>NC_139807.1:27203577-27803577 GCF_963457635.1 Microchirus variegatus | reverse complement strand
CACTTTCCATGTGGAAAGTTTCCACTTACTTTTGTATTATGTTTTTATTTTTCTGAAAAATGCTTGGTTTTCACCGAACCTGTAGTCATACCGTATCGCATGGATATCGAGATATCTGGCATGGATATCGAGATATGTAATTTTATCCATATCTTTCAGCCCTAGCAGACACAGACACTTCCTTCACATCTCAACTGTGAACTTTTACAATAAAGTCTTAATACCCACCGTCGTCTCTTTACCCTTGTACGTGAGGTGAAAATGCGAGTGCCACTCTCTGAAACACTTCCTTCACCTCTACAAACATATCCTGATGCTCTTAAACAAGAGTAACTCCTCCATGTCCTCTCTGGAGGTCGTTCTTGTGGCAAACTGCCCATGCTACAGACCATCTTTAATTTAACACTGCGTTTCTTTGTTTTTATAGAGACACATCATGTGTGCAACTGTATCACCATCAACTTGTACATTTCAACATCTCTAAACAGTGCTAAACCCAAGGATCCCGTAGCATAACAAACTCTTTTGTTTTTCAGCTTCAGTCAGGCACGTCCAAGTTACCTTGTGATAGAACGCTGCTCCAGTCAGAACCATGGAGACCTCGTTGGTCCACTCCGACTCATACTTCCACTTCCCCATTTCATGGTCCCAGAGGTGCAGCCTCCCTGGGTAACCCACCAGCCTGTCTGGGAACTCCCTCCATACCTGTGAGAGGGTGAGGAGACAGATTCAGGGTTCAAGGTTTACTATTTTCAGGTTAGTTCAACTTTGTTGGTCATTAAAGTAGACATATTATACCCTGTTTCTCCAAGTGAACCCTGGTTTCCTAATGAACATCTCTGTGACATGCTTTGGTCAAAATACCTTAAGGATGAAGCACCACAGCAGTTCAATCACTCTGCCAAAACAGCCCTGTTCATAACGCTTGCTTTTGAGTGTCAGTCTCTTTAAATGCAAATGAAACATGAGAGTGAGTCACCTTTTTTTCCACACTTTGCTGACATTCAAAGTTCCAAATATAAGTATTAAAATGATTAAAAAGTTGATTTTGCATAATATGTCTCCTTTAAACGAGAGCTTAGCACACACATTTGGTCTTTATTCCATTATTGAATTCAAGCATTTTTTTTGTCACCCGAATATCTACAGTTTGACACAAGCAGCTTGTTTGACCCTCTCTGCTGTGAGAAACCCTGTCATCCAGTCAGACGGACAGCGACTTTATACCACCTGTAATTCCATGTAATTATATTTAAACTGAGCATAATTTTATTAAATGGCTTCTAAATGGATTCAGGTGAGTGTGTCACACTAAGTGGGGCCAGGCAGGTATGTGGGGGCATGGAAAGCATCAGCTCTAGACCTGTCATCATTCTTCACACATCAAACACACGCACACCCATTCAGGAGGTAGTCAAGCACCAAACCAGTGGAGAATGAGACCGAAAAATCTCCCCAAGAGAGAGATCAACATGAAATGGACCATTGCAGTTCCTGCCAACGATGGAAAAGTGAGCTCAAGGTAAAGCATTTCTATTTGAATGGGGGAGGGGTGGTCTGTTTCTCACCTCGTAGCCAAACTGCAGCTCGTCAGATGTCAGCATGATGATGTCATCGTCGATTGCCAGCACGGCTTCCGTCTCGATTTCGTCGTAGGGGAAGAAGCGGTTGCTCAGTTTGTTCTCTTTGGTCCGCACGACTTTGAGGGGAACGCCGACCTTTGGCCAAAGAGACTCTGCCAGGGGGAAAACAAGACAATAACAGGTTAGAGATGAGATAAAGTGCTGAAATAATTGAGTTGATAAATCAGTCATCAGACACAGAATTGGAAATCAAAACATTGCATTACATAGCTCTGGCACACTGCTCACTCTGAGACTCTTTCAGAACCTGAGTCACAGGTACAGAGTCCAGATGTTAGACATTGGTCTGACCGCCTGCTGGGACCTTTATGTCCCATGCAAAAATGTGCACAACTGCAATTGATACTGTGACGAGGCCTGCCTGCCTGGACAGTAAAAACTTTATGGCCATTTTGATGGCTCACCAACGAGGTGGGATTTGTCCCAGTGATGCCGATGGTCAGTCTGACTATGACAGATGGGTAAAAGTGTTTGTGAGAGAAGAACACAGCACAGTTCTACCATGAAAACTGCACAAATGACACCTATCGGTGTTCAACCTGCCAGAAATCACTATTAGAAGAAGTTGTGTGAAGTAGAAATGTGAAATTCCTTTGAGTTCATATTTAAAATATGTATGGAGGACTAAAATCTGATTTCTTGCCCTACTGTAATTGTGTCACCGTCATTTTTGTCACAACTGACCAACTTCTGCTCAACACTCAGTTAAAGAACATTTAAATTATCTATAAGGCCACAACGATTAAGGTGACATATCTGATTGTAATTTTTCAAGCATAAATTGTCAAACTTCAGTTCAATATTTACCGTGTCATATATTTAAGATGGCATATTATCACATCAACACACTAAATAATCTCCTCTATTATACTCTAATGCAGTGGTTCACAAAACTTTTTATACCAAGTACCACCTGAGAAAATATTGAGTTCTCAAACAGCACACAATTATCGCCAACTTTAAAATACAGTGGTGTAAACAGGCAGATTGATTCTCAATAAGATAATTTACTCAATCGTCATGGAAAAGAACACGGAACAGTGAATAATAGAACAATTTAATTGCATTATTTGTGATGGACTCATTATTTCGAATTGTGATTTCGATTTGAAAAAAATATTTGTGTCCATATCAAAATGAGAAAAACACAAATACCGAATTAGGATGACATAATGTAAACTAGTGATGACCAAAACCTTTTGCCTGACCATAAATGTAAAAATGCTGCTTGACTCTTTGAGTTTAGTCAGGCAATAATTATCAAAAGTGTAGTGTAATGGAACATAAATCAGGCTACAGTCTATAGCAGAACACCGCAGTCTATGTAAAAACCACCAATCACCATGGCTGGAGGTACTTAGGTATTTCTCTGTAATGATATTTTATTAACCAGACATATCTAATGCATTGCAATTGCATGTATTTTCCCATATAATTGGGCAAAATAGATGCAAATTGATATAATTGTTAGTTGCAGCCCCACACATACATTGAGTATATACCATAAAGTGGGACACGATAATCATTATTATTTAGGGATTGAGAAAAATTATAAACGTGGCCACTATCAGTGTCTGAGGATGGGTAAGGAGTTATGATGTCATTCACTACTGACAGAGATATTTGAAGTGTGTCCTGGCAGTGGAAAACAGTGATCTGGGAGTTTAACTTCACTCCCTGACTCGTATCTCAATGCTAACCTCAAGCACGTGCAAATGTAACCACACTACGATTCTCCATTCTTCAGGGGAGTGTTTCAAAGATCTTGGGCAGGATCCATGGCACGGACTATAGCACAGACAGATCACAAAGAGTGTGTCCCCTCATTAAGGGGCTAACTGGTGCCTGGCAGCCTTTAAGAAGAGATCTCGGTCCTCCTAACCACGTCTGGGCTTTCCTGTCAGAAGCTATAAAAAAACTGATAAGTAAAACTGATGTCCAACACCCAGAGGTTCATCTTTCACTCTGATGTTGCTGTCAGTCCTTCTTTTTATTTTTGAGGCTGGAAGGAGACATGAGTAGTGGGGGCAAATTATGTAAGATAACACGTGAAGTTTCAAACCTTAACACAATTGTATTTAAGAATCAACAAAACAAAATATATCTTGAGTCACAGTCCAACTGATCTGTACAGATCATTTGCAGGAACACAAAATGACAAAAAGCAGTGTGGACAATACGATAAATAATATTTCGATCTAGAATCAGAACTGTGGAAGACTCTTGGAGGTGAAACCTCTGAAAGAAAATCCAGTCCAGTCGTTTATATCTACACTTGACCTGAACGACTGAGAACCTACACAGACATCTGATCTCCCCTCGTCTTTTTAAAAAGAAGGAAACAGGGGCCTGTAAACACAACAGTGCACCTTTATATTCACCCGACCCGTCAATGGCCACTTGTTAATTCTAATAGGTCACAAAGCTCCAGCCAGGCGCCGTTGAAGCTTCTAATGAAAGGGCAACTGAAAGCCACAAGGAAGCACTTCAAAGTCATCTCATGACTTCATTATATTAGCCAACTGTCTTAGCATCAGGTCTGCTCCAATTTCTGGTCCAGGGCAGTCTGAGTTAAGGCACAATATTATATACATAAATACCATATTAATGCAAAATTGAGGACAAAGTGCAATAAAATAAACTTACATTTGACTACTAAAACCTTACAATTACAATGTCAGAAAGTTCCGAGTTAAGTCTTAACATTCAAGTTCTGCTATCACACCTTTTGTGAACGAGAAAGCCAGAAAGCAGTGGCCCTGGCATTCAGTTTGTCATGACAGCATTTATTCTGGGGCTTGGGTGCTATTTTCACTCATCTGTTGTACATCAGAGGCTTCACATTTGGTCTAACCATCATCATATGGACAAAGAAAGGGTATTAAGGCCCCTTTCATACAAAAATCTGCCCTTGAAGCATCTTGGGTGAGTTTGCACCTGTAATCTGTGATTATTTTAACAGAGAACGATGTTAAATCAAGTCTGAACACAGTATTATGTTACAGAAGAACTGAGGCTATGGATTGTATAGAAGATCAACTGGTTACTGTGTTATTTCTGCATTTGTATTTTGGGTTTCCTAAAGATTAAAAAACTACACAAACTACAGCTTGAAACAATATATATATATATTTTTTTACTTAACTTACTTATCCTGCACTTCAATTGTTTGCCTATTTTTTGTATGTATATAGGGTGGCCAACAAAGTGAGAATTTCAATGTTATGAATGAATTATGAAAACCCACTCACCCTCAGGAGGACTTTTGTTCTGGTTATTCCAAACCACCAGTAGCTTAGCAAGGCTGGGTACTTTAGAGATTTCTGTGATGACCCGGAAAAGACTTTCAACGCGGTCGTAGGTCAGCACCACTGCCGTGAATCCAGGTGCCCTTGGTGGGATAAGTGGCAAGAAGAGAGGGCTGTTCACACTGGACCACTTCTACAGAAACCAAAGATGGAAAACAAATGTTATTGTTATTATTATGTTATTTCAGTGGAAAGCATTTGTATCTTCATACACACTGGGTCTGCATTTGCATGAATTTGTGGTACAGTGGCAGCGAGCTGGGCTCTCTTTTGTAACAGCCCTGTCTGTCATGTTTTCCATGATTTATTGCACTATAATAATGCTTCGTTGGACAATGAGGTCACCTGCAGTCATTTCCAGATGATTTTTTTTTTTTATTATGGAACAGGAATCATCCAACAAAGTCCCTGTAGGGCTAATAGAGGCAGAATGCAGAATGCCAAAACGTTTTTAACAGAATGCCAAGTAAACCCAGAGGGAGAAAGACTGAAGGGCAAATAAGATGAAGTGAGAGTTTGCAAATAAGACAAGTTAGCTAAACGTATTTATCTGCTTGTGATTATAACGAGTGAAACAATTCTACCATTCAGGTGAAATCCAAGGATAAAAAGCAGGAACGTTTGTCAGCCATTGAATTGTGGATGTCTATTGTGCTTGGCTTCTGCTTCCTTTTCAACGAGACAGTTAATCCTTGGAGAAGCATCGACTCCAGCTTAGACCAAGTGATACTGTTAAATCAAGTAAAGCCACAGGAGTTTTCTGAAGTTACATGTAAATACTAACCCTATGTAATAGTCATCTGGATAAGAGTGACACCGACAGAGGAGACACCTAACAAAAATGTTAGGAAAAAAACACCTCCCTTATTTGTTGACAAAGGTTTTTGTTCTGAGTGAAAGGAAAATACACCCCCAAATATTTCAGGAGCAGGAGAGTTCACTCTTCAAAGGCTACGAAAATGTTCCATACTGGCTACAGTGTCTATTACTGAGAGCATATCTAACGCAGTAAATCTGTGGGCTTCTTGAAGTCTATATAAACTGTATTTCTCCTCTGGATCCAGGTGGCCACAACGTGATTATATGGCTCCTTCCACCACATCAACACGAGTCTATCAACAGAGACACAGGCACCATCTTTTCCCGGAACATCAGTCATCCATCCACCAATAAAAACTCACTTTACTGGCAAGTGGAAACTTCCTTGTAGCTGTTGTCACATTGTCACTCAAGGAGAGGAGGAAATAATTAAACTAACACATATATGCAGCCCAGATTAACAGGCCAGAGACTACTTCAGTCATTTGTTGTACAGAGTAAACGAGATGAAAGGAAGCCACAGCTCAATATGTCACCAACAGATCTGAAGGAGCTGTGTTATATATTATGATTACACTTGAAAAGAACACTTTCATTAGTTTTTGTTGTTGTTGTTTTTTTAAAGGCTTGAAGAAGATACGTGAATAAATGTGCCTAAAGATAAAATGAAGATGAGCCAATGACATTCAAAATGAGAAACTGTTGAAAAAACATTTCCTGGGAAATACATTTTACTAATGTTCAAACTTAACAGTACGTGTGAAAACTGATATCTTGTGAAATGCATTGGGTACAGTAGTGGCTATTTTAATTGATAGACATAATTATGTTGATAAAAAATGAATTTAAACTGTATAAACACCAAATTTGTAAAGCAACCTGGTGTAGTTAGATAGACATGTCTGCTTTAATATGAATATTGGTCACAACTCGCTAGCTATTTGTTTTTGATTTGTAAATCAAATTGTAAAGAATTTGACGAAAATTATTGTATATAGCCCTGTAATGTACTGGTGACCTGTCCAGGATGTACCCCACTTTTCGCCCTATGTCAGCCCATTGGCACGAATGAAGCCAAATCAGAAGTGTTCTATTTATTGGTGCAAGTGAATATGGCCTGTCACATATTTGTTCATGAATAAAGATGACCAATAGTTCTGGCATTGGCAGCAAAATTATTGAAAAGCTGCAGGCATTGTTATAAAGAAACACGTGTGTAATTACTCTCACTCTTCCTCA
The DNA here is from genome assembly GCF_963457635.1 of Microchirus variegatus. Classification (NCBI taxonomy): domain Eukaryota; kingdom Metazoa; phylum Chordata; class Actinopteri; order Pleuronectiformes; family Soleidae; genus Microchirus; species Microchirus variegatus. The sequence goes on along the minus strand of NC_139807.1, from coordinate 27,796,568 downwards.
GAATTTAACTATGAAGAGTGACTTTGCTCGGCTTTGTCAAGCCTGAACACAGCTCATTGTTGTGATTGACTAATTTCACATACGCAAACAGTTTCCTTGTTGTTCAGCGAGGTTAAAGTTGTGGAGAAGAACAGAGACAAAACAAAAACACTCCCAACGATTAGAAACTGTCGACTTTTAAAATAGATAGCGATTAAATAAGACAACAAATGCGCTAGTTTTAAACTTGTGGAAAAACTGTGAATTTGCAAGTTTCAAAGCTCAAAATTCTTGTAATGTATATAAACTTTACAAGTATGCCCACTACCAGCAAATCCGAAACAGAAAGCAGCGTGTCCTTTATTCTGAACCCCCCTCTAAAGGCACCAGCAATCTGAGGAAATGTGCTTTCAATTACCAGCATAAAGAACTACGAGAGGAGAGGGGAAACATGTCTGCTTGATTTATTTAGTGCTCTGTGCAAGTTCTTCTCACCATCCATTTACTGAAGCCATTGAGAAAACACTTCATCTGGCATTGTAGGGGAGGAATGGCCAAAGGTCTGTAGCCCAACACAATTAACCTCCTCTAGGTCTGGACAGATCTTAAGACCTGAGTGATACTGATAGATTGGACTGGAGGTTGAACACCTGAGACATAAGTGAGCAATGTCAAGTGTAACTGCTGATTAACAGGCTACCTGCTCAAAGGAAAACAGGGAACCATGGTGAAGAGAGAGCAGCTGCTTGACCATAAACCTTTCAATCCTGAATTACTGTATAGAATCTAGCAGAACGGAATTGTACCTGCACCCTTTTTAATGTCAGCATTTCAGTGGATCGACCAAGTCTGAGATACTTGAAGAAAAGACGTTTGACTCAGCTACACACTCTCAACAGGCACATGCCTCTAACCCATAGGCTGAGCATAGACGACACTTTAGATCAGACCAGGCTGATTAACAACTCCTGAGAGATGGTCGCACAGCCAAGCTGTCTGCAGCCACAAACTCCCACAACCACAGGGATGCGGAACGCACACACAAACACACACATCATTCTTCACATCCAGCAGACTCTCTACTAACACAATGACTCAGACATGCAGGAACTTATTTTTCACCACAGTGGAGGCATCTTCTTGGAGCAGAAATGCTGACACTAGCTGCCTCAGAGCTTGCTGGGTTTATACCAAACTGAAGTGCTGCATGTGTGGTGCTTCATCTACTGTCACTCTACCACAACGGCTTCGATTTACAAGCTTAAGTGGCAGTGTGAGCATCGGTATGGTCAAAGCTTCATTCTGCACGGTTTTTGTTCAGATGTCTCTAATAAACATACTTCATTATACGAGAGACTGGTTCACTGCAATGGAGAACGCAGACTGTGCGGTATCTAAGACTATATGCAACAAAAATACTAAAATGACACTGTTACTTACCACCACAGGTGGATTGTTCCACTGCTCGTAGGTGCGTGCAGCATATGGGTAGATGCGGTCATTGATGATCTGGAGTGTTGTTAAGCCGATAGCCTTCATGGAGCTGAAGTAGGCCTCCCAGAACCAGCGTGCCTATAAAACAGAAGAAACACAATCACTTATAAAAATGTGCAAAGAAAACATCTGCCATATGGACCAAATATACGTTCTCTTCATTTCCAGGGATTCAGATTTTATAGACGTTGACAAGACAGAGGTGCACAATATGATTCTGGCTTCTGTCAAAAATAAAATTAATTACAATCTTATCAAATGACAAAAAACGTTAGTCTGGCCTTCACATGACCACTCCATGTCTTTTAAGACACTTTGCAGCCCTCTCCAGACTCTTGTTCTTCAACAACTCTACTTCTGAAGCTCTGTGAAACGTGGTCTGGCTGCACCCATTTTATTTCAACAGATCTCTGATGTGCAAAGCAGAACTCCAAACCCTCATCGTAATGTTATCACAATCCATTGAGGGGGGGGATATCAAACTCCACCTGCCACCTCATACGTGTGTGTGTGTGTGTGTGTACTGGATTTGTAATATCAAACATTAAGTTGATCTAACATGAAGCAAGTAGTGCACCAAAATGTTGTTAATATATATCTTATTTTATCTATTTGGGGTAGTGGGATAAATGAGGTTTAATCTAAAACTGATTTACGTTTTATACCATGATTCATATGTGTCGAGCCTCCTCCTGTAGGTCATATACTTCAAGGGACAGTTCAGAGGTGAAAGAACCCTATAAGAGTTAATGAAGCTTTAAACAACACTCACTCCCACCAAGAGGCACCACGCTACACTGACCTGACTCCACCTCACCATCAACTGATACACCCACAGTCCCACGTCTGAAGATGTGTAGAATGTTTGTTTGCGGAGCAAAGACATATATATCTTATTGTAGAATACCCCCCACTGTGGAGTTACTGGGTGATGTGTGCGCACTGCATTTCACGGAAAGCTCATGGTGACGTGAAAAACACATGACGATTGCCTAAATTACCAGCGTCTGCATATGAGGCGAAGCACTGGAGATGTACAACAACACATAAACAGAGGGATGAGAAGAATCCAAAAAGACTTTCTAATCTCCAGGGGGAATCCCAACGGCCCATAAATCAGCCAGTGATGAAAGTTTCTATTCCGACTGGGAGGAGGCTGAAAGCAAACTGTGCGGGGCCGGGGGCCTGTCTCAGCACCCTCCACCCGCTCCCAGCGCCTGCAGGAATTTTTATGAGTAGGGAAGAAGAGACAGCATTGCAGAAGAGAAGAGAAAGAGAGCCCCCTAAAACATCTTCCAATAGCATTATGGCTTTAGCCTGGAGTCTACTCTTTGTTCCTCTTTAGGAGTCTTCCTCTTCAACCTTGAAGGTGACCAACATAGAAAAGTATGCATGATGTAAACTATAATTCTGATGCAAATACTGAGACAAAAAAAAGAACCAGGGAAAAAAAAATCTTCTTCCGTAAGTCAAATATCTGAGGCAGAGACTGCTTCAATCCAATTTTTCTTCTAATCTTAAGAGCTCCCCAGCAGCTCCCACTCTGCTGAAAATAAGTAAAATGAAGGTCAAAGAGATTTTCAGGGGGCAGTTTATGTTACACGACTTTGTTTAACTCCGTGCAAGTTGTCAAGAGAGATTCAACGTACAGACGTGAAATGGCAGCCAGGAAGCTGTGGACAAAACCAGGCAATCATTAGCGTTTTTGACATAATCAAAACCAGCAGTGAAACCGAGTCTGTTTCAATCATAGGAGCTGCTCACTGGGAAAATTGTTTTGCTCAAGATTTATTAGCCCTTTACTTTTGATTAACACATACGCAGTCTCACAGGTGTAAATCAGACCTTATTAGAAAGTCTGAAATAAAATGTAGCAGGATTTTGAGCCTAGGGCAACACGACTGACATGTTCGTAACATGTTCTCCCCGTGTGTGCGTGGGTTTTCTCCGGGTTCTCCGGCTTCCTCCCACAGTCCAAAAACATGCGATATGGGTATTAGGTGAATTGGTCACTCTAAATTGACTGTAGGTCTGAGAGTGTGAGTGAATGGTTGCTTGTCTCTATATGTGGCCCTGCGATGGACTGGCGAACTGTTCAGAGTGTACCCCGCGCCTATCGCCCAATGTCAGCTGACCCTCCGGTGGAGGATAAAGCGGTACATAATGGATGGACAGATGGATATCATTATAAAATTCCAAATCTTGTGCTTTAGAGCTTTGAAGGTCACACAACTCCTGGATTTGTGAATGTAATGAAGATCATAAATCTGATGGATCACAGGTGACTGCTCAAAGAGATCAAATTTGCAAAGGTTCACTGTAAGATAATTGGATAATTACACATTATGTATTTGACTGAATAAAAAACAAGGCATCAAACTGACTATCTATTCAGTTGTGTATGATGCAAAGCATGTGAAAATCAAACTGAATAAAGCAGACAGCATATAAAGGAGAGAAGAGTAAACTAATCGTGCATCTACTGTGAATCAGCCGCAGCCAGGACACCATAGTAGTAAATTTCAATACTTAGAGATAAATCCCTGTTAGTGAAATGTACTGTATATTCTAATTTAATAACCGAACCGATTTGATGTGCTTATCCAATAAAGGTCTGCACTAGACGTAAGTGTCCTGTTTTAAGGGTATGACCCAATCAAGGCTCATAGGAGACCATAAACAAACATGAGGTCAGCAGTCTCTCTTCAGCCGTTTAGTATGTGGCCTTTTAAAATGTGACCTAAATGGATGTAATAACGTCATCTCAAATTTGACATTGAGCTCTTCTGCCTGAAACGTGTCTACCGAAGCAAACTGAACTGTAGTGGCCTGTCAAAACTTGAACTGATCTCAAATAGGATTTGCTCCTTCAGCTATTTTAATGTCCTGTCCCTGCAGAATGAAGCAGTGCTGCTCATCGTGCCATGGTAACGACAAATAAAACAACTGATATTTTGAGGAAGGGAAAAAATATTTGATTTTCCACGGAATAAACTGATGAATAGTGACCAATACTAAGCTGAAGGCCCAATCCTCCAAACTATCAATCAGGCAGACGGAATGAAAGCAAAATCTGGTGAGCCATCTGCTGGTCAAACCAATGAACTACACCAGCTCAACCATTATCAAAAACATTTCTAAAAAAAAAAATAATGAAGATGAAAACTTGTGGTGTTCTAGGGTTAAATAGCCCGTCACACAGCACTTTCAATTGAATAGTGAAATCAAAGCTCTACTTATGCTGCTGTAACAAGAAATCCTGTTGTCATCTCTGTTGATGTTTGGATACAAATGAATCAAAATATGGGCACCGAGAAGTGTTAAAATACTTTCAATTCACTGTCAAACTGCAACAGGTCAGAGGTCACGACTTAGGTAAGTCGTCTCAAAAACTTCAGTCACATGCTAAAGAATGTGGTCACATGGCTCCACCAGATTAAATCTAAAGAAGCATTAAGGTTCAGACTTTAACTTAGAGATATCCACTCTATGCAACCCCACTCAAGAATGTCGTTAATACCGTACCAGGGATTGACTTTCAATGTTTTAAAACATACTTGATAAATTGGGTGGGTTGGACACCTGGACACATGTAGACTTGCTCAGATCTTTTCTAACAGAAAGTGATGACCTAATAAAACAAAACAAACTGTACCAGGTCTGACCAGGTTTCATTTAACTACAGCTAAATGTAAGAACTCTAAAAAAAAAAGAATACTTGCTGAGCAAGAAAGAGTGTGTGGGTGTGTGTTACCTGTCTCTGCATCTCTTCCACTTGTCTGTGAGGAATACTCTTGAGGATGGTGTACATCTCTGATAGCTTTTCCTCTGGAATAACCACAGATGCCCTGTTCAAGAGACAGAAACTTTAAATTAGTGAACTAAAAATGGCAAAACTGTCAAAGTACATTTTTGATTTGTTACACAAGTTAGGCAGACCTTTTCCAGTCGAGTACTTCAGAGAATGGCAGGATGTAAGAGTCGGCGAGAATGACGGGGACACAGCCAGCCTGCAGGACATCACTGAGGGCAGCCTGACCCAAACGCGCTCCTCGCAGAACCACACAGAATGAAGACTCCTGTGGAGACACATTGGGGGTGAAGATGGGAGATTTTGCATTTCACAGACAAATTAAAACCCTGACAATGTGAATACATCTTCAGTGCTACAAAGTGAGTGCATTTATCAAAAAACAATATACATCTTGATGCTCTTCTTCCTACCTGCAGGATCTGAGGGTAGTCGTACACCTGCCCCTTGTAGCAGCGTTTTTTTGAAGAGGCAGCACCCTGGGAGAGATTGCTGCATTTGTCTAGGAGGAGCAATGCTTCTCCATTTTCTTCCTTCAAACGCTCCAGTTCAGCACGGTATTCTCGGTGGATGGCAGTTTGAGAAGACAGAATAAAGTAGCGCCGTGGCCTGAGAGAAGAGATTAGAAAATTGTTTTTACCTAGACAAATCAAGTCCAAGTCCATCACAATAAGACCGATGTCAAATAACACCATTAACACCATTATGTTCTCTTAGAGATCCTCTTAGAGATGTGCTCACCCAGGCTGTCTCTCAGGCAGCTCAACATCTGCAGACAGTGGACTGTAAACTGGGATGCTGACATCATAACCTTGTCTGTAGGTCCATGTAGAGAAGCCACCTCCAGCAAGCAGCACTCTGAAACAAATGGAGCTTATTATTGTAATAATGGAAACAAAAGCAAGTGGCAACAAACAAGGCTTACTGGCCTGGTAATTTATCTCTGATTAGTCCACTGGACGTATATTGTAATCCCTTTTATTCTAAAACAAGGACATAAAATGGAAACACACCGTCAGTCATACACCTGGTTCTGATGAGGCTGCATCCCAAATGCACTCCAGCTGGATGAGCCCAGAAAATTCCTTATAGCTAAAGATAGGGTTCATTGTCTCAAGGCTGCATGGTCATAAAGCAGCCGTCTTCCATACCCAACCATCACTCTAGACTACAGGACATCTTGAGACTTATGGGTTCTTTACTAGTAAATACAACCAGATTTTTCAACATATCCTCCAGGCTTCCTGAAAAATGTATATCCCAATTTATTGTAAATATCCCCTTTTATCTGAAATAAATTATCTTCTCAAAACTTGAAGAGTGACTGTAGTGGTGGTGAATGCTACATGAGGCTACACAATACAATGTAGTGTGGAATTCTATATAGCTATATATATACACACGTAAAAAACACACTTATTGTGTCATTGTTTAGGAAGTTCATTGTCCTAAATAGAGGAAAAATAAAACCACAGCCCAATATATGTAGCATGTATGCTTCATTCATTGTGCAACATTTATACAATGGTATGCAAAAGTTGGAGCTTGTTGTACCTGCTGCCACAGTCTAATTTACAACAATAACAGAGCCGCTGAGATCTGCATGTTGCTAATGATGATACGCTTCCTGGTTTTTAAATGATGCGTTCACGGCCGCAGGTTTTTACACCTTCACACAATATGATGTGCTATAACGCAAACACGATGAGGGAGAAGAAACACAAATGCTTGATCAAGGGCTCAGGGAGTCAGTCTCTACAGTGTACATGTTTCTTCACTCAGTCTCACACAAAATAAATCACTGCAGTTGATACAAAACACACTCACACACATATATATACATGGTGAATTATACAAATTAGTTGATGACATCATCTAGCGCAGGGGTCTCAAACTCAATTTGCCCAAGGAGGCTGGGCCGCATCATGTAAGTACCCCCCCCCCCAAAAAGTAAATAAATAAAAATTGCGGGGCACTCTGAGCTTTTGAAAATAAAATTATTTAAATAAAAAATAGTAATAATACCCTAAAAGTAGGGCGTCTAATTTCTTATTATTTTATTGCAGGGAGTTTTGACTGATATCTTCTCCCTGGCACCTGCGGGTGGAGAGACTGCAGCTCTACGGGTGTGGCGGGCCAGCGCAGCCACTGAGGATGCACAGGCGCACGTATAAGCGAAAACAGAATCACATATAGGCTGCTGGGCCAAGAAAAACCTCAGATAAGCAGAGGCGAATGATGGTGAGAACAGTCAGAGTCAACCCACAGACCAGCTCCAAAGAACTGGAACATCATCTTGCTGCAGATGGTGTCACTGTGCATCGTTCAACTATTCAGCGCACTTTACACATGGAGATTACACAAGTTAAGCCAAGATTAGATTGTACAATAGGTTTAATTGATTAACCGACTTGCCACAATTTATCCAAACTGGCTTTAAATTGCCAATGCTGATAGGAAATCCCAAAAGCATGAATTCTGAACACATACTTAACCGCTGTCTGGCCCCCCAAAAAAAGACACAGTTTTTTTCCACCTCAGACATAAATTAGTGTTTCTAAGATGCAACTTAAAATTACCGGTCTCTGGGTACATCCAAGGCAGTATTGTAGTCTGGCGGTCCTCCAGGTAACATGTTGAAGAGCAGGTGATTCATTCCTTTGTCCCATCTATCAAAACACAAATAACACCAGTGGGTCCGTTTTGACAAAATATAACATTAATAAATATATATATATATATATAATATAACATAATAACACTTAATATATGTATGGGTATGCTTTGCTGCATTTTTTTTATTTTCTTCCCTTAACTCTCTTAACTTAATCAACACACTTCATAAGTAAAACAATTGTTCGTTTCAGGGGTATTACAAAGTTACATTTGTGTTTTGACATCAATAATGAGATTCATTTTAAAAAAGAGCTAAAGAAGAACAATTTGAGAGTAAAAGATACTGAAAACACAGTAAAACAGCATGATTAACAGTAAGAAACGGCTTAATATTTTCATGACTGTTTCTGCAGTAAAGATTTACCTTGGTAACATTGCAAAAGCCTGAGCAGTCTCTCTGATGCGCAAAGAGTTCTGATTCAGCACATCAATAGATGGGATAAAAAGACAAGCTCTTGTGACGTCATCTGTGTAAAAATCACTGTCTGAGATGGCACTGAGCAGGTCATTGTATTCTCGAGACAGTCCAGTGTTGCTGATGGGAACCCCCAGATCATCTACAAACCGCTGCAGAGGGTAAATGTAGACCTGCGAGAGAAATCAATTCCACAGTGAGTCATAATTCCAACAAAAACACTTACATGATTTGCTTTAAGAGCGTTATTTTGAGTATATATATGTTACCTTGATTTTATTCTTGGGATTGTAGCCACATCTGTACACATCAAAACAAGTGTGCATGCGACAGCTGAGGTCACCTCTCTCAGGAATGGGGCTGGAAGCAGTAAGGCGAACCAGAGGAGCATCGTGGACACTGCGTTTATCCAGAGTCCAGTCAGATGTGGACTCAATGGAATGGGGCCAGAACTGAAACATTCCAGTGGCAATTAATCCAAGCAACACCACAGAGAAGAGAGTGATGTAGTATATGCGATGCTTGGTTTTCATCCGAGGGATGAGAGCAGGGCCCCGTGAGCTGTATTTCCCAGGGGCATACATGCCTGACACCTCACTGTCCGACCAACCACTGCAAAGACAGGAATCTGATCAGTGACAGCTGTCTTTCTTATATTAGAACTGATCAACGCATAGCATGATGTTTGACACAAAGGTTTTATGCAAGAAAATAAATCTGTGCTTCTTAAATGTAGGAATGTAGTAGTTTTCCATGTTGTGCACAAGTAAACTGATTGTCTCTGAATTAAAGAAAACAAATATGTCAATAAAATCAACATTATCCCATTTAAGACATAAAACAATATTCACTCACAGCCATATTTTATTCACAACATAATCTACGTCATAATAAACTAATACATGTGAACCCACAGTATAGTAATGAACGGATAAGTCACAATTTCAATGTATCTGCGCGGTCACTGCAGTTTTATCATTGACTTCCTTAACAATAACAAGCCGCCGACGGTTCAATTAAATCATTTTCTTTCAAAAACAAGCAGGTATCACAGCATCGATAACCTAAATGTAACACAACCAATGTGAACAAGCTACAATTGCTGACATAACACGCGAAACGACTTTCGATAAGACGATTTCAATGTTTTCATTTTAGTAGGAGGCTAACTTGGCTAACCGCAGCTAGCGAAGCCATAGCCTTAACCAGCTGTAAACACCCACGCTCACTTAGCTCGTGAACTGGAATTACTAAACACTGGAATGCCGGTGGGTGTTTTACATCTAGCTTTGTAACGCGCTATTTAGTGAGTGTGACAGTGAACGGATAACATTTAATAACACAGTTTTAATACTGACCCAGCCTCAAGCTAACATTAGCACTCCAGGATGTCCGTCAGTAGATACCGGAAGTAACTCTTCTTCGTTTTCCTGTGGCTTATCCTTGTTTCTCATGAAAACGGCGTTTTGCTTCCCTCTGGTGTTAATAAATGTGGCCTACACCAAATACGTTTTTAAACTTAGAATATTATTCTATGAACGTTTATGTTCTACATACTGTCTTCATGTTTTACCGACAGACAGACGTAATTATATTTAGAGAAGAAGAATATGTACACTTTTTTAACACGTGCCAATGTTTTTCTACAGCCGAAAAACTTTATTGCATATTCACAAATTTGAATTAGAGAGAAAGGTCTTCATTTAATTTAATTTATACAAATTCACTCATTGTATTTGTGTACATGCATCAACAGCAGGCTGTCAAATGATATTCTGTCAACATCACTTCACTCTTATTGGACTCCAGACACTGCTCACACTACAGTTTATATCGGTCGCCACACTTTTCACATTAACACATCTTCCAACTGCTGCTTCAAAACATGTCCGTGCCAGAAAATCTGTTCAGCTGCAACATGTGCGGGAGGTGGGAATCTCACTGAAATGCATTCAGTGATTCTACTGCAGGCTCTGCTGTCTATTGTATCATTACATTTAAACATCCGAGTCAATAATTCAAGTGTGGTGTGCGTCACAGCCAGTTATCAAACATGCACCTCCCCGTCCACGCTGTGCGATATGACCCTTGACGCCTTCTTAAAGCTCAAAAGTACATTTTTCATCTCTCGCAGACCTCCTCTACGCTCATAACACACACACACACACACACACTGCTGCACCTACACTTGGGCTCAAATATAGCTCTGACGAACTCTTAACTCAAAAATCCACCCACAACCACAACATCTTAAACTGGTCACACACTCTTTACATCAAAACCCAAAGCAAAGACTTTTTGTCAGGTTTGGAAAAACGTTCTCTATCACAATTAATTAAGTATACTATTAACTATTAAAATCCTAGGGTTTCCTCTGCCTGAGTCAGAAACACTCCACCTGTTAACTTCAGTAACTTGAACATTTATACTCATACCTATATGACTATCACGCTAATTCAGGGGTGTTAAACTAATTTTCACTGAGGGCCTCATTTTCAGCATAATGGTTACCCTCAAAGGGCCAGATGCAACTGTCATACAGAATAAATGTAACTAAACGTAACCAAATATAATGTAAAATAAAGATAACTACTACGTAACATATTGCTAAATAACTTTCTGCATTTATTACTTATTCAAGTTAGAAATATGATGCATTATAGATGTAACCCAGTCACTCGTCGCATGACACATATACAATGATATACACTGAGATCTAGTGGTGGGATGCCGTCGCTTTGCGGGTAACGCAATCGCTATGCATTGTTGGAAATGTAGTTTATGGTCAACGCACACCTTAAAGGTGAAGTAAGTAGTTTATAGTGCCATCTAGAGGAGAGGCTGAAATGTACAACAAAGAACTGCTCCTCTGCTCACCCCCTCCCTTCCCTTAGCGCTACGGTGTCCTCAGCCGGTCAAATGTCGTCCTCGTCGTCTTTCTCCGTGTCAGCAGATGAGGCGAGGGAGAGGGCGAGCTACCGCGGCCGTAGCAGACGAAGCTGAGAGAGTGGAGGCGGGACTTCCGCTACAAGTAAAGCGACGCTTGATTTGTTCTCTCGCGTTTGTCCTTACAGGCTCCCGTAGAAACATGGCGTCTCGCTGCTAACAGTGGCAATGCAACCGCGGCCCGCGACCATGTTATTTTACATGACTTTTTGAAACACTACGAAAATGAAACAAAGAATATTATACAGCGACTAGACAATGCAGGAGCACATCATATGTATAAAAAAGTGGATTTTGGGTCATATAAACCTATAAATACTACACAGTGTCCCTTTTAAGCAGCATAGACGTATTTTTTTTTTTTATATATATTTTTTGGGCCTTTTTGCCTTTAATAATAGCATAGTGGAGAGAGACAGGAAACAGAGAGACAGGGGAATGACACGCAGTAAAGACCACTTGGTGCGGGATTCAAACCAGGGTCACCTGCAGCGAGGACTACAGCCTCAGCATATGGGGTAGGTGCTCTACCAACTGAGGCAACGCTGCCCCAGCATAGACCTATTTTAACACAGATTTTTTTAAGAACAATTAATCACTCGCGGGCCACATAAAATGACGTGGCGGGCCACATCCGGCCCCGGGCCTCTAGTTTGACACGTGTGCGCTAAATGAACAATGAGGAAAAAGCAGCAGACCTGGAAAACAACAAAACTACCAATGCATGAAAAAGACATTATAGATTTTTATCAGTAGTCCATGCTGAATGAATTTGACAGAAATTCATAGTTACTTTCATAGTTTATTACAGGCAGGGAGGAGGGGAGTTAAATACATTATCTTTAAGGGGGCAGGAAAGGAAGGGAAGCAAACCAGGTAAACATGGACAAGACATAGTTGACTTATTTCTCTTTTAATAAAGACCAATTTGTAAATCTGCCTATATTTTTGAATAAATAACTGAAATATATTTTCTTATAATATATATATATATATATCTATATCATTATCTTTTTAACATAGTCTTTATCTTTTTACTGTTATATAGTTATTTTCTAAATTATTCTATTGGAATTCTTTTTTTTTTTTTCTTTTGACATCTGCATAAATAATTACACATAGAAGATGGTGCTATACACATTATGGTGGAAATTGGCATGGTATTACAGTGCTTTCGTTCAGCTGCGTTTTTTCCGCGCATGACCGGCTTCGAGCAAAGCTACTGGACGTAGGAAACAGCCGGCCCAACCTTTTAGAGCAGGGGTTCTCAAAGTTTTGATACCCGAGGGCCAATTTAGGAACCCTAAATTGGACTGAGGGCCGCTAAAGGGAAAAAAGGGGGAAAAAAATAGAAAGAAATCACATTTCTAATAATTTTAATGACCAGATTGCAGTTCTACAGTTTACACTTGTTGGTCTGTGTCCAGTAATGTCCAATAAACATTTAAGCTTAGTAGCTCCTGGATTAAAACCATCAACTGTAATTCATTGCGGGCCGCCAGAAATGTTTCTGCGGCCCGCCATTGGCCCCCGGGCCGCACTTTGAGAACCAATGCTTTCTGGTGAGAGACTTAGTGGCACGGGCTGCATTGTTTGTGTCGAGTCAGACGGCAAAACGTCTGCTGCGTAGCGACCACAGCATATCGTTTCTGTGCAGATCGGTACGCCGACTACAGGTTTGATGGTTGGGCTGCAGCGAAAGTGAGCGTGGCTGTTACTCCGCACCGCTTTGACAGATTTGGAAAACAAAACAAAAAAATATGTGTGCCATGGCAGAATGTCACATACCTTTTTTTTTTTCACTTGGACAGAAAAAAAGAAAAAGCTGAAATACATAATAACTTACATACATACATTTGGGAAAGTCTAAAACAAAAGTTCCCCACGCTGTCCCCCGAAAAAACTGAGATAAAAAAAAATCCACTGACATCAAACCCATCCGCTTGAAAGCGCAATAGGGATAATAATACCATCAAAAACAGCAATAAAAGTGATCTAAACAGTAACAATAATAAATAATGCAAAACCGTGAGCCACCTGTTACACCCAGAGTGATATGGAAGATTGTATTCCCAAGTGTTTAAAGTTGGCATAAAATGATGCGAGAGAGTTTATTGTATTCACTCCAACCTCGGTGATGTTTGAGATGAAGTCGATTAAAGGGAAGAAAACACCGGCTGCAAACACCCTGGGAAAGAGAAATGAGATCCTGGGATGCTTTTAAGATTTAAGGGGTAACGCTTTATAATAAAGTACACACTATTAGCATTAGTTACGCATGTATAACGCATGAATACTCATTAGTATGTAGTTTGTAAACAGTTCTAAACGTTTGACTCATCCCACCTCCAACAAACGATAAAATGATGAATTTAAGATTTATTAAAGCTCACAGAGTGGTCCTGTTGCACATATATGTGAGTTATGGAGGTCTACTTACATACATTAACTTGTTTTTATGGTCAAAAACCTCCTAGTTGCTGTAAACGAGCCGATAGAAATCCTCTTTTCTGACGCCGTTTCCCAGCCGCGATATTTCAGACTCAACTCTCTCACCCAGAAGACAGAGTCTTGTGATTGGCCAGTATATTCAACACACTCCCGCTCTCAGAAGCACAGCTCCCCCCTCTGGAACGGTGGATGCACTGCTCCTCATTATCAAAACATTGTTTTAACAGTGTTTAAAAATAGCTTCTTCACGACTCCCCGCCGCAGTCCCTTTTATGACTTTGACCCGGAGTCAGACCCAGAGTCAGAAGACACTGTCGCTCGTGAAACACCTCCACATCGGACGTTATTCTTCTTCTGCGGTTCAATGTACGCAACCTGGATGTGCCCGGACTAGTGCCCGGAGCAGGACGATCTGCTGCTCTGGAGAACCGGTGTTTACGTAACCGGACCAGGTTTTTTTCAGAGATCTCGCTGAGCCCGAGATTACAATAAAACACAGCGTTCTCAGCAGTGGCTGAACTGTTTGTTTAGAACCTTCAGGGCTTCTTAAACAAGGTAATGACGCAGATACACACTAAAAAAACAGCGTTAATTGGAACTTCCGGTCTAGGTCCGCTTTAATGCTTAACTAATGCTTAACTAATGCTAATAGTGTGCACTCATTATAAAGCGTTGCCAGATTTGGTCCTGGTTTGCCGATCTTTCATAAACACATTGTCGAATTTCTCCATTAAAAGCTTATTTACTGGAACCTAATGACCATGCTACGTTTGCTTAGGGTTGACCCCAAAAAGATAAAAAGATACAGTAGTATAACGACAACAGGTGCATCGTTGGTTCATAATGTTTGGATATTTAAAGCATGGCAGTGTCAGTGTTCAGATCAGGACGACATCTCTCTTCTGCGGTGTTGCTTTGTAACAGTCTAACATGGTGTGTGTGTGTGGCTATGGGAGAGGAGATCGTGTACGTAAGCTTGTGATTAAATCAAGCAATATTCATATACATATACAAAAATCACATCTCATAAATACATTTGGCAATACAATGTATAATTTTTTTTTTTTTTGGCAAAAGGGGGATAAATTGAGCAACATGATGAATGCAAGAGTTCTCAAAAGTCAGTCTCAGTGGCTTAGTGACCATTTCTCTGTGGAAAAAACCCCCCCCAAAAAAACTCTTCATGCACTAGAACCAAAAAGACTCAAAAACATCCATAGGCGTCTGTAATAACTGTCACAATCACTATATATTTTTAAGACACATGAATTCTCACCAATGTAACACACACACACACGTTCTCTCTTTTCTCAAACTGTAAAACTCTTTACAGACCTGAGGAACATTTTTCGTTAATGTCATCTCACCTCTTTTTTTTTTTTTTTTTTTTTTTTTTTTATTTATGGACAATGTCTTTTTTTTTTTTTCACATTCCTGATTTCCAAAAATAAACTAAAAACGAAATTCAACATTTTTTGGACAAAATTAAAATCGTAGCTGCTGAGGGAAGCAGGAAGTTGCGCAGTGCATCCACACCAAGGCTGACCCATACTACAGTGTTAGCTTCTGAATCCCTGCTCACTGAATTAGACTCCCTTTGATCTGGTTAAGTCAGGGAGTCGATGTTGAATATCATTGTTTTGGAATGGCATTGTGAAGCTACAGTTATTTATATTCATCCAAAAGCAGCACAGCCCCCTGACATGCAGAGAGAGGTATCGTCTTTTTTATTTTTTATCTCCTATAGACATTTGCAATAGTGTGAAAATGCTATAAACAGCCTTAAAGGGAGGGGGAAACACCTGAAGAATGGAAATAGGTTTGTGGTTGTTGATAAGTCAAGTCCTGTCACTGGAGCTCTGATAAGTGACTGCATTCCATTGCATGCAACATAACTGTGATATGTTTTGTTTTTTTGAGGAGTTTGGATGACCACGCTTCTCGATTCAGGGCCGGAGAGCACACTTACACCATAGATGATAGCGTGTTCTCTTCAGGGCAGTGGTAAGGGGGAGGTGTTCGTAGGGAGGGCATGGCCGGCGGCGCGGCCTCGCCGGGGGAAAAGTCGTTGAGCTCCTCGGACGACGACAGAGGGAAGGAGGGCGACAGAGAGATGCCCGAAGAGGGATCGGCAGATCCGGCAAAAGTGCGTGGAGGTTTGGGGACAAGGTTTGGTTCCAGTGTTGCTCTGGCCAGCAGCTGTTTGTCATCCAGCACCTGTCCGTCTCTGAGATACTCGCCCTGTCCAAAGGAACCCCGGCCTGACTCTGACTCGCCGTCAGACAGCTCCATGGGTGGCGAACTGCTGCCGTCCAGTCTGAATAGAGAGTCTAAGTACTGCGCAAATTCCAGGACTGCCTGGCTGGGGTTCCCGTTGGACAGTTGTTGGGGCGGAGGAGTGGAAGATGCCGGTTTGGTCTCTGCACTTAAATGTCTCTTTTCTGTCTCCAGCTCCCAATCATCCCGTTCTCGCTCTCTAGAATCAATCTGAGGGCTGAGGGGAGCGATGGGAGTGGTTCCCGGGCTGTAGACACCAGGAATCTGCTGGGGATCCACATCAGGGTGCATTTCTGTGTTGGCGTTGACCTCTGGCTTGAAAGGCTGAGCCAAAACGCTCTGGTCTAGCAGGGCAGGAGAACGGTGTCCACCGTAGCGAGGTGTGGCAGGAGACAGCCGCATGGGGTAATCCGGCGTGGACGAGGACTCCATCGGCGTAAAGAACGGCCCGACCTCGCCCAGATGCTCCGGCGTTCCCTGGCAGAGGGAGTCGGCAGCGAGGAGTTCAGTGCGAGAGCTGAGAGACGGGTTCTCCTCCGGGATCGGGGCGTCCAAAGGGAACGAGAGGGTACCGAGCAGAGGCGAGCCCCTTAGCGCAGCAGAGGAGCGCCGGGAGTCCAGGCTGTAGAGGGATTCGGCGTCCGAGAGGCTCTCCATGACGGCCAGCGGCGCTTTGCGGTCCCGCAGCTCCACCGTGAGCCTCTCGCGGGCTCCGCGCAGGACAACGGGCACCGGCGGAGGGGGGCACTCGGAGAAACCGTCCAGAGATATTTCAGACTGGGCGCATGAGCTACGGGAGAGGAGAAGAGCGGGTTGGAGAGCAACGGCGGGGAAGGGAAAGGGGATCCAAAGCACACGACATGGAATGAGATACGGGTCAAAAACAAACTTACACAGGGTTAAAGAAGGGGATGTGGGAACGTGTTAATAGATTCTACAGACGAGGTGAACGTGAGTTAAACATTTAACACACACGGAGAGAGACTGGGAGTAAAACCTAGAGCACATTATGCTCTTGGAAGACTATATATAGATAGATTATAACTCAATCATGACTACCTTCACACTGACTTTTGGACAGAGAGGGCGAGGTGGGAACTGAATACTACCATACGTTGCTGCCCTGTGGTCAAACATTGTGCATGCGTGCATGAGAAAAAGGGAGCACATTATGCAAAGTTAGTAATAGCATGCGTTTCTTACCGTAACAATGATTTTTGTCTTTAAAAAAAATAAAAATAAAAATAAAAAACACCAAACAAACAAACAGACATGATAATTTTGAGAAAACAATAAAGTAGCAGTTAGTAGCAGTCGTATTATTTGATAGTGCCTATCATTAAAATGACATTTGACCCCACGAGGAAGAACTTTTTCCTCCATTGTAAGAGAAGTTAAGAGGGGAAACTTTAAACTTTACAAACACTCAAACTGTGTTTCGTTTCATATTCGTGGCCTAAAACACACCCACACACCCGCAGTTTTTAGCCTGTTGTACTAACCGAACACTGCTGTTCCTGCGGTGGTGGGTTGTAGGCGTCGGCTGCTGAGAGTTTGCCACCGCGTCCATGAAAAGGCTCTCTGGGTTCAAGTCGACTTCTGTGGGGCTCACCATGATCTTAGCCGCCGACAACAAAGCCGTTTTCCCTTTGTTGTAGTTCTCCAGCACCTGTCGCAAGCACAGTGGCGCACACACACACACACAGACATATGACTCAGTGGGTAAATGTATTCAAAAAGTGCTACATTCAAGGAACATTAACATTGCTTACGTGCTTATTTTGAAGAACCGTCAAAAAATTAACCCCGTGTTCTTGTTTATTTTGAACATTTTGTTTAGTCTGCTCTCAAAACCATTTAATAAAGCACGACTGTGTACAGACATCAAAAATATTGATGTATAATCTACTGGTCATTATTAATCTTAATTTGTCCATACAAAGCAAACATCACCTAATAGCTGTAGCTCCATTTGTAACATTTAAGAGGGTTTATTGGCAGAAACGTACACATAAGTATGTTTGCATAAGCGCGTAACGGTCTTAAAATAATAAAAAACATTTGAAAAGGCTTAATCTCAGGCTACAGAAACCACATTATTATCACACTTTCACATACAAACATACTTCCAGGATAGTAATGTTCTATTTATGCCAATAAACCCTCTGAAATGTCACATACTGTACCTTTAAGACATAAATGAAATAAATGCTGTTATTTAACGACATCCAGAAAACCAATACATCCTATAAAGCTTAACTGCTGATATTACATCCATTATTATATCGTGTTGAAGAGCACAGGGTGAGCCTACACCTACGTCGACTGGCATTTAACACCCACAATCAACTATGATGTCTCTGCAGGAAAATACAGTACAATATAAGGAATAGAAAACAGCAGAGTCCCATAATGTAACTTGAAGAAAATTTAAAACACTGTGTGGTGTTAATGGTTAATAAAACGTGAGGGAAAACACACACACACACACACACACACACGCACACGGCAAATCACAGCAACACTTTGGTTAAATTTAATGAAGGTGGTAGAAGAAGCACAAGTGTGGCATAAAAACACATGGAGCGGCAAGCAAATACAAAAACATGTAACGCAAAAGGATGACAATGGAACATAAAATGGCAACACACCAAAATGGAGATGAATGTAAACAGAGCATGTAAAAAAAACAACACACACAAAAAACACCCAAATAAAGACACAAATAAACACGTTCATTTGGGTCCATGTTATGCAGATGACGACATGAGAACTCGTTTGCTGCAGATGATCGACTACAGTGCATCAACTGGTGCTAATTATTCCAAACAAAATCGTCACAAATAAACATCTAAATATCATTAAAAAAAAAACAAAGCGACTCAAAATACTAGTTTATAAGATTTGCATTATAAAATATGTACCCTCTGTAGTCATACTCAAACACACATAAATGATGAATCCACATCGTGACACAACACATTTACAGTAGAGAATATAAATATATATATATATATATATAAATTCCAGTTTTCAAATGGATAATGAAAGCTCTCCAGGTGGAGTCAGTCTGTAATGAGAGGAAATCAGAAATGCGTCAGTCTGTCGGCGAGTAGCAATTTTACAGGAGAGTAATGGAGCTGAAGGGCGTACTCCATATTTATATATTTGTGCTCCCTTGTGACTCCATCTGCTCGCTGGTGAGTAATTGACTGTTGCTTGAATGGATTATAATTGAGGAAAAGCTGAATGTGTGCTTTTAAAAAAAAGGGCAAAAAAAAAAGGCAAAATAAATCTCGAGGAAAAGAGTGGCAAGCTGCTGAAAAACCCCGGCCAAGAAAGAAAGAAAGAAAGAAAGAGCAGTTAATGTGGAAGAAATGAGGTTACCATGGAAACTTTGGGAACACAAAGAAAACTTGTTAGCTTGAGGAACGGGGGGGGTGAGCAAGTTCATGCCACAACACTCGACCAAAATGTACCGTAGCTGTGAGAGGAAGGGAAAAAGAACGAGGGGAAAAGCTGGATGAAGAAGCTCATTAAGAGTTAGACAAGTGAGAAAGTGTTTGAACTCATCCTACACAGGCCAAACATTAACCATTAACCTGCCATGCATTCCAGGATTTCTTTTTATTATTATTTATTTACTATTACAGCAAATACAAAAATGTTTCTGCTGTTTAATTACAGTCATGACTTCATCTTGGTCTCGCCACCTGAACACAGTATTCATTGCAGCAGCAGCAACAAGTTTAGGGTGTTTTATGTTCAATTATTTCTATAACGTTAGCTGTAATAAGCACAAAAAGGCTAATGAAGGTCAGGTTATCGGTGTTGTTTAAGGTCCAGTGTGATAATGGTCGGACACTGCACCGTTGATTATCCATTTATATTAAAGGGATAGTTCAGAATTTTGGACATAAGACCTATTTTCCAACTCAGCCGGTGTGATGGAGACGTCTGGAGACGTTTTCAAGAAATTTCATTCAGTTCTTCTAGTTGCCGTCTCAGCAGCAGCAGCGCGTTATACTTCCGGCAGCGGCGGCCTGATTCTGCTGCCGGAAGTATAGTGCTGAGAAAGTAGTCCCTCAAAAATTCATGCGATGTGACGTTAGTTTTGTTTCAAATATTATTCTATCAACACAGATATGTACATCGATAGTCTGCCGTTACAATTGATTTGCCTCGGGTGCACTGTGGAGTCGGTAAGAGTGTTTCTAATGCCATGCTAACTTGTACCATTGACTTGCGCTAGCCGTAGCATCAGCGAACTCGGCAACTAGAAGAACTGAATGAAATTTCTTGAAAACGTCTCCAGACGTCTCCATCACACCGGCTGAGTTGGAAAATAGGTCTAATGTCCAAAATTCCGAACTATCCCATTAACATCAGTCTGATACCGCTGTATTTACACCGTCTTTAAAAGGGGTAAACTGTCACAACAACACATTTGTGCTGATGCATTTACCACCTCGGCATAAGCAGCCATATCAAAACACTATAATGCTGCCACTGTGCAACAAATAGTTTTTGTTGCACCCATAAAAAAAAAGAAATAGCCCACACAATGGCCCAATTAAACTGCTGCTGCTTTTATTTACAGTCTCGCAGTCTGTGCTTCCTGAAGCATTTATGTGGTAGATAGAGTTCTTGGATTTTATGTTATTCTGTTTTCTGATGCCCAGGCCAGTGAATTTTAGGGAAGGGCCGAGCTTTAATGAAGGCAACTCGTAGCAGCGGAGGCTTAGAACGCAAATTAGATGTCGCCAGGTCTTAAGCAAAAGTACCAGAAACACTGTTTGGTGCTTGTTTTAAAAAAGAGCTATGGGACGGCGTTATCCTGAGAGGAGAATCAAACTCGTCAATCCCTTGGATTTCAGAAGGAGAGGAGGTAATGTTTGAGTCGGGCGGGTTTGGTCGAGTTTGCGGTGGAATGCATGAATCATGTTCAACAGAAGGGGTTTCCAAGTGGGAGTCAGAAGGACTGCTTGAAAGTGGGGGGACAGGCACCAAGCTTGGCTGTGAGGCAGAAGTAGAGTCTAACGGAGGAGGAGAAGCATCAGGATCTGCA
Source organism: Microchirus variegatus (assembly GCF_963457635.1). Taxonomy (NCBI): domain Eukaryota; kingdom Metazoa; phylum Chordata; class Actinopteri; order Pleuronectiformes; family Soleidae; genus Microchirus; species Microchirus variegatus. The sequence continues at coordinate 27,775,451 of NC_139807.1, read as the reverse complement.
TTAACAGAAATGGGACAAACGAGAGCGTCCTCGGTGTCTATGAGAGAGGGAGTGCAGGACAGATCTTTGTGGTAGGGAGGGGGCGAATCAGAGTTTAATTCTGCGTGTGTGGTTATGAGCACAGTGGTACTGAAGGTGGCTTGAGTGACTTCCAGTTCCTCTCGTTCTGAGTTTTCCTGCTCAGACTCCAGGACCTGCAGAAACACCACAGGTATCACACACCACGGACTAAAAGCACAGCACGCATGTAAACACACACACACACACACACACACACACACACTGTACAGAGAGGGAGGAACAAACGAGTGCAATCCCCCACAGAGTGGATCCATCACATGCAAGCGCACAGACGCCCTGTTATCGAATCAGATGTGATCAAATGCTCATGGAAAAATGTGCTCAGAAAGACAGACCAGAGGAGACCATCATGAAACCAACCAGGAGCCAACAAGTTCCCATGCAAGGTAGAGGGAAAAAAATGATGTTAAATGACAGCTCACATGCATCCAAAATGCCTCGCATTCTTAATTGAACATCAAAGGGGCATAGCACTGTTAATTAAATGACAAAAATGCAGAGAGGCATAATTGATTTTTATCGTATAGAAAGTGTTTCAGAACAGCAGCATTTATTTTTTGTATATGGGTCAATGACAAATAAAGCTTCTAAAAATTGTATTTTTAAAAAGTATTTTCAATATAGATGTAATGCATATTTTTGAATCCAGAACAATGTGTTTGAACACATCTCATATATTGAATAACTATTCTCAACTAATTTTTTAACAGTATTTTTAACTTCACAATGAAAAAAATGACAGATGGCCCAACCAAACATTTATAAAAATATATATACATTCCTAATATTAATTTTAAAATTAATTATTTTTAAGGTGTCTACATTAGATAAACATTATTTTTATCATTGTGTTTTTTTTTTTTACAATAATTTAAGATTTTTGGTCTCTGTAGGTCAGGTTTTAAACATCCTTAACATCCAATTTTACATTTAAAGACAGGAAAATAATCACACAAATGCACAAATTCATATATTCAGTATAATTACTACACACATTACATTTATAAACCATTTGGTCACTTTAACTTATCATTTATTGGTTTAAATTGGTTGCACCACCTGATGAATATTGGTTGCACCAACTGACAACATTAGTTATGACAGTTTTTGTTTTAAACTGAGCTCTTACTATTCCTTTATTGTTTTTATTTATTACCATATTGTGTGTGATTATATTGTATTCAAATAACTGTGCAGCACTTTGGTTCAACCGAAGTTGTTTTTAAATGTGCTTTATAAATAAACTTGAAATATGAAATGCATTTTCATTTCAAATAGTAACCTGTGTTTTAGACATCAGTTAAACCTAACCCTAACCCATCAAAAAAAAACAATTCACATAACATCGAGTACAGTCACGATGAAGTGCAGGGGATCTGGGTAGATGTTATTAAAACGTGGTGACAAACTCTTAAAGAGCAGAGCGCACTTTTCATTGTTTTCACTCCGTGGTCTCAATCTTTGTGTAGAATACACTTTAGTGCAGCAATTAAGGGAATAACAGATGCATCAGATGAGCTGATCTCTTCAGTTAACTGCTCAAAGAGCGAGAATGTTCTCTGGTGTGAAGTGAATGTCGCAGGGAGTTCATAATCTGCTCCGTATGCAGCCAAGTTTCGCTTTAGCGGAAAGAGACTTTTCAGCATTTAATAGGTGCTGATCCAGTGTACTTGTAACTGTAATAATGACGTATTTGATGGTGTGACTTGGGTTTCAATCTGCACCTGGACAAGGGAGCGCTCACCGATTACATGGGGCGCAGCGGCCTTGTTCCCTGGTTTAGAAAAATCTGTGGTGTATAAAAAAAATTATCTAAAATAAGTAAAAGTAACTCTTTTACTAGAAGGCTATTAGATGATTTGAAAACCCTTGAGCAATGATGTTAGCACAGCTGAAAACTGTTTTGCTGGTCCTTTGACGAAAGAACACAATTATTTCTAATCTTGTCAATGTCTATTTTCCATTCATTTTGCAACTCTTTTGATGAATATCAGTGTGACTTTTAATGGAAAACACAAAAAAACTGTATTGTGACCCCAAACTTTTGAACGGTAGCGTATAAAGATCTACTCATTGTGAATGCTTTTATCACAACGTGTTAATAGTCTTCATTGTCCTGTACATATCATTGATAAACTTATTTTTTCACATTTCTCTATTAGTTTCTACTAATATTTCAATATCAAACAGTGATATCCCCCTTTATGCAAAATTATTAAACTTTCATTTTCAAGTTCAAAGCCACTCACTCGCACACTCACCACCATCATCACCTCAGTCTCCCGATGTTGGGAATCAGTAACACATTTTTTTTAGAAAGAAAAGCCACTTCACTGCAATTTCAAACACCCCCACCAAATCTGACTGCATGCACACATAAAACAGACCTTGTTGAGGCCCTCCATCACCATGTGGGGCATGTGCTCATTAAGCATGGCGGGTGATATGATGACCTCATTGAAGGCCTTGTTGTCCCCCCACAGAGCTGAGTAGGTCGGATCCTCTTGGCCACAGCTACAGGAAGGTAGGGGGGGAGGAGGAGGAGAGAGAGGCTGTCAATCACGGATGAAATAAAAAGTGAACACACATGTTGACTTATCAACAGTCTGCTTCCTCCACGGCCTTCGCCTGCAACACAGAATGTGTGGGAGTCGTTTATTTTATCCAAGCTTCTTCATCACTGAGATTAGTAATGTAGTTTGCGTCAGACTTTACAAATGAGCCTTATTTTAGAAACCAGAGAAAATTTGTCAATATAATCAACTGCATGCGGTGACTATGGCGACATCCATACTAGAGAATGTTCAGAATGTATCTGCATCCAACCAGAAAACATGTTGCATGCCATTAAGAGGTTGTGGTCAGCGGTTATGCATTATTATTATTTTTTTTTTTTTTAAATCAAAGATGAGAAATCTGGATATAGAATAACTTCCAGTACAATACGAACAGGGAGAAACCTAAAAAGAGGCTTAAGTGCACAGTTCTTCAGGACTAGCAATACAGTCCTGAAGGCAACTGGCCTTGGTTTTCTTGAGGACATTTCACCTTCTTTCAGTTCTGAAGACGCTCTCTTAGATGTGAAGTGAAATGTCTTCAAGAAATCTCAAAGCACTCACGAAGATACAACGACCTGGACGACTGAGAACCATCGCAGCCAAGTATCAGAAACAGGTTTATTGCCACGGATGCTAGAATCCATACAGGGAATTTGCTGTTGTGAAATTGGTGCCAAAATACAACAAAAAAGAAAAATATAAATAACTCACTATATTGAATTAAACAGTGTACAGTACACTGTACAGTTGCAGTCCAGTGGTCAGCATTAATGTAATTAAATATTAATTATAATGTGTATATACTACACAAATGCTAAAAGAATAAGCCAAAAAAATTCTCCCTAAAGCAGTTTGAAGAGTGCCTACATTCAAATGGCCATATCTTCTTCAAATAGTATCCGATTTGCATGTGTTGGACATTGTTGGAAAGCTTAGAAATCACACTTTCAGAATCTGTAAAAACTCGGTAGACTTGTGACCGGTTTTGCCATGGCTGGACACAAATCTATACATTTTAGATATAACATTTCAGAGTTAATCTGTTCTGATCAGAAACAAATGCTCAATGAGTTTTTGTCTTCTTTGCATCTCCACAGATTTCAGATTAAGTGGTTATCACTTACACCAAAGGTGTTTTACCTCTGACACACATTTATTTGACCTGACATGACATGACTTGGTCTATTTGCTATAATCTAAAGCAAAGCTTTCAAATTGATTTTTCTCACCACGTCTCCGGAGGATGGTTGTGCACCACGTGGATGACTCTGCCAGGAGGGTAGAGGGGGGTGGAGGCTGAAAGGGCGATGCTGAGGTCACTCGGGTGGAGCCACAGACAACTGTTGGCAGGTGCTGCTGCTGCTGGCTGTGACTGAGGATCTTCGTCCTCCAGCGGAAGCTCAGATTTTGGGATGCATTTGGTGCCTCCCGCAATGATCCTCCACTGTACAGGAGAAAAAGAAAGAGAATTGACATAATATAAGATATCGGAATCTAAACGTATCCTCTGTATATCGTACGTGTTGCAGCAATAACTGTTATTTTTTGTTCATTCTTTTTGGGCACATTTGTAATTCTGTCATCTTGCAGAGTTCACGTCACCTTTGGCTTGTTACTCCTCTGCAAGACTTCCAGAAGATGGCGTCGGAAACCCTCCAGTTGCGAAAGGCCGAGCCTTAAGTGAGACAGGAACAGAACATGTGACTGTGGTATGTAAAAAGTGAAGAAAAAGCACAATTATACTGGATAAAGTATGATAAATACCTCGGCACCAGGTCTTTTCCTAATACCACAGATGTTACAAATTCTTTGGAGTATTCCATGGCATCCTCACTAAAAAGTGAAAACAAAGAAAGATTTATTTATGTAATTATAACAGAGAGAGTAAAAGTGTTTATAATGACATAGTGGTATATTCTCAAAAATGTGACTGCATATTTATACTTTGGTTGACTCAGTTCTGGAAATGATGAAAATAAAATAAAAAAGAGAAGTTAAATTATAAAAAAAAAACAGAAAGGGAATCCCTCCATGTTTAGAAAAAAATGCCCTGTGTCCTCTTTTTTTTCCCCTTCATGGCTCAAAATGAACACAACACAAATACAGAAAAAAGGAAAGAAGAGTGATATCAAAGACATTGGATTTGTTCTGTGTTCAAAGTTTAAGAAATCACTTTGTTTTGACATCAGTTAAATAGCATAAGTGCACTGCAGCAGTTGCTCTAGACCTTTTTTTGGGGGGCTTGATTTGCAATAGTAAACACATTTAAACACTGCAGACAGCTCCCAACCACTTGTGCCTCATACTTTACAAAACAAGTTTAGAAAAAAATCAATTCTGCGTGACATTCTGGGATATAAAATGATTCTGTTCAGAGTAGACAGATGAAAATAAATAAATAAATAAATAAATAAATATTGTTTGTGATCGTTTCAAATAAATCAATACTTTATTTGCACTGATTTCACGGTTCTGCTCCCAACCAGGGCATCATTTCCTGTCACCACTCCGCTTTGTTATAAGAGAGTGTGCGAGCAGGTCAGTAATAAATACAGTAATTCAATTCTGTTGTGTTTGGTAAACAATATACAACTCTGAATTATAGCACTGACATTCACAGATCTGTAGAAACCCTGAGAGCAGGTTTTAAACCTGTCAAAAAAAACAAACAAATATCACATGGTTTAAACACTGAAGTGATTTTGTGGTTTAAGTGGTTGCATTAGATTACTAGGGTTTTTTCAAATGAGTACAAATTCCATTGTACTATAATAGGGGTTCTCAAAGTTTTGATACCTGAGGGCCAATTTAGGAACCCAACATTGGAAATAAACAGAAATAAATCCCATTTGTAATAATTTTAATGACCAGATTGCAGTTCTACATTTTAGACTTATTGGTCTGTATCCAGTAATGTCCAATAAACATTTAACAAGCTTCATAGCTCCTGGATTCAAACTATCAACCGCCATTGGCCCGCGGGCCGCACTTTGAGAACCACTGTACTATATGATTACAGTTTTTGTTTTTGTGTGCACAAAAGTGTCTGTGATTTTAACCTTTAACAGATTTCTCAAGGCAAAAATGTAATGTGTAATAATTGGCTGATTAATTAATGATAATTTGCTGATGCAGATCATTGAAAAACGGCAAACACTTCCTCATACCACAGCTGGACTCACCTTAGAAGGCCACCAGGTGGAGAGTAAGAGTAGCAGTGAAGCGTGGGGTACTGGGGTCTCAGCAGGAAGGAGAGGATAGCAGCAGTGCCTGCACCGAGAGAGTGCCCGACGATCACCAGCCCATAATGCATGGTGCCTTTGCTCTGTGAGGGACAGCCAGAGTCATTACATTCACAACAATTAAAACTGGATATCTGTAAAATAATTATTTATATAAGGTGGTGTGTTGTATGTTGATAATTCCCAGCACATATTGTAGAAAATGTTTATTATTGTGTGCAAAAACACAGCGAAAGTCACGCACCAGGTCTCTTCCAAAGGCTTGCGACAAGATCATTTCCTGCTCCAGCTTCTTCTTGATGTATTCTGCCGAGTAAACCATCCCCTGTGGAGTGGAAATAAAGAGACAAGAAACAGGAAGAGTAATTGACAGGATGTCAGCCTTGTTCATTTCTTATCTAAATATTGAATTATTCTACTATTAACAACCGAGTCTGGAACACTGTTTCAATCTTAACCCTCAATCTCAAAAATGTGTGCTCCCTTTAGTGCAGGTGCTGTCCCGATTCTCAGAAAAATTAAGTTGAGGGGCAAGTTTTAGGGCTGTATCGCCCTCAATATTGAGATTTTCCGAGACCACCCTTGGGAGCAAGGGCTACCCAGAATGCAGTGCGTGTTTTCACGCACTGCATTCTGGGATGGCTTCGAAAGCGGCGAAACGAGTGCGATACAAATGAAGTATTTTCTTTGTTAATAGAGATATAAAAATGATGAAAACCATTGTATTATCTTAGTTTAGGCCCATATTATGGATTACTGACGTCACTGTTGCGTAACATTTATTTTAATTTTACGATCTTTTGTCAATAGCCGGCCGGTGCGGACAAGCGATGGTTTGCTATGGTTTACTTTTCAATAAGTCGTGGTGTGTGGTAACTGTCAGCTGAATATGTCCGTGGTTGTGGTATTTGTATGAGTATCATCTTATAACTAACTGACAACCTAATAACTTGACTGACAAACGGATCGTTATGAATAATCGTGACGTAAATGTGTTCTTCTTCTTCTTCTTTTTTGGAGTTGACAGACTGGACGCAGCTTTCGCGTTATTCTGCCCCCTACAGTCTGAAGACGTATCTGCATTTAAGGGGTGTCCCATTTCTAAGTGACAAAATAACCCTCAGCACTTGGTTTTGAGGGCCAGTTAAGATTAAGGGTTGAGTTTGAGGGTTAAGATAGGAATTGGAATTGGCCCCAAGTTTAAACTTAATGATTATACTTCAGGTCTCACCTTGTGGCCGAGCCAGGTGCCTTGCTGTTCCTCCACAGGCAAACGTTCAGAATCCCCAGTGAGGTCAGTCAATGCGTCCTGTCAACAAATACAAGTTGACAAAAGAATTGCTTTCGGTCATCGACACACAATTGAGATTCAGCCAGAATACAACGGTACGATCTGTACTACACTATTATTGTTGGCCATTCATTTCCATTCTGCCATATACCTACTCTCACAAAAGTGATTTTGTGAGACCTGCTATGATGTACGGCTTGGAGACAGCAGCACTGTCTAAAAGACAGGAAGCAAGAGCTGGAGGTGGCAGAGCTCAAGATGCTGAGATTTCCGTCGGGAGCGATCAGGATTGACAGGAATAGACACAATCGTATTCAAGGGACAAGCTCAGGTTGAGCGGTTTGGAAAGAAAGTAAAAGAGAGAGTCAAGGTTGAGATGGTTTGGTCACATGCATTAGGACGGATTAGGGATTATATTGGACAAAGGATGTTGAAGATGGAGCTGCCGGGGAGGAGGAAGAGAAGAAGAGCTCAGAGACGGACAGGAGGACAGATGGTGTAATGGAGGATGAGAGAAGGGAAAAGACGAGATGGAGGCAGATGATCCACTGCGGCAACCCCTAAAGGGAGAAGCCAAAAGAAGAAAAAGATACCTACTCTTGGTGAATCTGTCGGTTCAATTTAAAACACGAGATAAAAATAGCACTTCAGAGAGCATGAATGGTGTAGGAGTATGAGAACATGTTGTGAGGCACTACTGAGGGCAGAGGGGTCAGTAGATGTTCAGAGAGTGTTGAAGAGACAGAAAAAAGCAGAAGGAGCTACCTTTGGTGACAGAGTGCCTCTGATGCTGATGACGACCTTCTGTTTCCCATGATCCACCGCAACAAAAAACGGAGTCTCGTAGACCTGCGTGGAAGATGACAAGCAAAAGTTATACTTGGTTATACAGTAAAAGAGAACAACATGCATCGTAGTTTTAAATTGCAGTGCAGCAAACTAAGCACTTCCATGAGTATTTGTCATCAAAACTATTCTCAGCATTGGCACAGTCAGGAAATCACTCAATGAGAGGAATTTATAGATGGAAACTGGCAAACTTCACCGTGTGGTGCTCTGCTTTACAAATCAACACTGTGTGGCTCGTGTGGTGCTCGTGTCAGCTTCTCGTGTGAATTCTGAGTGAATTCGACACAGAAATGGACTTTAATTCAATATTATCTGCAGTTAAAAAAAACAAGGAAACAATTTAACTGCATATTTACTCAAAGGAGAGTGTACACTAGTGTTCAAAAGTTTGGGGTCACTTAGAAATGTCCTTATTTTTGAAGGAAAAAAACTTTTTTTCAATGAATATAACATTGAATGAATCATAAATACACTCTATACATTGTTAATGTGGTAAATGACTATTCTAGCTGCAAACGTCTGTTTTTTAATAGAATATGTACATAGGTGTATAGAGGCCAATTTCCAGTGTGTTTGCTAATCGCGTTAGAAGCCTATTGGATGATTAGAAAACCCTTGAAAACCCTTGTGAAAACAGTTTTGCTGGTTCTTTTGTGAAACTATTTTGAATAAAAATCATTATTTCTCATCTTGTCAATGTCTTGACTATTATTTCCTACTCATTTCAACTCTTTTGATGAATAAAAGTGTGACTTTTTAATGGAAAACACAAACAAATTGTGTAGGTGAGCCCAAACTTTTTTTTAATGGTAGTGTACAGGATGTGAGGGAATTCTAAGGTTTTGAAATGAAAAAAAGATTCAGATTCAGCCCCATTGCATCATAATCTGCATCCATACCAACACATCTAAAAACATGTCATGTGACAGATCCAGGAACGCTAGGTGTGTGCGTACCAGTGTAAACAGGAAGCTGTTTCTCTTCTCTGCAGTTTTAATTTAAGATAGTGCTATTAATAAGAAACATCGGTCAAAAGTATGAAGAAGGATTTCCTATCGCAGTGAAAGTGAAAAGCACAGAGGTTTACATACACAGCTCATAGTCGAGCAAATAAGAAACCAAACAGGAAGTGGATGGACCAGATTATCTCCGTTTCTGCCAGGGTACAGGGGAAGCTAAGAAACCCTTCCTTTTTCATAGCTCTTTAAACAGGAGGCGATCTACTCTTTACAACAGCAGCACAGACCATGACAGAAAAATACTGTACTCGTCCCATGTCTCAATGACGTTTTGTTCCACATTAACATGAGTGAGTGTGGAGCAGGCACCTAAGGCCCAGCAAGAGTAAAAATACAACACTGAGATCACCCGAACGGGAACTATCCCCTCCTCCTCAGCCACACTTTAGGATCCTGTCCATGATGATGATGATTACACAGACTGTGACAAAGCACAGCCTTGGTGAAGTCTCACACCGACCGAGAGCACATTGATCATAAATAAATTTGAGTTATCAAAACAGACGCATATGATGGCGAAAATAAAGTTATTAAATCATCAGACAAGCTCCAGGTGAGTGGACATGTTGTGACAGGAGGACTGTTTGGTTTTGGCGGTGTATCCGGGTCTCTGGGACGCCGTTAAACCGCCAAATCATAGCCTTCCCTTTGTTTTATAAAGGAAGTAAAAGCCCAAACAAACGACTCCTTAGCGCGTTTGTTGGATTATGGATTATTACTCACGGCATCGTGGCAGGAAGTGTAGACAATGTGAACCTGCTTGAGGTCCCGATCCAGGAAGTGCCGGCGTATGGCCAGGACATTGCAGCCACAACAATTGTCCTCCTCCACGGTCACGGACTGAGACAACCGAGAGCTGGACATTGATGTACATCTTGAGGGAGATAGGAAAAAAAAAAAAAAAGGTAAAATTTCTTTGTATAACAGTCCATAGAATACACATAAGAAAAACATGTAAGAATACAGATATGTAGGGCTATAATCTCATATACCAGTGAAGGAGTATGTACTTAATTTATCGTTGGGGTTTTCCTTTATTTTCCTCAGTGGATTACCACTTGGGCAAGTGTTGATGCATGTGAGGTTTTATCTGCACTGGCAAAGCTCAAGGGAGACATAAGGCTGAAACGATGAAAAATGTGTGTGTGTGTGTGTGTGTGTGTGTGTGTGTGTGTGTGTGTTTTCCAGTGCGTACGGGCAGGAGCTTGCGAGGCGGCACAGCCCACAGGCAGGTTTCCTCATCAGGTACATGGGCCAGCCGTACGCAGCCAGGGCAAAAAGCATGTAGTAGCACACATCCTTGTACATGTTCATCTCAGCCTCGAGGAGGAAAAGAAAGACAGACAAGATCAGAACAAATCATCATATAGACAGCAAAATATGATTTCAGAGATTGTACAGAAGGCTGAAAGTGGCATAAAACAAATATTTACTTCTATTGTTGGGAGTTAAACTGTAGAATAGTTATATATAAACCATAATTTGACTATTTGACACAAGAAACTCACCGAATTTTTAAGGTCCAGGTATCTTGTATTGCGTGTTACAGGCATTCCAGATAAGAAGGCTAAAATGTCATTGTTGGCCTTAAGAAGAGAAAGCAGAATATACAGTATATACAGTTTTTTTCCATTTCGACACATGCACTGACAAGTACATAAATGAAACACTAACATATACTACTGTTCAAAAGTGGGGTCACTTAGAAATGTCCTTATTTTTTTAAGTTGAAACACTTTCTTTCAATGAATATAACATTAAATGAATCTGAAATACACTCTATACATTTTTAATGTGGTAAACGACTATTCTAGCTGCAAACGTCTGGTTTTTAATGGAATATGTACATAGGTGTATAGAGGCCCATTTCCAGTGTTTTAATGGTACATTGTGTTTGCTAATGGTGTTAGAAGGCTATTGGATGATTAGAAAACCCTTGAAAACCCTTGTGCAATGATGTTAGCACAGCTGAAAACAGTTTTGATGGTTCTTTGACAAAAGCAAAATGATTATTTTGAATTCCAAATCATTATTTCTAATCTTGTCAATGTCTTGACTATATTTTCTATTCATTTTGCAACTCTTTTGATGAATAAAAATCTTACTTTCAATGGGAAAACTGTATAGGTGAGCCCAAACTTTTGAACGGTAGCGTATGTTTTTTTTTTAAAGGCAGCGATACCTGGTCCAGGATAGCAGATCTCTTGGACCGCTGTCTCTGGCGGAGAAGAACCAGGCCAGCAATAATATCGCTCGGCACGATGTCCAAGTCTCTGAAGAACTCTGCAAAAAGGCTGGCCACTTCTGAATACGCATCCTGGACAGGACGGCAGCACGGACCAGCATGGATTGGAAAGGGAGAGTAATAAAAACAGGAATGAAGGACAGGAAGTTTTGCCTTCACTGTGTTTATTGTGCTCTGTTCAGCTGAATAGTGGTCTGTCGTTAATACTGTATACTTTTATTGGAGATGTGCTATTTCACATATCTAGTGTTATGATTCACTTTTTTGCGTGAAACCACAGATGTCACAAATCTTTTTAAGACGACTCAAAATAACTTTCCATTCAAACTGTATACGACCTATTTAATATGACATCACTGCCGAGTAGCTGAGCTCCTTTATGTCACAGCGATGATTAAATCATGCCAGAGCTCATTTTAATGACACATTTCTGTTTTTATTCATTTCTCTTTTCCTTTAATCACTGGGAGGAAACTGTAAATGTGAACATGTGTGTGCGTAACTTGTGACTCACTGATTGTGTATCCTGGGCTCTTGTGCAACACATGAAGAACTTGAGTCTCCTGCTCCAACTGCTGGCTTGGCCCTCCTCGAGCCTGTGTCTGATGAGGACAGATGGAACGAGTCAGCAAAAAAAAAACGAATAAACTGAATTTGTGTAAAAACCAGGAAGGCATTCACAGCTGTTGTTTTTTTTGTGTGAAGGCAAAAACGAAAAGAAACTAAAATGGAGTCATCTCAATGCCTGTTAATACCTGAGTGTGTACGTCGTAAGGTTTCGCTGACGCCGACGAGTGGCTTTCAGTTTGACAAATGTCCGACCCGTGGGATCAAACGTGCACATGAGGGTGATGCAAACGCTGAATATCACAAGCCAGTTGCATGCAACAATTCCTGCAGGGACACGGAAACATAAATTCACATTTAAGAATTAAGAAAATCTTTACCATAAACATATATCTCCATGTTTCCCGTGAGATAGTCACTCACCCAATGCCAGGTTTTTGGCTGTGACATCAGAGCACGGCTGGTAATATTGGACAAGCCAGGCAATTCCTACCACAGCGTATACCAACTCGACTAACAGAATAGCTGCAGGGAGAGAGAAAGAGGGAGTGAGGAGCGTAATGATCGACGCGAGTCGCTGTATGTTCAAATCTTGTTTAAAAAACCTCAAACCTTTACAAGCACCTTAATCCCAACAAGGATCAAGAGGAAGTGTGTTAAGGTCAAGTTACAGTTTACATCCACGGCGTTCCAGAGTGACTCATGCAATACATGTAGTGTAGACTTTCACTTGCTTTTATAAAAAGGTGTTACGTTTACGCCATGACTCCAGGGTATAATTCATTAATTTCAGCCGGCTGAGCCTGCGGGGGCCATGCGAATGGTGGCACCCATGGAGTAATCCCCGCCACTGCTGGCTGAGGAGCGGGAGCTAACCCCAGAGGTGTGTGAGGCAGCATCCTGGGGAACCACATTGGCCCCACAGTTGGTGAACTCGGTGGCTGAAGCCGCCACGGAGAGCACATCCTCCTCCGGTTCGAACATGGTGGCGGGGAAGCGGGAACACCCGTGTCCACTGCACCGGTTCCCAAAACTGGATGGCTATGAAGAGGGTCTTCATCGAGTTTAACTGCCTCTGCAGCCCGATGCTTAGATCTGCTAGCTGTGCTGGAAGCAATCGCTGGGCTGGGGTCAGCTGGGGCAGGTGTTCAACCTCATCCAGTCTGGCAACCCGCACTGCCTGGGGCATGAAGCTACAGTTCATGCACGGATCCTCCGAAAGCCCCTCCCTCAGTGTTCGAGGCCAAGGCACTGAGGACACCTATCATGATCATCTTCTGTTTGCAGAGAGAGTCAAACAGGTCGAGCAAGAGTGGTCACCAAGCATGGTGACCGTCTGCTCTAGTGGACTAGGAAAAATGATAGGTGCTGGGAGAGGAAGCGAGCGCACTGCCTTCACCAACAGGTGTCGCACAAATGAATACAGTTAGCCATAGTGGGACACGTCTGCTAACTACTAGGGCAACAGCACCCACCGATGCTGGGAGGGGGAGTGAGAGCACTGCCTTCACCGGCAAGGTCAGCTTGCTGTGCCAAAATACAAACTGTCCCCACCTAGCAACACAGCTCAAGATGTGGCTGACTAAAGGTAGTAGTATACACCTGCGATGGGAGAGGTATCTAATACAGTTAGCCTTAGTGGAACACATCTGCCATCTACAGGGGACTAGAATGAAGAGTACAGCCAACGGTGTACCGAATTGGGTAGTAACAAAACAAGTATCGAGAGCGGTAGCGCACACACTGCCATCATCAACACAGTAAAAGCCAAAGCAAAAGCGGTACTCGCTGTACAGTTACTCACAGATAACTGTAGTACAAATGTCAGGAGAGGGAGCGAGTACACTGGCTTCACCGACATATGTATAATGTACCGATTATGCAGACGCTAGCTCAAGCAAGCAGTGCTGACACTAGCGCCTGTAACTAAAAACACAAATGTCGGGAGAGAGAGCGCACACGCCGTCTTCACCGACACAGGAGCGTAAAAAAGAGAGGCAGTACACATCGTACAGTTACTCATAGATACAGCAGAAGTACAGATGTCGGGAGAGGGAGCGAGTACACTGGCTTCACAAACATTCACAAACAGATTTTTTAATACTTTTTAAGACCCCACGGACACCCTGTAATCATATAAATTATTGAATTATTTCCAAACAATAATAATAAGATGAAATTCCATCGCACAGTCCCTGAGAGAAGTATTCATTACAGTGGGATGGATGGCCAAACCGAACGCATAAATCACTTTGTGTCACTATGTCATTTCTGCCACTACAGGGGTCCTCAAAACAAGTTTGATGATGTTGGGAAGCAGCGAGGGATCATGGGAGTTCTCGTCTTGCCGTCTCATTTGGGTGTGCTGTGTATTTATGCTTCGCTGGAGGAGCTGTGTCAGCAGAACGTGCAGCAAATAGCAAAGAGTAGTCGTGATTCATTTATGACAAACACGGTCAATAAAAAACAACAAACCACTTTGACCCATAAATTACAGAAGAGTAAAGTGAATTATGCCATTATAAGGTGACCAAAATGAAAGATCAGTTACCTTGAATACAAATTACATAATCGTTGAGACCACAGCCACATGCTGCTGGAGTGGACGGATAAGAAGTGTGTGTGTGCCTGGCTGTCTTACCTAGTCGTATGTAGATGACATACTGTACAGCCTCCCTGGGCTGTGTGTACAAAATGCTGCCTCTCATGCTCAACCACATGATGGCGCTCTCACAGATTAGGCAGCTGACCAGGATGCCCAGGTAGCCTCTGCCATGGTCCACCAGCGTAACAGAACAGGACTGGTCTGAGCCGTACGGGAGACCGAAGAGAACAACGGAGAGAACCACCAACCTGTGAGCGCGAAAGAGGAAGTGATAATGAACATAAAATATACACTGATAAATCAAAAACATGTATATAAAACATAATAACAAGCAATACATTGAAAGGAACACCGACTCACCAGATGCAGTGTAATATAAAAAGGAAAAGGGCGGGCAGCACTAGGTCATCACTGCCAACTGACCAGCGCCGCCGAAACATCACCATGCCAGGCATCACTGCCCTGTAGAGAAAAACAAAGATTTAAGGAATTAAACTTCCTACGTCCTCAGTTATCCTATCGAATGTGGATAGAGCAAAGTACACAGGAATACTTGAAAATGCATCCTGGATGTGACCACAGGGGATCGGATCTGGCTTCCCCTGCACTTTATTGAAATACACACCGACTTCTATTCTTTTCACAGAGACAAAATTTTGTTTTCAACAAGTCTGGAAAAACCACTAAGAATGCGATTCCTACAATCAGATGTTAGGACACAGTCCGGGCCAGATCGGGAGCCTTTAGACCTGAGAGTTAGCAAGATCTGCCCGTGATCTCCGAGTCTGAATGGGGTCCATGACTCATGCTGCGTTCCAGAGCCCATCCAAACCAGTTGGACGTGGGACTTATCCTACCTCCAACTAGAAAAAGTGCACTGGAATACCTGTCGAAGTGGGACCTCCTACTCGCGAAGTCGGGGCTGATCGACCTACCCCCGACTTCACCAAAATGACATCGGAGAATAATGGCGGCGCCCATGGAGTCACACGAATAGGCTATACACTTTACTTTTCTGTGTATAGACTTGTTTTAAACACAGCAATTCAAATCATGACAACGTGTTTTCCATGTTATGGCGTGAAATAATGTCGTTGTTGTTATCTGTCAGCATGAAGATATGTAGGGCTACGGTAAAAGTATACTCATGACGTTACATATCGATATGCAACGCTTTTATATACGGCTCGCTTGTGTATGTAAATAGAGTGAATTGCTGACAGTCAAAATGCCTCTTCAAACATAAATCTAAAGCGCCGCGATCGTCCATGTTTTCTAACATTCGACTTCAATTGCTGGAACGCTTTGAAGTAGGAGCTAGTACAATGCAGGTAGGATAAGTCCCACATCCCATTTGTTTGGATGGGCTCTGGAACGCAGCATTATTCCTCATAAGGCTTTAACAAAAATGTCCAATATAATACACAAGAGTATCCAAGTACCCAAAAACATGATATGAAGTGATTTCCACTCAGTGACCACAGTTTTCTGGTCCTTCCTTCCTTCCTTTTAATTTGGAAACAGCAAGTCGTAAGACATGGCTAAAAAGTAGGATGCAGAAAATATTAATTTGTCAATTTACTCTCAATCTCACTGCATATCTTAAGCATTTCTCTTAGCTTTCCTGCCAGTTAGTTGGCCTACCACGTCTCTTTGTATGGCACATATACCTGATAATCATTCAATTAAAACATGCCAAACGGTATGACATGTCCTTTTATCCACATCCTTGGACTGGAGCACGAAAATAAGTGGGTGAATGGATCCACCACGTAAGAGAGTACAGAAAGAAAAAGCTACTTTCATATAAGACGGTGCCATGCCGAGTATGGTCATGTGATCTTCCTGTCCGTTCTTTTTGTTTGAGGACACGGAGAATTTTGCAAAGAAAGTTGCCTCTGGGCTAGACTGAAATTATCTGTAACGGACACAGTAGGAAGGAGAGAGGGAGCCACAGAGAGGCTGATGTAGTCTTTCTGCTGTTCATACAGGCTGATGCAGCCTTTATGGTGCAACACTACTGCATATTTACAGAGAGTTTTTCCCTATTCTATCAAAATTATGCCATCTATCATGCTAAAACCACTGTACCAACCGACTTTATTAGATACACATAATCTGCTTGTTAACACAAACATATAATCATTTAAACGGATAACTCCGTGATTGTGGGACTGTGTAGACATGGTCATGACAACCTGTTGAAGTTAAAAGAATGGGCAAGAAGGGTGATATAAGTGACTTTAACTGTGACATAATTGCTGGCATCATATGTGCTGGTCTGACTATTTCTGGCAGAAACTGCTGACACACTGGGGTTTTCACACACAGTCATCTCTAAAGTTTACAGAGAATATTCCAAAAATAACTACTTCTATCTACCAGACATAGAGGCGCAACGAAAATATCCACTTGTCATTAGTACGGCTGGAAGTAATGATTATTTTTCATCGTGGATTAATCTATTCATCAATCAAACCGATGAATCAATTCCCAAAATAGTGTAAATTTAGTAATCAATTAGTCAAATAATCCAAATAATTCAAAATTGGCATACGCACGAAACACAGAAAGTGCCTATGCACAAAAATATCCTGATTTATAAAACAGTGGGCACGCATGTCCTACGCCGATTTCCCTTTATAAATCACAATCCACTGTAAATGTGGCGCACCTGTGTGCGGGTTATACCAAGCCCATATTTGCCTATAAATATTCAGAGAAACGCCCCTCGTGAATATTGATTCATGACTGAAATCAGGCAGAAATCGGAGAGAAAGGCCAAGAAACGCAATTTCACCCAGTGTGAGGTGGAAGTACTTGACGCGGAGGTGGAGAAGAGGAAGGCTTTATTGTTTGGTGGACACAGTGTTGGGGTCACCAATGCCGAAAAGGCTCTAGAGTGGCAGCATGTGGTGGATAATGTCAATGCCTCAGAAGGTCGTAGTGTGGCCGAGGTGAAAAAAAAAGTGGTCAGACATTAAAGTAGACGCAAAAAAGCGCCTGGCGTCACACAGGCAGAGCGTCTGTGCCGGGGAGTCCCTCCTGAGTGGAGTGGTGACGGAGGTGGAGGGGGACACCGATGCCGTAAGTAAACTAGCTCAGCAAATGATCAAGAATTATGAAGTCGTCAACTTGAAAGCACCATCTTCACTGACAATTAAATTATTTTTGTGTATGATACAG
This sequence comes from Microchirus variegatus, assembly GCF_963457635.1. Lineage (NCBI taxonomy): Eukaryota > Metazoa > Chordata > Actinopteri > Pleuronectiformes > Soleidae > Microchirus > Microchirus variegatus. The sequence goes on along the minus strand of NC_139807.1, from coordinate 27,757,808 downwards.
TTTACCTTGTTTCTACTGCACCAAATTACCTCTAAGCGGAAAAAAAAACAACCATATTGAGACATTTTTGCCACCACCTACAGTACATACAGTAGCTCTCAGAATGGATGTGTGAAGTCTCACTAATAATCAGTGACATTTTCTCTCTCTATTCTGTGGCCAAACACACAAACACTGAGACCTTGTCGTTCTTATAACCCCAAGTTCACTGGACCATTAACATTTTTCTTTTAGTATTCACAATCCAGGAGCTTGAAGATGGTAAAAAAAAAAGCTCTATTCTATGCTCGGTTACAAACATTAAAACTAAATGTGAGACTTGTATGCCCGCGGTTTAGCAATGGACCTTTTGTATGCCTTTAAGTGGCTGCCTATGAAGCGTAAACACCTGCGCTGATTTGCATCATCCTCTGAATACGCACAGATCAAACATCTCCCGCTTTTTGTTTGGCACCGACATCATGGAGATCATGGACTATCTTTAGAATAAAAGACGCATGCTTTTTAGCATGACTATGACAGAGACCTCATGACAACACAAATTGGATAACATTTGAAAAAGGAGGTTAAGTCTTTGTTATTATGAACAGCATTACTCAAAAATTGTGCAATGCTTAGATTTTGTTAGTGATTTAGATACAGAATTTTTAACAACCTTGCATGGTTGACTTTTAGTGGAACTTTCTGAATACTTTCTCAACGTTTTTATTGGTTAAGTTCAGCTATTCGTGCATGTGCACGATAAACACTGGTATGTTTTGGAAGAAGCAGAGGCCCTTTAGGGATTCACATGCATCTACACAGGCACATACTGTAGTTCCATTAACACACGAGTGCTAATAGTTGTGCTAATAGTTTCACACGTTCTTCTACTGCTGCGTGTACAGCTGACAAATGTTTTCAGATTAAAGACAACCGATACTCGTCAAGTATGCATGAATTACGTTTACAACATTAACTAAGCAGCACTAAGACGCAATACAACACTACTTCTAAACTTTTCTGTTGTGTATGCAGGAGCCATTTAATTTCATTTAATCATGACTATTTTCTTGACTGTAAAGGTCAGTCATATTGTTGATTATGAGAGGGATTATTATTGTTATTGTTTGTAACTCAGTATGTAAACTTATATCTCTAGTATCATCTGTCAGCAGTATCACTACTGATAGTATCGGTCAGTAGTATAGACAGTAAGGAAAATACAATAATGATTTAAACAAGTATTAGGACTCACTCTCACTTCAATTTATGACTGACTGCACTCGAAATAAACCCATATTTACACGTCCTGGTGTTAATGGCACCAAAAAAAAAGCAGTCTCACATCTCGACAAGACAAGACATGATCATAATTCATCTAAAATATTCTACCAAGAGGAAGAAATTAATTGCATAACTAGTTTTACTTTATACAAGTGAAAACTAAATAGAGCAGACCTTCACTTCTCACCCGACTGTGAAATGCCTGTTGCTGCTGCGTGAAAATTTACATTGAGCAGCAAAGAGGTTTCCCTTTTCCATTCAGGAAAATGTGAGTGTGCAACTTCCAAAAGTGGTCACAATTAAAACCCCCTCGCCAACACAAATCTACAGACTTGCAGGAAGCTTAATGCATCAGTTTGAAGCATCTTCAAGTTTCTGTTATCTCGTGCATTCCTGTTTTCTAACCACAATGTACCTGAATGAAAACATTCAGTTCATACCATGTGCTCAAAACCATATCAGCAGCAGCTGCCACACCTAAATAAGCTATCATGGTCAAATACAGGAGAAACAAACCTATACTAATCTTGTAATAGAAAAACAAACATTAATGGTATTCTGTACAGTGTAGATTGAGGGATGCACCTTGAGAGTGGAAGTGATTACAACTAGAGCTGAAACGATCAATCGATGAATCGATTACTAAATTAATCGGCAACTATTTCGATAATCGATAATCGGTTTGAAGCTTTTTTCATGATTAAAACAAGATTTCTGATTGTTTTAATGTCGTAAATGTGATTTTTTTTTTCTTCGTTTCTTTGCTCCACATAACAAAGAAATCATTCAAACTGAATCGTTTTGGTTTGTGGACAAAACAAGACGTTCAAGAACATCGTCATTTCCAGGTTTGACGAACACTGATCAACGTTTTTTTAACATTTTATGACATTTTATGGACCAACCGATTAATCGAGAAAATAATCGACAGATTAATCGATTACGAAAATAATCGTTAGTTGCAACTACCTGCAGGGGTCAAACAAACACTGCTGTGAAGTGCTGCAGCCAGTGGGTGGTTGCACTGATTGCCACATATTTAAGATAATACAACACACAGTGAAATCACTGTCTTTCACAGCTTTAGAAGTCAATACAGTAGAATTTAGTAGGAGAACTCTTCATCTACAAATTCCAGTTATCCTTTCATTGTGGCTGCATTGAGATAATGAAATAGAGTGAAGGAAACCAGGTTCATGTGACTGAAGTCACATCTCATCTAAAACTCAGTCTGGGTCGGTGGAAGATTAAAGAGGACAGTGGAAATATGAAGGGAGAAAGGAAAGAAAAGGGGAAAAAAAAGAAGTAGATTTCAATTAGGTCACAACAATCAGGCCAGAGAAATCAAGCAGATCTCTTAAATGCAGAAACCACACACACATAAGACTAACAGGGACAATGTTACCAGTGCACTCCCCTCAGGCCTGATGTCACTTCAACGATGGAAAGTATTTTATGACATAATTAGAAATCGATGGAGCTCAGAGCGAGACTAAGTAAAGTTTTGTTTAAAAAGTCTGATTTAATGGAGTCAGTTCTTTACAGTCCATATACTTTCCTTCACCGTTTACCCTGTCGCATCCCAGCATGCACTGGGTGATTTATGATTTCAAAATGATGTACTGTTGTGGCACTGAGTCTGTATATGTCTTACTCCAAAGTAGGGAAGTCCTGATCCAAAAACAAACACAGGTCTGAGCTGGGGACTCCTCCGCCCTCTTATAACCTGAGAATATGTTGAGCCCCCCCAAGTATCACCATTATCACCAATGTTAAAATACAGGGGTGTGATTAGGTCAGTTAATTGGGGTTTATTGGTTTATTTATAAGTGGAAGCACTTTCTTTTCAAACTTATCAAACAAATTAGAAATCCTTCAGAAGACTGGTGGTCAGAGTGAAGCTATCTGCTGTAGTTTGCTTGTTAGCACAGCAAATGCAGTCCATCATATTGATTTTCTTAGGATTTTATTGATTATGCCAGAGAGGCCGAGTCATAATTTATTAATTTATCAGCAGTCTTTATTGCCTCACGTCTCCTCCTCCCTAGGATCCAAAAATTGTTCCGTTCCTGGTTGGCTCTAAGGCGGCAAACAACCCCATATTTTAATTTATTCTTAGCAACCAGGTTTGTAAATTAGCTTTTCAGTGGTTGCAGGATTTAATTCACGTTAGGTTTCTGAAGAATCACAGCTTTCATAATTGTATGACCAATACACTATGAGCAAAACAAAAAAATTTAAAGAACAACTTTAATGTTATACATTTTTCTTAAATATTTGTTTTCTTGATTTAATTTGTTGATCTTAATCCAATCATTGTTTTGTCCTTTTGTCCAAAGAGACTGAAGCCGCAGAATGTGAAGGCACTTTGTGTTTACATTGCACTTAGACAAATAATAGATCATTATCATGATGAGTTGTCTTCTCATCAATCATTTAAAGACAACAATGAGTGAGTATTGTATTTCACTTTATATACTATTATATATATATATATATATTCAGGCTGCATTCTTTCCACTATCAGGCGTTTTGGCTTCATTCGCAGCCATTAGCAGATGCATTTACCGTCAACTTATTTTCACCACAGTAAAACGCTAAATTAAGTTTTATTACATTCACCCGAGTTCGACAGGACTCAAAGGGAAGTTGATCTCGATTGCAGCTACAGTTGAAACAATTCCAGATCATTTAAGACAGGGGTTCTCAAACTTTTGATACCTGAGGGCCAATTTAGGAACCTAACATTGGACTGAGGGCCGCCAAAGGAAAAAAAAAAAAACAAGAAAAAAAAAACAGAAACAGAAAGAAATCCCATTGTGTTGTGTACAGTTTATTGTTGTAACGTCTGGGAGAAAAAGGCAGCTAGCCTAAGCTTTTATTTATGCAAGTTCATTATTTTGTACAGTAAGTAAGTTTTTATTTGTTTTGAATGAATAAATGTTAACTTTTGTCATAAGTTTGCTGTTGTGTGATCACATTATCTTATACAAACTCTATTGTTTTGATGCCATAATTTGCCTTAACACACTATGCATTGTATACATTTTTGAATCGAGAATCGTATGAGTCGAATCGGTTGAATCGAGAATCGATTTTGAATCGAATCGTGAGCCACCCAAAGATTCACATCCCTAGTATCCAGTAATGTCCAATAAACATTTAACAAGCTTAGTACCTCCTGGATTAAAACTATCAACTGTAATTCATTGCGGGCCGCCAGAAATGTTTCTGCGGGCCGCAGAAAGAAATCTTTTTTCGTTCAAAAAGACACCTGAACATTTGATTGAATTGATGAAACCATCGCAAATCCAATAGACATAACATATTCTGTAGTTTGCTGAAAAGACACAAAACACACAAAGATAGATGTATTAAGAAGCTGAAAAATCCAAAAGCTTTTTTTTTTTTTTTATTATCTACCCATAAACCCAAATAATTGACAATTAATTTCACTTAATAATAATAGCTGAGGGACACTTTTCAAGACATAAACCTCCACACACCACAAGCCCTGTCTGAGACTAAGAGAGAACAGTACATGTCTAAAACCTGACTTTAATTTTCACTAAAACTAAAATTGTCAACTCCTGTGATTCGAACATATTGTGATAATATTGTGATGAAGTGTTCAGCCTGATCCCTGAATCCCTGGTTTCTGCCTGAGGCATGAGTCACGCACACTCTTGACTCTTGATCCTGAGCGAGTGACACCGTCTAAATCCAAATGACATGTGTTTTTGTGTAAAGACTGACTGACATATTCCTGCATGTGAGCAATGCTTTTGTGCTCCAAGCAGTGTGCGACTGTGTGCCAGGCGCAGGCCCGTGACCACGTGATGCAACAACAATGACGCTAACAACAATAACAGGGTTCCCTGTATGTCATTATGGCTTTGACATAACCACTGAAACAATCAGGGCACAGACACGGAGCGCAGAATCTTTTGAAATGTCCGATGCATCTTCTACACATCCTAAAAGAAAAAAAAAAAAACCCAGAAGAATCTAATTCAATACGTGTACATATTCCACCACTGCAAATAAAAGGTCAACTTTAACTTAACAGCACTGCTACGGTAAACAACAGACAATGGCCCTGTTCACACCTGGTATTAACAATCACTCTCTATGATCCAGTCACATGTGGACAGCTTTAAGTGCAATTGTTCCCACCTGACATTCAAATGCGTCCCCGAATGAGTCTCCTGTGACCGCATACTGTATGATCAGAGCTGCTGTTAGTCACCGCCCTGTATTCAAATACACACTGATGTCATGACTGTATATATGTGTCTGAGGAAGAAAAGGAAAATTATCTGTGCTAATATGCAGACTCTTCTTCCTTATTTATGTATGTATTATTTTCCAGTATATGCCGTTTTTGGTTTTATGCTACTGTTTTTTTTACGATGTTTACTTTCCTTCCTTTGTTTTTTTTACGATGTTGTTTTCTTTATTTTATATTTGCAGCGTGTGCGTCTGGTGTTGTATGCTAATGAGTCTAGACTTGCCGATCTTAAGACAATTTAACCAGTGAGGACAATAAATTGTGTCCCATCGATCTATGTATGGTGGCGGTTGCTGCAATAAATAAATCAACACACAAGTGCTGATTAGTGTAACAAAACAGAATTTGCCCTGGATCGCACAAAGCTGCCGGCTAAGGTAGTGGTCTCTACTGCGTAATCCTGAGGATTGCAGTTCAGGAATGTGGACCCATGCATCTAGTACCTCTGGTTGTGGTTTCTGTGATAGGACCTGAGAATGTTCTCAGGAAGGATTGTTCAGACCTGGATTTAGTGCAATCAGATCAGGCCACTCAGGGTGGATGTTAATAGCAGGCCTGCATGGCATCACCGAATTTAAGGTTGTTTTCACACCTTATAGTCTCCGCTAGACTTGGGGCCAATTCCAATTCCTATCTTAACCCTTAAGCTCAACCCTTAATCTTAACTGTCCCTCAAAACCAAGTGTTGAGGGTTATTTTGTCAATTAGAAATGGGAAACCCCTTAAATGCAGATACGTCTTCAGACTGTAGGGGGCACAATAACGCGAAAGCTGCGTCCAGTCTGTCAACTCCAAAAAAGAAGAAGAACATTTACATCAGGATTATTTATTACGATCCGTTTGTCAGTCAAGTTATTAGGTTGTCAGTTAGTTATAATATGATACTCATACAAATACCACAACCACGGACATATTCAGCTGACAGTTACCACACACCACGGCTTATTGAAAAGTAAACCATAGCAAACGATCGCTTGTCCGCACCGGCCGGCTATTGACAAAAGATCGTAAAATAAAAATAAATGTTACGCAACAATGACGTCAGTAATCCATAATATGGGCCTAAACTAAGATAATACAATGGTATATCTCTTTTAACAAAGAAAATACTTAATTTGTATCGCACTTGCTTCGCTGCTTTCGATGCCATCTTTCTTATGTGAAAACACGCAATGCATTCTGGGTAGCCCCTTAACTTAATTTTTCTGAGAATCGAGACAGCACTTGCACAAGAGGGAGTTCGCATTTTTGAGATTGAGTTAAGAAGTTGGTTAAGATTGAGGGCTAAGCAAGGAATTGGAATTCACCCTTGGTACGATTGGGTACTCGGTTCAATTGGGGATGGCAACATTCAGCCGGTCCGAGTTTGCTTTCACACTTTAGTGAAATGAACCGAACCTCTTGAATAACGCGTTCCCCTCCTCGCCTGAGGCAGCGCTGCATCAATAATTACTGAAGGAGAAGACGAGACAAACAATGAACAAGAAAACTCGCTCATCTGTTGATTGATGCAGGAAAACTTCCCGTTTCCTCCAGATCAGAGCAAAACATGACCGACATTTCTACATGCGCATATGTTCTGGTTGTGTTTACCCACAATGCCCTGCGTTGTAGCTCACTCCCTGCATTTGGTTCACTTGACTCGACCTTGAAGCAGACCGATATTTTAAGCAAATCAGAGTTCGCTTCTTTGGTGTGGATCAGAGTTCGGTTGCGCATTCATTCACACCTCCCCAAATGAACATGTTTCCGAGCAAACGCAGTAGGATTCCAATTATAAGGAGCTGGTGTGAAGTCAAGTCCTATTTGAACTAGCACTGCTGCATTATTCCTTGTTTTACAACCTGTTGATAGCAGGTGTTTTCATAAGACTGAGAGTGACTCTGCTGCAGCATCATCAAGCCAGGCAGTGACACAGCATCATCTGTCCATGCATCACCACAACAAAGCTTAAAACAGGAATGTATGTTTTGTCCAACGGATCATACTAACTGGTTTGAAAACAAACAAAGTCCACTCATGCCTACAATTCCCTGGTCCAAATACACACACAACACAACTTTCAGTATTGTAGGATCTATGTGTCCCACACTGCACGGTGTTTAACCAGGAACAGCCACCAACCGATGCATCTCATCACTGCAAAAAAAAATGTACTCACAAAAAAAGAAAAGAGTGATACATGAAACTAGGGCTGAATTTAGCCTGGTCTCATATCTCCAGGTCAACTGCTGAGTCAGCTCTTTTGATAAATCAATGAATGGGTTTGAGGGTATAAACTAGGGCTGTAACGATACACAAACTCACGATTCGATTTGTATCACGATTTTTGACCCACGGTTCGATACATTCCACGATTTTTAAAATTTTTAAAAAAACATTTTATTTAAACATCTACTTAACAACTTAATGTAATATTTGATAAGACATATTTTGGAACACTGTGAACAGATTTGAACATAAATAAATAAATAACCAAAGATTTCTGTAACAAAATAATACTGTGGAAAAGTAAATGATCAATCAGACTGGGATTTGTCCCCAAAGCATGCAGGGAAGTGTAGTTCTTCATGAGAAGCAGTTTTGTTCCAGTGGAAATAACGTTTCCAAGGTAAGACAACATTTCCGCTTGTATTTCTTGAAAGTCAGTTGTTGTTTTGCTCTTATTTTGGGGCTGGATCCATGAATCTTGGTCGTAGAGTGATACAAATGGTACCGTTAGAATCTGTAGATTCTCCGTTGTCCAGTCAACAGGTTTTTTTTGTTTACATAATCACGCTGACGCTCCGGTGCCGCTTTTCCATGTCTGCGCTGTAACGGTTTGATTTCACCTCCTGCGGGTTTGATCCATCGGTGTTTTAACTGTGTTTCGTGAACATACGAATGGTTTATATGAGCTTTTAGCTGAGTTTCTGACCTTTCTGTGGGTATGCAGCATGTCTGTGTTTGTTAAAGTTAGACATGGTTTTATGATTCTTTGTCGCTGCTTCTGACGCGGCCCCTGATCCCGGGAAGGGAAAAGCAAACAGGGGTTTGTAAGTTCCATTTTGCTTTTCAATTCCATATTGCTTTCATGTTGCCTTGGAGTCATTTGAAAACTCCAGAGTTTCTGAAACTGGAAATGCTGCTCAACCTGTTATAGTTTGAGTAGTAGTCGAGTGAACAAATGCCAAATGCAAATATAACAAAAAAGTAAAGCCATTTAAAACTGAAATATATTAAAGAGAAGATGCCAGACTGTCTTACAAATGAGGACATGCTGTTCTAGGGCAGCAACGTGCTGCATATTTTTTAGCACTTGATTAAACAAACACAACCAGTTCCCTTCTGTGTTGTCAAGTAAAAAATAGTACCAGCTGGTATTCTTTGAGTATGCTCTGTTGAAGACATTATTCCAAAGTCTGAGATACAATGATGAGAGGTCTCAAAGACCTATTCTCCTTCTTCTTCCTCATCTTCTTCTTCAATATTCATGTTGGAATGTTCACTGCTTTTAAAATCGTCTGAAAAAACGTCACAGTGGTTGAAAAATGTCTTAACTGCCAGGCATGCAGAATATTTGTGCTGCCAGATTGGATCCTTGTGGACTTCGATTGCCTGTGAGAGCCTGATGCCATCACTTGCTCGAAATTCAGCCCGATAGTGCGAATGCAACTCTGCTGGCATTTGCGTGTCATTAAGGAACTACACTTAACTTTCAGCGGGATTCATGGTGGAGTGGACCTGAGAATGTATGGAAACAAAGGTGTTTCCAAATAATCTCAGTCAACAAACCAAGGGATGACAGAAGCAGAAGGACGCCTTTAAGATTCGAACATTCGTCCTGCTTCGATTTGAATGAAACACATGATTTATTTCTTTAAAGCGGAACTAGACCGGAAGTTCCAATTAACGCTGTTTTTTGGTGTGTATCTGCGTCATTACCTTGTTTATGAAGCCCTGAAGTTTCGAAACAAACAGTTCAGCCCTTGCTGAGAACGCTGTGTTTTATTGTAATCTCGGGCTCAGCGAGATCTCTGAAAATCCCGTTATGGTTACATAAACAACGGTTCTCCGGAACATCCAATTGTCCTGCTCCGGGCACTAGTCCGGGCACATCCGGTTGCGTACATTGAACCGCAGAAGAAGAATAACGTCCGTTGTGGAGGTGTTTCAGAAACGAAGAAGCTATTTTTTAAACATTGTTAAAACAATGTTTTGATAATGAGTAGCAGTGCATCCACCGTTCCAGAGGGGGGAGCTGCGCTTCTGAGAGCGGGTGTGCTGATGTCACTTCCGGGTTCAGAGAGTTGAGTCTCAAATCTCGCGGCTGGGAAACACCGTCAGAAAAGAGGATTTCTATCGGCTCGTTTACAGCAACTAGGAGGTTTTTGACCATAAAAACAAGTTAATATATGTAAGTAGACCTCCATAACTAACATATATGTGCAACAGGACCACTCTAGGTGACCTTTAAAGAGATGTGGGCAACCCTGGCCTTAAAATATGAGGAGGGTTCACAGTCTATAGTGAAAGTTTGCATGAACTGAATGTGTCCATACACACAACACTGTCTATGGCTACAGTATGGATTCACACAGTGGTCCTGAAGGAAGCACCTTGGGTCTGGGTTTTAGATTTAATAGGAATAAACAAGACGGCATCGAAGAGCCATCTTTGACCTGACATGTAGTGAGGAGCTAAGAATAACTGTGGACAAAATGCTAAGGTTACACTGGGTTGGCATGATAATGGTACGACTACAGCGCAGTCCCGAATCTCTCTTGCTCTCCTACTGTACGCTCTGTGTCATGCATCCATCTGCTTCAGTCTCTCTTTTTCTGCCTGGGTCAGTGTTACATTCTGCTCAAATCAAGACTCTCTCACTCTCTCTCCAGCATTTGTCACATCCCTGGCTGCGCTCCTGCTGTCTCTAATAATCCAGTCTCTCCCTGTTCTTTCATACAACAGCAGCTCTCTGTCGGCCGTGAACATTCTCACCCTGTCCACTAGGGCTGTAACGATACACAAACTCACGATGCGATTTGTATCGCGATTTTTGACCCACGATTCGATACATTCCATGATTTTTTTTAAAACATTTTATTTAAACAACATTTACTTATATGAGAACTTAATTTAATAAGAAATATTTTGGAACACTGTGAACAGATTTGAACATAAATAAATAAATAACCAAAGACTTCTCTCTTTTCTGTAAATAAAATAATACTCTTGAAAAATACAAAGTAAATGACCAATCAGACTGGGATTTGTCCCCAAAGCATGCTGGGAAGTGTAGTTCTTCATGGGATGCCGTTTTGTTCCGGTGGAAATCACTTGTTTTGATAAATAGCAAAGGTAAGACAACATTTCCGCTTGTATTTCTTGAAAGTCAGTTGTTGTTTTGCTCTTATTTTGGGGGCTGGATCCGTGAATCTTGTTCGTAGAGTGATAAAAATGGTACCGTTATAATCTGTAAATTTACATAACCACGCTGACGCTCCGGTGCCGCTTTTAAACATGTGCGCTGTATTGGTTTGTTTTCACCTCCTGCGGGTTTGATCCATCGGTGTTTTAACTGTGTTTGGTGAACATAAGAATGGTTTATATGAGCTTTTAGCTGAGTTTCTGACCTTTCTGTGGGTATGCATCATGTCTGTGTTTATTAAAGTTAGACGTGGTTTTGTGATGCTGTTGTCGCTGCGTCTGTCGCTGCCCCCGGTACTGAGGACATCAGTAAAGAAGAGATTAAGAGATTAACGCGATTAAAAAACATAACGCATTAATGATGACTGTAATTAATTAATCACAATTAACGCGATAATTTGACACCCCTAATAAAAATAATAGTAATTTGAAAAGTTTGGCAGCACAGACAGCTCATATCATGTGGCTGACCGGAAAAATAACTGGGAGTTAGAGAGGGCGTTTCGCGATTCTGTTTTCTCGCGCCGCAAGACAGGTTCGTGGCTCCGAGTGTCGCGATTCCGATTTCGATATGCATATCGTTACAGCCCCACTGTCCGGTCTCCGTCTCACCCTGTGCCTTTCTCATCCTGTTTTCCCACTCTCTCCTTCTCTTTCTACCCACACGCTCATTCAGTATTCATATTAGAGAGCTGCTGTGAGATCCAGTGTGTGCATCTGCACCATTTTCAGAGCACAGAAAACCTACATTTTCTCCAGTCGCCCGCCCTCCCCTCCTCTTTCTTATCTTGTAAATTCAGATTCTGGTTTTGGTTTCATGTTGCTCATCTTTTTTTAGAATGAAAGCCATGTGCCACTCACTCCTACTCTCCCTCTGCCTCTTTCTCCATCTTTTTCTCCCACTGCCACCCCCTCAATTCCTTTCACCTCTTCCCACTTGATTTTCTCTTCTTTCGGTTGATGTGATAGTATGTGCACTGCAGTGTCCCTGTGCGTGTTGTACATGAATGTTTTCTTTGGTGTGTGCTAAGGTGGGTAACATACCGCATGCATTCTGCCAACCCGTCATGCAGCCACACACTATGCATGGATCGGTTTGTCATATCTGTATCAGGCTGGCAGTTTTGTCCATGCAGCACCCCACTGCAAGTGTATGCGTCACATGCATACTGTAATATTTAAACTTGGCATTTTCACAGACGAGTATTGAACAGTCGTCTATAAATGGCTTCTCTGCAGAATCACGTGATTCCGGTTCGACATCTTATAGTATTTTCCGTTTGGGTAGTAGGGAGGTGACGCACAAAAATAGGCACATGCCAGATCGTTGTTTAAAAAAAAACAGGTCAAAATATCTCCCAAGACAAAGACCAAGCACCACATCTGAAGAGTAAATGCACATGGGCAACAGTAACTTGTTTCTCATTTTTCCTAATTTGGTTGCAACTGCTTAATCCATTTTGAGTTCATCTCAAAGAATGATCTGTTGTAAACCATCTGTTTTCCAGTCGTCACTCATATGACGCAGATGCAATTTCACTAACTTGCACACACAGACTTGCTGATATGTGTCACATGCATGCATATGATAATTCTGATAATTACGTTCAAACATCTTTTTTTTAAAAAAGCTCACAAGCACACACTGACAGGAAACAGATGAATGTGTAAACGGTGCGGGTTATAAGCATATAAAAACCTAATTGCTGTAAACGAGCCGATAGAAATCCTCTTTTCTGACGGTGTTTCCCAGCCACGAGACTTGAGACTCAAATCTCTCACCCAGAAGACAGAGTCTTATGATTGGCCAATACTCAGCTCCCCCCTCTGGAACAGTGGATGCACTGCTACTGATTATCAAAACATTGTTTTAACAATGTTTAAAAATAGCTTCTTCAGGACTCCCCGCCGACTTTGACCCGGAGTCAGACCCAGAGTCAGAAGACACTGTAGCTTGTGAAACACCTCCACAACGGACGTTATTCTTCTTCTGCGGTTCAATGTCCGCAACCGGATGTGCCCGGACTAGTGCCCGGAGCAGGACGATCTGCTGCTCAGGAGAACCGGTGTTTACGTAACCGGACCAGTTTTTTTCAGAGATCTCGCTGAGCCCGAGATTACAATAAAACACAGCGTTCTCAGCAGTGGCTGAAATGTTTGTTTTGAACCTTCAGTGCTTCTTAAACAAGGTAATGACGCAGATACACACTAAAAAACAGCATTAATTGGAACTTCCGGTCTAGGTCCGCTTTAAGAGCAGATCAATAGTTCTATCTTAATCATTTCCCTTAAGTAGCAATCAGAAATATCATTTAAAACATCAAATATTTTTAATTGCTTCATTATGCCTCGCTCTTTATATTTCTAATTAGAACCAGGCTGATTAATATAGACTACATATACAGTACATATCCAAAGCCATTATCCAGACTCTACAAGGTATTAATCATTAATACCTTGTAGAGTCTGGATAACAGCTTTTAATTAATGTGACAAATAAGCTATAATTCACTAACGACAAAAACAACAAATGATTCCGCTGCTTCACCCAAAAACACTCAGGTTTTATATACTACTTGTGATGATGCAAACAACCGTAACAGAACCTGACTGCAGTGGCAGTGCAAAACCAGGTCGCCTTCCACAAGCCAGGGTCTCTGCAGGTTTTAAATAAAAGTAACATTAATAGATTTTTAAGACCTTTCAAAATTGTATTCAAGACCTTTTATGAGATTTTAGGAGAATTTAAGACATTTTAAGGCCTTAAATTCAAATTATTGGATTTAAGACTTTTTAAGACCCCACAGATACCCTGACAAGCAGAGGTGACATGTGAGAAACTGTCTCATAATGTGGCCTTTAGACTGGAATAAAATCATGAATTAAAGTCCTTAGGATGTGTTTACTGGTTGGACAACTCAACCACCGCAACCCAAGCCCAAACAGGATTCTAGTCATGGCTTTGTTGATAACGGAGGAAAAAACCATAACCAAACTTATCCACAGCTGGATGTAGTTTGACGGTAGTTTGACTTGAACCTGAGTTTAATTACACTGTTGCTCTCAAACATTGTTTTTTTTTTTTAACATTTATGCATACTAATTATTACTTCATTCATGTTAGTGTGACGTGGGCTGGGGAAGGGGTCTATAGGAAACATGAGATCAGTGAAAGATTCTCAGTGTGATAAACAAGTGTGACATTAAAAAGGGGGAGGCATGTGATCTCGTACCCGTCCAAAACCGCAGTATGGATACGAGCAGGAGCACAATAATAACGTGTGTCAGTTTGACCTGTTGACTGAATAATAACCAAGTAATCAGACACAGTCAATACAAAGACTGTTAATACGGTTGTTGAGCTGGACTGAGAAACTCTCACATCACTTTGTGGCCACATTTGTCAATGTTTATGACATTTCAAACTCTAAATTGCCTTCAACTTAATGGACAAATAACCAAAGCCCACAGAAACTAGATGAGGATAAATATGGATTTTTCTACCATTGAGCCCGATCTTTAGAAATCAGGGCAGCCAATGGCCAATATCTGTTAAAATACAACAGTTTGATATGGGCATCACAAGGTATCAGAGCCAAGCAGAGTCAGGGGAGTCCTTCAATCCATGCACGCCCATAATGCATTGCGCTCTGCCCTGCTCCGCTCCATAGCGCTGCTCTAGTATAGCTCTGGCTTATGATGCTGCATGTCCTCACCCCAAGTAAGCAAAACAAGGTTAAGGAGGAGGGGCCTTGGCAGGAGAGTGAGCGAGGATGTTGGGACGACCTGATAAGTTTTGAAAATGTTTATTTCACTTGAATTCAGCTGTTATTAGCCGGTTGGTTGGTTGGTTGGCTGCTGGTAAGTTGCTAACGTTGCGTTTACTCGCACGAATATTGATCATAAACACAACCGATCCAGTGCATGGATGTATAATATGAACTGGATAGAGCACCGCCCCCTCTGACTTGAAGACAATTTTTTACATGGTGGCCACAGTGGGTACTGCAACAGAAAACCCCATAAAAGCCCAAAAGCCCAAAAAGAAATTTTCCCACTGACCGCAAGGTGTCCACAGGATACCTGGAGACATGGACACAGGCTTTTATAGATCTTTATATGGTAGTGACACTACCGCGCATGCTCGATGGGCCCCATAGCCCGGAAATAAATGCGGAAGTCGAAAAACTTTTTTGGCATATGCGCTGGGTGAGCAGCTTCATAGGAATGAACGAAAGCGAAGGGGCGGTGCTCTATCCAGTTCATATAATACATCCATGATCCAGTGACACAAATAAAACATTTTTTTTAAATTTGCACAAAACCTCAAGTAATCAGTGTTACACTTAGGTCCCTTTCCGATGCGGTGCTACAATATTATCTAACCAATCACATGTCGTGGATGTCCTAGACCTGATCAGGTGTCACTGCCCTTTATTCAAACACACACACACACTGATGTCATGACTTTTTGCAAGATCATACATATTGTTTTAACAGTAAAGGTGTGTCTGCTGTCACAGACACACCTCTCTGTCATTCACATACACGCACACTGCTGCTGTGTGTGCGTGTGTGTGAATGACAGAGAGATTAGAGAGATGAGCTTCAGTGAGTCAAAGCTCTCCTCACAGCACTGTAATATGAAATAAGTTTTGCTCATTAAAAGGGAAAATCATATGGGTGATTGCAAATAAATTAGCATTTGAGCCTGAAGCCGCCGATCAGATGGCATCAGCTGAGGAAGTGATTTCTGAGGACAGATCGTGTTCATGCATGTGGTTTTTACGTTCAGACCTGTACTTACACAATCTGTTAAAGCGACACAATTCTAGAGCTGAAACGATTCATCGGTTATTAATCGATTACTAAATTAATCGTCAACTATTTTGATAATCGGTTTGAAGCTTTTTTCATGATTAAAACAAGATTTATGATTGTTTTAGCTTCTCTTAATATGAATATTTTCTTGGTTTCTTTGCTCCACATTACAAAGAAATCATTAAAACTGAATCATTTTGGTTTGTGAACAAAACAAAGACTTTCGAGAACATCATAATTTCCAGCTTTGACAAACACTGATCAACATTTTTTAAAATTTTCTGACATTTTATGGACCAAACGATTCATCGATTAATCGGGAAAATAATCGACAGATTAATCGATTACGAAAATAATCGTTGCTTGCAGCTCTACACAATACCGTATTACTACTACGATATCACAATCAACACACTTGTTCCCTCAAAATTTTGTAACATGAGATTTTTTAAAGATTGTAACAAACTTTGCGAAACAAAACTTAAAAAAGGTATGCGTCTCCATCCAAACTGCAGCACTGCATTGCAGTTGTATGTTTTACATTAAGCAAATATTAAACTTTTGGATTAAAAAAACAGGTTTGTTTTTTTATTTATTTATCTTTTATTGATCCAGGTTAGTCTCATTGAGATTAAAATCTCTTTTTCAAGAGAGACCTGGCCAGGATGGAAGTCCTGAACAGCATTTGTCAAGTATCTTGGAACAAGCCTGTGTAAGCTTACACGATTCATTAATTAATTGATTAAATCTTCATCTGTGACGATGATCAATAAAAGCCTGTTACCTTTTTTTTTTTTTTTTTTTTAATCATCCCCCCAAAAAGTGGTGAATGTGCCTGCCTGTGACAGGTGACAGCAGGTTACCAGGGGGTGTTTAGCTGCAGGTGTTAAAGTTTGAAATGCACCAGCACCTAAAACATGCGATTCCAACACAATAAGTCGTATGACAGCAACACTTCAGTGTCTCATCTGGCTTCATGAGGACATGAGGGCTGTCCTGCGGGCCTGGATATACTGAGAGATGTGGCCTAAGAAACGAGTATCCAGCATCATTGAAGCATGAGCTAGATACAGCAACAACAAAAAAAAAGCCGGGTCACCGTGTCGATGACTGCGACTGCTCTGGTTGTGTGTGTGTGTGTGTGTATGTGTGTGTGTGTGAGAGAGAGAGTGAAGCTAAAGGCATTTTATCAGTCCATCTGCAGCTGGTGCTCACCTGTATTTTGACGCTGTCTTGACGAGACCCACTGCATCGGTTCCGCTCGCTTTCCCATATCCTTTCCCCCCCTGCCGAGTCGCCTCAGCCCCGTCTCTCCCCGACACTGATTCCAGGTGGTGGTGGTGGTGGTGGATGAATTCATAAATGTCTCACCGATTAAATTAGAACGAGCCAACACACGGAGACGTCGTTAGCACACAGCCAGGCTGGATGAATGGACTCCCGTTGCCGGAGAGCCTCCTCGGCTCGGTGTCATGAAAGTCTCGGAGCGGGCAATTAACGACACGGTTGTCGGCGAGTGACAGCTCGGTTCTCTTCTAACTGCAACACGTCGTCGTGAGCCGTGTCATTTCAGTGACCGTGTGGAGGGGTGGAGGTGTGGGGGGGGGCATTTTCACGTCTCTCCGTCGGAACCCGGCATGGTGTTTGTGGAGATAATGAGTCCCTCGTCTTCGTTTTGGTTCAGTAGTAGCTTAAAAAGTGTGCCACCAGCCGGACAACTCCCGAACCCCAGCGCGGCGGAGAGCAGCAGCAGCAGCAGCAGCTACACGGCGGTAGCATTTCACGGGAATTTCACGGCCCCTCCCATCGGACAAGTATTTCCACAGGGAGGAAAAAAAAAAAAGAAAAAACACGTACGGATTGGTTGTTATCCTATCCGTGTTTGGCAGTCTTAGATCCTGTTTGACATACGTGGAACTGGCCTGTTTTGGTAAATGGAAGACCGTGGACACTTCCTGCGGGAAAACAGCGCCATTGGTGGTTCGTGAATACCAAGGAATCACGTTCACAGAGAGTAGGGTTTGTCGAGAGGCTGCTGCTGCTGCTGTTACTACCACCGCTGCTGGTGCTGCCGCCGCTCCCTTTTCTGGAGCCAGCCACAGGAAAACATCCTCTTTGCTTACTTGTTAATTTTTTTCCTTCAGCGGTTAAATTGATTTTCAAACGCTGCATTAACCTTTCTGAATGGAAGCGATGATATTTTCGATTGACCCAATTCCTGTCGCTGCGCACGCGCGGTTTTGGTATTTACCCAAAGGAACGTGCGTTACCACAGCAATGAAACAACACACCTACCGTTGTGCGGAAAAACAGACAATGATTTTTTTTTTTGAGGAACCTTTTTGTTCAAAATGTGTACAGACCTATAAATAAAGTTTTAAAAATAACATGTGATGAACCAACATTTTATTCAGAAATTGTTTTTTTTCTCTAGTGAATGTGTTGTTGCTACCTTTTGTTTCCAGAGCTTGTGAATTTAAATGAAAATGTACTTTATTAAAATAAAAGCGAGACTTTATTTCTCTAAATCACAGGTAACAGAACCACCCGACTCACGCGGAGCCGGACTCTCTCTATTTTCGGTCCGTCCTTTACCTGGTTCCCCACCACAGCAAGGGGACGCGGAACCAACATTATGTTTCGCTAAGAAAACAAAAGACTAAAGTGATAATAAAACCATTATAGACTAAATAACATAATTAATAAAAAATTAACAATACAACTTAAACACATAATAAAACAATAACATGTAATGTAAAAATAATATTAATGGTGACAACATAAATTCCATACTTAAAATAATAAACACATAACTACACGGTTACATTACTATACGAAACAGATAGATGGTGTCAAGCATTACATAAAATAGAGGAAACGTATAACATAATATTATGTATAACATTAAAAAAAATCACTTGGGAAATTAGATGGAAAAAGTTCAGTGGCATGAGATATTTACACGAATGTGTGAAATTAAAGAGCGCAGGTGAGTGGTGCAGAGCTGCTCCTACTATACGCCACTGTGTGGCGCCATTTTGCGATGCTACTTCAATTAAATCTGATTTCTTTGACCAAACACTAACTCTTTCTCTTATGAAAACCAGGACAGGAAACGAGTGTTGGGTCAAAAAGGGAGAGCGAGACATGATGGCTACATTTTCGAGCTCCTCCTCAATACGTTTATGTTTATATCTGGAACGATTTGGTAGTCTTTCTTTTTCTTTTCTTTTTTTTAATTAAACGGGATTTGACCGATTACTATCTTGACGTGCTGCGTCGCTCTTTGGCTGGACGCACACTTGGGCGTGCCTCAGTGACGCGTCAGGGAATGTGCTCATAAAATTGTGTGTTTATGTGTGTGTGTGTGTGTGTGTGTGTGTGTACTTGTACTTGCAGCATACTGAGGACCAGTGAGTGTTTTTAACCAACAAAGTGAGGTCATTTTAACGGAGTGAAGACATTTTGGCCGGTCCTCACTTTGTATTCATTGAAATCACTTCCTTAGGTTGCTATAACATGCTTTAATCAATTTATCAAGAAGAAATTTAAATTTTGGATGACATAGTATAGTATGATGTTTTTGTCAAATTTTTGACCAAAAATTTGGGGTCAGATTTTGTTTTCAAATTTTGGACGACATAGTATAGTATGACGTTTTTGTCAAATTTTGGACCAAACATTTTTGGTCAAAATTTTATTTCATTTTGGTCGGCATAGTATAGTATGATGTTTTTGTCAAATTTTGGACCTTGGGGCTCCACCGGTAGACATTTTACTGGTACTGCAACCAGTAGTTCTTTGTAGATGTCATTCATGAAGTAGATATTTGTAATTGTGTTGATTTATAAAATGGAAATGCTGGTCCTCACTTTGTTGGCAACCCAGTCCTCAGTATGCAGCAAGTGCAAGAATGTGTGTGTGTGTGTTATCTTGTCATGAAAAATGCAGGCAAACAAGCAGAAGCAGATTTTGAAAAAGAAATGAGGGGAAAAAAAGCATGTCAACACCTGCAGTTGCAGGGATTCGACACTTTCTGCCAGATAGTGTCAAAACTGCTGACCTCAGGCCACGTCTGGATTATTAAGCGTTGACATCTCCAGGCTGAAAATAGATTCCGAGCCGTCTCTGAACTGCAACAGGTCTCACTTTATTAAGAAGGTGTTTATATTGACAGGGGGCAATTTTGCAGGTTGGATTTCTGCAGATCAGAAAGCAACACGATTCACCTTGAATGTGTACGCCGCCATCTTGTGTATGAAGTAATGGTATGGAGTGCTTTAATCAGATAACTTCAAGATGAGTCAAGCCACTTTGTTTGTACCTGGTACATTTGTTTTGCAGTCATACGTCAGAGGCATCCTCTTGATAAACATCCGACAGACATAACAGACATGTTGCCATAATAACTGCATTAAAATGGTATGTCTATTACTGTTTAAGTCTGTGCGAGTGCATTCCGATTTATTGCTGTCAGTCAGAGGTTATAGGTATTCCGGTTCATACTGGATCAAGTCCAGATTTCTCAGAAAAAGACAGGTATAAGAAATGAATGAAATTGGTGAGACGTACAATACACAGTGCTCTGCTTCTGCTTGGTCAAAGATGCTGCTGTTATGTATAAAAGGGGTTGTGATAAGATAAGATAAGATAAGATAGTCCTTTATTAGTCCCGCAGTGGGGAAATGTCCAGTGTTACAGCAGCAAGACAATAAAGGTAAGGATAATAAATAATAAATGTGTATTACCGAAAAGAAATACAATATATAAAGTACAATATATAAAGATATTAACACTGACTATAAAAATAGGTTTATAAATAGAATGTAGAATGTACATTATAACCGGTCTGCAGAATATACACAGTATGCACATGGTATTTACAGTAAACAAGGAAACAAGATTGAGCTATTAAATAAGGATATTAAATAAGGATATGGACATTGCACTGATGAGGAAAAACTACAGTATAAAAAATTTGACAGTATGAAAAATGACAATATATCTCACTTCAAAAAAATACATTATGAAAAATATATATATAATATAATATGTATAAGCAGCAATTTGCAATTTAACCTGAGCAACTATTACACAGGAACTCAAATGTAACTGTTAAAATGTCGTTTTTTTTCCCAAATGCATTGTAAAAGATTGAACAGATAATGTTCTTGTATCTGAGATAATCAAACACGTTGCATTATTGCAAGCAGAAAACTGGATTGAGAATGTGTTAAAAGACTCCAACCCACGTAAAAAAAAAAAAACCTTCCCCTATTGTAAGGAGCAGATGGTACGTCCCTGTGTCTCCTCCTCCCTCCTCCTTCCAGTGTCCTCCATCTCTTTCCTTTCCCTCATTTTGCTATGATAAGGACACAGTGACTTCCTGAGACTGTCGTGGTTCCTCCTCCATCTATTACGCTTGTAATCTCTGCAGAGGCTGTTGGAGAGGTATGTAACGTCCAGATTTCCTCGCTTTAAATCATTGCAGGATGGATAAAAGGGCATTATTTGTATTGATATGTGATACGTGTGCAGCCTACGTTTTGTAACAGGCAAGCTGCTGTCATCCATTCATTCCATTTTTAGAAGTGTTTTATTCCCTCCCTCTCGTTATATTGTCCTCATATGCCTTTCCCCTGATTTCCTCTGTTGCAGTCACTGCAGACCTCACTTCTCTCCTCCATCTTGTACTCCATTTATAGCCCATATGACTCATTTACTTTTAAGCAGAGAGCAAGGCTGCAAGACGGTAAATCTTTGTGATTGCATTCAGAATAGGTCTAATCCAGGTCAAAGAAACAAGAGATTCAGTCCTTGACCGTGAGTCAGCTCTGCAGTTGCAGTACCATGCCCCTTTCCTCCCTGATGAAACTGCTTAGGCACAGGAAGCTGCTGTTACAACGTGCATCTCTGTTGTCAAATAACAAACATGTATCTTCAAACCCAAAGAAGTGAATTTCAGGGATTGACCTGCCTTGAATTACAAAGATTACACCTCAGCAGCTGAAACAAAAAATAAGCAATTCAGTCCCTTTGAGCATCAGAGTGAGTGATCATTTTCCAAGGTCACTTTTAAGGCCTCAACCTCCACATGAATGCTCCACTGCTGTTTGCCACTGAAGGGAACAGATAATGTCATAATCTCAATTTGCTGTTTATCCCTCAGTGTATCAGCCCAGACCTGACTGTGTATAAAGACCACTCCAGAACCAGACCAGACCACACCTCCATCCCCGAGTCCATGGAAGCCAAGCCCAAGTCGGGGACTCCAGCGTCCAAGACGGCATCTAAAGCAGAGAAGAAGGAGCCGGTGGCCCTTCGCAAGGCTGAGCCTGCACCTGCACCAGCACCAGCAGCACCAGAGCTTGAGCACCCTCCTTCCCAGGATGGAGCAACAGAGGCTGAAGCTGCAGCAACAGCGGCAGGCGAAGAGGCTGCAGCTTCTGGCACAGACTCCCTGGAACACCTGAAACCCTTTCTCATTGGTGGTGCCATTGTTGCTGCAGGAGCCATCTTGCTGGGAGCATTGCTTCTGGCAAGGAGAAATTAGACGAGCATCGATGCAGATTGGTTCATAGACAGACTACCGTGGGGGAGCCGCTGTTATATAGTTGTTTATTTTGGAGGGGGTGGTGTTTTTTTTTTTTTTGCTTTTCATCCATTTAAACCATTGGTTCTCAAAGTGCGGCCCGCGGGCCAATAGCGGCCCGCAGAAACATTTCTGGCGGCCCGCAATGAATTACAGTTGATAGTTTTAATCCAGGAGCTACTAAGCTTGTTAAATGTTTATTGGACATTACTGGATACAGACCAATAAGTGTAAACTGTAGAACTGCAATCTGGTCATTAAAATGTTTTACAAATGGGATTTATTTCTGGTTTTTTTTTGTTTTTTTTACCTTTGGAGGCCATCAGTCCAATGTTGGGTTCCTAAATTGGCCCTCGGGTATCAAAACTTTGAGAACCCCTGATTTAAACAATTCAAGTTCTGGTCCATGCTGTATATTAGCAGAATTACTCATAGCATATGCATGAAGTTGCTTCAAAACTGCATCAGAACTATAATAGCTTAAAAAAAAAACACTCACTATACTGAGCTTTTGAAACCTCTCTGCAGAGAGACTTTGCCACTGCTTTATCTCGTTTAATCCCGTTTGCAAAAATATTGACATGATCTTGCAGAATTGAAACATTCTTGACTAAAAAAAGATCGCGAAAAACGAGGGTTTATTTACTTTTAAAAGAGAGAAATTGCAGACCTGAAGGGGGAATGTGCATACATTGTGATGTATTGCACATGTTGTGGCTAAATCAGAGCCAAGTTTCTCCTTCGATAGAAAACCAGAAGAGAGAATGTCTCTGCATATCCCCCCCAAAAGGTCCAGAGCATTTTATTGTATTTTAAATTAACCTTTTCAAAAACAGATTATATAAGTACGCAGTGGTGTATAAATGGGACATAGGGAATTGTTTGGAGACAAAGAAAAGAGGTGCAGAATAGCAGCAGATTATTGTGTGTTACTGTAGAATAAGGAAGAGTTTTAGTTTACTATAAAACGATGTCATCATGAAATCAATAACCTTTCATGTCTTACACCAGAACCACAGTCGTGCCGGTTCAATCTTCTCTAGGTACTTAGGAGCTGCAGAAGCCTTTTGTGTGGAAGTATCAGGTTTAAGACCTGCTGCCAAAACACAGGACCTGTTTGTTTTCACTGTGCTCACTGGGCATCCTACACCACTAACACAACACCAGTCCACTGTAGACATGAATTGTATAGTTTTCAAAGGGGGGGGGGGGGGGGTCACTGTGTACTTTCTCACCTGTACAGCCACACAACACCGTCCACTCTCCACTGTCAACCTCATGTCCCTGATTGCATCAGTAGATAGCAAAGACAACTCTCTTTATTTTGCAATGGTATATTTGAACGTATGTTATTATGAGCATTCCATGTTCACTCTCCAACAGACCCAGACACATTCCCAGAATAGTATACCAACACCGAAAACACCTTACATTGTACTTTACAGTGTACCAAAAAAAAGAAAAGAAAAGAAAAACCCAATGTTCATAAATTCAACAGCGTATAAATGCAATAATTCAGATAGGACTCATCATTTAGCACCTGTGCTGTAGCGAGTTAAATGGCATAAATAATGATATGATAAACATGACAACAGAGACGTGACGATGGTAACGATGCTGTTTTTCATGACTGTAATGATACTAATGATGGCTGTTATATTTTTGATATACTTCTAACATTATCCTTATGCGCGCTCCCCACTGGCCCCTCAACTCCACAGTGTAAAAAGTAAAAGGCTGTAATTGAACTTTTATTAAAGGGAGTGAACCAGTTTGAGTGAGTATTTATTCTATGGAATGAGAACTGTAAAAAAAAAAGTTAAACTGATTATTCATTGAATGAATTGTGAAATAAATGTTCAGATATATTATGTAATATATTAATCTTACACCAATGTTTATCTATTCTCTGAATTCTGTGATCCATTTTTACTTTTTGTTCCATGAATAGAAATATTAATACCCTGCACACTCTTGTCTCTCACCTCATGAATTCATCTTACTGTTTAAAAACACCAACCAAATGATCATAAGTCATTTATCTATTTTACACCTAGTTTTTGAATTCTGTTTATAATTCTTTTTAAATGGATAAATATTTTGAAGAAAATGCACATTTTTACTATGCCGATAGATGGATAACATAATTTCCTGACTTTTGTAACTTCTTTATGACATCACTCAACTAATATACGATAGGAAATCATATCTGATAAGCCAATTGGTTGTTTATATGTTTTTTCCACCTTAACACTTTAAAAGGACACAAATGTTGTGCAGTTATATTAAAATAACCTTAGCAAGCCTTTAAACTGTACTGGGGGGTGCTGCTGTTGGCATATAATATTTAAAGCCAAAGTGACTCAGCTTTCCATATGGAAGCGTATTGCATTCACTTGAAAAAAAGAACTCCTGTTTTTCTCAGTAATTAATTTTCGGTTTGATTTTTGAATATTTTTTTTTCTGTTTTTCTGACTATTGTTTTTTTTCTTCAGAAAATCAGGGGAAAAAGTTGACAGAAAAACAGGGAAAAAAATATTCATAAAATCAAACCGAAAATTAATTACTGAGAAAAACAGGAATTTTTTTTTTTTAAGTGAATGCAATACGCTTCCGTAGCTTTCAGTTTATTCCACGTATTCAATGGATATTTTAACTTAACTACCTCCCTGCATATGTCAGCACCGACTGAATGGTTGAATCTATCTATCTGTCTGTCTATCGTAGCTTTTATTTTGAAGGATCAGCACTGGACGTAAAACGGAAGTAGTTGCAGCACTGCCTGGGTCAATCCGCCATCGCAATAACATTTTGTTTTTTACTTCATCTTCAGTTAAAACAGACTGGTGACGGTGAGTGCTCATAACTTCAATGTATTAAATATTGTTTTATTTTACCGGTAAATAACTAAAACATCGCAAACTCGAAGCTACACGTTTCTTGTGGCTAGCATTAGCTAACAGTTTGCCGTTGTGCTAATCGCGTGGCTATTGCGTGTCGGAGTTTAGGTCTTAAAAATAATTCAAGATAAGCTACGTATCTAATCAGTATTCTGATACATACCAAATAAACGTCAGTTAGCCTTGTTTATAGTTTCGATTTCCGTCGCATCTTGTAAACAGTGGTTCTTGGATATTAAAATGGTTGCGTTAGCATTCGCTAGTTAATCCACATGAGTTATGTACAAGTCTTTCTATTGTGACGTTGCCCCTTTTGGAATTGATGTTAATTGGGTTTTGTCTATTGTGTCTTTGGCTCCAGGTGTATAACGATGATTATCCCAGTCCGGTGCTTCACATGTGGGAAGATCGTGGGTAATAAGTGGGAGGCATACCTGGGTCTACTCCAAGCCGAGTATACCGAGGGGTAAGTTGAAGTACCAGCTAGTTATACACCCATTTGTACCGAAGGTTCCTATAGCCTTTCACCCTGTTCCCTAGTAACAAACTGTGTAGAGTACATCACAGGATGGAATAAATAATGGAGACCATGGATCGTCTTTATTAATGTTGATGTTTACTTATTTAGCTGTATGTCATGCATTATGACTGACTTTTACCTCCTCTCTTCCTCTTAAGTGATGCTCTCGATGCCCTGGGCCTGAAGAGATACTGCTGTCGGAGGATGTTGCTTTCTCACGTGGATCTTATTGAAAAATTATTGAATTATGCTCCTCTGGAGAAGTGATCGTGGCCACTTACCTCCTGCAACTGCATGGATTTTGTGGGGCTGTGGCTTGGACTGATTTTTTTTGTGTGATGGCAAATGTCATCACAATGAAGACTTTTGAAACATTGATTTGTCATCTTTTTTTTATGGGTTTTCTTTTCTAAATAAAGCTATTAAATCACCGTACTCCTGATATTGCTGAATTATCTAGTTTTCTACCAGAAACTATACAATTACAGTTACCTAACGTGTGCTTTCGATCAGTACGCTGTGCAACAAACTAAAGCTTTATCTCAATCTCGATATTCTAATACTTGATTACAAATTTAAATCAAACATGGCTTTGCAATTCACATCAATTGTTGTTGAATTATCATTTATATAAATTTATATATAGTCAGGTCTGTTGACCACAATGTGGTTAAATATCCATTAAAATGGTAAATTAACATACAAATAGAACGGATGTAAAGTATCCTACATTAGAAAAAGTAAATAAAGCACTGTATTTACAGTTCCAGAGATGTATTTTTTTAATTTGTAGACTTAATACAAAAGAAAGTGATAAACAACACAATGTATTACTTAAGTTAATCGGTTTTCTTATGCATGCAAGCTTTGGACAGGTGTCCCAGAAGCAAATGTACCTGAAAAATAATCTTACAACATTTTTTTTTCTTTTTAAAACAGGAAAAAGTCCCACTATGTACAGTTGACTGAAGAACAAAAAGTACACATTATTATACTTTTTGGAGACATCTTCAGCCTCACCATAGAATCCTCCAGGTTGTTTTTTTGTTGTTGTTTTTTTTACAGCTTGACGCAGAAACAAAAAGTCTTGTCTTTGCTCTGCTTCACAGTCAGACGTGACCTGCCTGTAATGAGACAGAGCATAGCTTTAAAACCACATTTGGACTTTGGTCAACAGCTGAATGAAACAATGTGTGTTAACTGTCCCATTTTGTGCCCATTGCTCATTCATTAAATTAAGGGACACAATCTGGGGTGTTTCACACAATGCTATGAAGCCTGAAACAGAATGCAACATGTATATGCTGTCAAGTTATAGGCATGAATAACTACATTGACTGTAAACTGCTAAAATGTGTTCATTGCAAGCAGAAAAGAACAGAAAAAGAACAACATTAGAGTCCTTGAAATCTAAAAAAAAATGCACATTTTAAAATATACATTCATTCATTTGGATGACATTTCTTAGTTTTGTTTTCTTCATTAAACTGCAAACTACTGGGAGGAAGTTTGTTTAAGCCTGTTAACTGGCAGAGAATCACAAGTTAGTCAGGCCTGGGACTGAGTTGGTCACGGCGGTTTTAAAAGGAGTTGTAGATCAGAAATGTATTAAAATTCCAGTGCTGAAGCTATGTTGCCCCTGAGCAAACACTGCAAAATTCATACCATTGCCAACAATTAGGATTGCAGACATTTATTTACATCTAAACAGAATTTAGTAATAAAATCGCCATCATAATGTCATCAAAGAACAGGGAAAAGTGCTTAAAATACTGGCTTCACAAACAATAGCACAGCTTGTTTATTCACATGTTAAATTATATATATTTATGTTGTGGAAAAGGGGTATAAGTGTAGTTCCTCAGCTCAGATCTGTCTTTTGGGTTCCTGTGGGATTTATTCCTCAAATTCCCTGGAAACCTCACGTTTCTGACGAAGAGTGGGATAATGGTAGCTATTTTAAACTAAATATAGCCCCTTCATATGTGAATGTGAAAAATTACAATAGCAAATGTCACATCAAATAATAAAAGTCTAATAAGTAAAAATATAAATGTATATTAATAAATCCCTCAAGGAACATTTCACATCTTGTTCAACACATTAAAATTAAATAGAAAAGGACAAAAAATAATAAAAAGTCATACCATGTCAGCGGTATCTGTCTCTGTGATCTCTGTGCCTTTCTCGTTCACGCTCACGTTCCCGCGAGCGCTCCTTCTCTCTATCTCCACTCCAGGAACGTTCTCTGCGTCTTCGAGACATTCCCGCTCCTTCCCAGCCAGAAGAATCTTCTTGGTTTCTTTCTCGGTCTCGGTCTCGTTCCCGGTCACGGCCCCTATCGCGGTCTCTTTCTTTTTCCCTAGAACGACTGCTTCCCCTGCACAGAAATAGGTGCTTGTGTTACAAAAGCTTTCCGTGTGGGCAACAACATGTCATGCACCATGTATTGGGGCCCAGAGGTTTAATTTGACCAACCTGTAGCCATAGTTTCCTTGGATGGAGACGAGACAATCTTTGAGTGAGGTGACCAGAGCTTGGCAGCGTTCATCTCTGTACACTCTGGACTGCTTAATGATGGCGATGGCAGTTAATAAAGTCTCCATAGCCACTTGCAAATCTCCTGTATTTGCAATTAAAGAGATTAGACATTAGATTTAAGTAGTGTGCATCCGTTACTGTTGGTAAAAAATGGATAACATGGATTAAATGTACCCCTCAACACAGTCAAGATAGGCAAAATATGCAAGCACCGACCACTGATCACCAGGTACAAGTAAATTACTTTATTTGTGCACAAACTGATAAAACTAAATCAGTATTTTAACTATGGGTTAATGAGTTAAACACTTCCAGCAATCAAATTTGATAAGACATGTGCTGTGTGAGGACATAAAATGACCCTGTCAACATGTTAAATTGAAATAATGGCTTCAATAAAACCAGCCAGTGTATTTACAAAACACATTTTTAATTTACTGCCGCAAACTCCACTGATGTTTTGATTTGAACTGTTGCACCACCCAAAATAATTTAGCTTGTACCACTTACGACACACAGGATGCCAGCAGGGCAAGCAGAGAGCAGTTTGATGCCAGGTGTTGAAAATAGTTTATGATTCTGGACCTAAAAAAGCCTCAGTGACCCTTTCTAAAGTGTCTCAACCAAAGAAGAAAATCAAAGGTCTACAAATTTTACACTTTTTTTCTCACATTCTCAATCTCAACCTGTAGATGACACGGACATTAACCAAATAGATTCAATATTTATAAATGTGGTATATATAAATATACCATGGGGCAGTTATGTATACGTTTGTGCACAGCAGTGTAATGTCAGGTATAAGTGCAGCATCATATTTCCTTATTTTAAGCAAATCTGGCAACCCTGCATAAACGCTAAAGGCTGTGCATATTTTACGTAACACGACAGTTTGACATTGATAAAAAAAAAAAGTTGATTCAGCTGTACTTCATATTTAAACCACCGCAACTCATTAACTAATAATTATAGTTCCTGTAATGAAATGAAGAAAGCTGCACCAGAGCACACAAACACCTGCATAAAGTATCCAAGCGAGTACTATAAATGTTTAACAGCGCTTGCAGACATAATCTGTTTAACGTCTAGTTGCTCGTGGATATTTTCCATATGGCAGCTATTTTAAGTAGTGACCAGTTCTTCCTCCACATGGCTTATTAGGTTATGTGTTCTTTGTTCCACTTCAAAGAATAAACCACTTTACTTACCAGCTGTTGCTCCAGACACAGCCTTTGAGATGGCACTGCTGGCGATGGCTCTATTTCTGTTCATTAGCTCATCAAAATCCTCCTCTGGACTCTGAGGTGTTTGTCTAAAAAAACAAAAAAAAAATACATAGATTGTTATGTGATAATGATAATGATCCAGTTTCTTAAGTGGGGTTGTATGATGTACTGTCTGAGCTGTGTGCCCCCTGCTGGCCACTTTCTACTGAGAACCAACATGTAAAAATGTCTGAAGAAAAACAGGTTTTAGACTCTTTAGTCTCACCTACTAATAGCCACACATGCTCTTCTCTCAAGAAAACACTACAAAGTAAAGTTTGTAAACTGCTCACTCTTCCACACCAAAGCCAGAGGTTTCAGTCTGAAAAGGCAGCGAGAAAAAGTATTCTAGATATTGTAGATGATAGTAGACATCATAGATTTATGCAGGCATAGATTGTATTAGTTAAGCTTTCTGGTAAGTGGATAAAAATCTGTTTTTCAACATGTTCCCACAGACAGCCATGTTTATAGTGAGTAGGGTCAGGGCCCGGTGATGCGTCAGTACCTCAATCAACCATACTTCAACTATCGTTGCCATTTATGGTTTGCAAAAGCTTTATTTTAAAGGCAGTACATGTTCTTACTTGTGTTGGCTGTAAGCTTTGCTGCTGTGTCCATCCTGGTTGAAGAATGCAGGATTTATATGAAGACTAGGAGGTGGTTGGCTGGGAATATGGACTGGATGAGGAGGGTATATAGGGGGAGGCAGGGGAGGCGGCATGTGTGGAGGCATATGTGGGAAGGGAGGAGGCGGATGACCGAGGAAAGGCATAGGTGGATACGAATGTGTTGGGAAAAGTGGGGGTATAGGTGGAGCGATGGGCTCCTGTGGTAATGAGGGAGCCTGATCTGAATGATCCGACTCCTTGGGATCTTTCGAATTAAGACGAAGGGGTATACCTGTTGGGAAACGCATGTTTTGGGTCAAAGATTGTAGGAACACACACACTTTGCACCATAAGTTCCACAGTATTTTGAGAAGTGCATGGTGCTCTTACGTTTATTTGCAACGTCCTCGAACACGGTGAGGTTCTGTCGAGTGGCAAAGCGGCATTCAACCGTTTCCCCGTTCAATTTACACTGGGGTATTTTTTCCAACAGTACTTTGAATGATTCTTCCGAGGTCACCACTACTTCTGCATAGCTGTGATACAGAGGGGATGAAATAACACATGCAACTCTACACCACATAAGATGCTTCATTTTTCATTACCTATTTTACCAACACTTGACTTTCAACTACTCACCCTCTTGACTGGCCGTTCACTCTGTTCTCTGCAAATTTGATCTCCTTGATGTCCTTCACACCCAAGTTTAGGGCCATAGATATGATGTCCCCATCAGATATCCACTGCAAATGTTAGCAGATTTGTGGAAATGTCAGACGGATAAAATTTTGTTTTTTTCTTTTTAAAACCGAAACATAAACAGACATTATCATTAAAATGGGCTGCACAATTTAAGTCAAAATATCTAAAGTAAGACGAAGTGCAATATCTGAGTAGAAAAACAGAGCTGAGAGATGTATTATATTAAGACAGGTCTCTTGTTGAACTGGAATTCTATTTTACATTACTTCCATTTACATAAACTCAATGTCCTTCATCACCAACTTTGCTTAAAAATTGTATTTTATGACTTATGGAAAATTACATTATACTGGTTCATGTAGACAGTGTTCTGCATGTCCATGGGGACAAAACAACAAAACGGATAACGTATAAAAATGTGACCACAATAAACATACAACAGTAACCGTAACTCACCCAGGGGAAACTTCCAATATACAACGACAGTCGCTTGTGTGAGTTTCCTCCTTGCACCTCTGTTGATTTAGCCTCATCTTGAACTTCTGCCTTTCTAGGAGGCGATGCCTTTTTGGTCACTTTCTTTACCCGATCGACTGAGCCGGTCAGAACAGCATCATAAAGTTCATTTGCTTCAGCAATTCTGTCCAAGTCCTGAAAAATAACAAACATAAGTCATGTTACACTCGCTCGTCTGTTGAAGCTCAACGGACAAAGCAGAGGACGATCAAATGCTGGTGCCAAATCACAGGAGAAATAAACTGTTGTGACCATTCCCATATTGTCTGTGTCTGCTAAGAATTATATTGGCAGCAAATAAACTGAACTGCATGATATTATGCTAAAAGACAGTCTAGGATTTTGTCAACCCCATTCAACTAATTGAGGGTGGGAGTAGGCTGTACAGTTAGCAGTAATTCATCTTACAGGTGAATCAACATCTCTTCTACACAGTTTAATAAATTATTTATTACAGGACTAGTTTATTAGATAGCATTGATGTAAAGGTCTGGTGTAGAGCTGAAACGATGAATCGATTATTAATCGATTACTAAATTAATCTCCAACTATTTTGATAACCGATTAATCGGTTTGAAGCTTTTTTTTCATGATTAAAACAAGATTTCTGATTGTTTTAGCTTCTTAAATGTGAATATTTTCCTAGTCTTTGCTCCACATAACAAAGAAATAATTAAAAACTGAATCATTTTGGTTTGTGGACAAAACAAGACATTCAAGAACATCGTCATTTCCCGCTTTGACAAACACTGATCAATGTTTTTTTTTAAAACATTTTCTGATATTTTATGGACCAACCGATTAATCGATTAATCGAGAAAATAATCGACAACGAAAAGAATCGTTAGTTGAAGCTCTAGTCTGGTGTGCTGCATTTAGTGGATTTAATGGCAGAAATTAAATATAATACGCATAAGTATGTTGGTCAGTGTATAATCACTTCAAAATATGTGTACTTTAGGCAAGGGTCTTGCTTTGTAAAGACCGCCATGTTTCTACAGAAGCCCAAATGAAAACAGCCAAGGCATGTGTATTGTGTTTTGAGGCTGAAACTTAATACATATACGAAGAATAATTTATTGTTATGCCATGTGACGCGGTCGGAGTAGTTCCCTGAAATACTTGTGAAAGGGACGAGTCTGCAGACACCGTTAGATGTCTCTATTTCTTATGCAATGGACCTTTAAGACCAGTGTTCCTTATATACCGACACCTTAGTATGTGACTGTATTACAGTAGTTAAATGAAGATGTACATCCCCTGACATCGGAGTGGACATGCATTGTAGTTTTGATTTCGGTAAGTATTTTTCACAATAGACATTGAACGATAGTTATTTAATTGATTACTTGCTCAGTATTAACAAAGATCTAGACTGCTATATATATAAAAGAAGTAAGTGCAACAGGCAAAGTCCACTGTACTGCATTCACAGGTCCATGAAAACATCAGACTTACCTCCTCGTTTTGATTCAGATCACTGTGAATATTTCTGGCATTCCAGTTCGAGGTGCTTGGTCCGGCTGCAGCTCCAGGAGCAGCCATCCTGTGGGCCTTTGATGATCCAACGGATGGCACGGAAGCGAGTTTTCTTTTTATTTATATCCTTTTTTTCCCCCTATCAAGGTATTTCGCGCTTGCACATTTGACTGCAGATCATCAGTGCACACCGACAACAGGTGAACTGTTACAGTTCACTAATTACTGCGAGCGTTCCGCCTTGTTTGCACTTGTGCTAATGTTCCGCTCGATCCCGTAAAACATCAGACGGTGAAACAAAACATGACCAAACCGAGAATACGATAAGCGGAAATGGGTACAGAAATACTTTAATTAATCAATTTAAAAATAAAGGCACAGTATTTCACGTATTGTGCATGTACGAGTAATTACTAACTAGCGAGCGGTCGCTCTTACATTAGCTAAGGCTAATGTTGCTACTCCTTTAGTATGTGTACGTCAAAGTGTGTCGGTGCGATTGGACCGGGTGGGAACAATATCTAATATTAGTTCCTTCGGTCACTTCCTTTCAGATTTGGACGTCAATTTGGATTAATCTAATGTTATATTAATCGCATTTGATAAAATCGCACCCGATAAACAATACCTCCTTAATGCACCACTTTTACCCCAATTGTGTTCTGCTCTAACTGGACATAATAGTTTCCTTATATTATGACGTAATGTGTGCGCTGTTGAAAGTCGCCCCTAGAAAGCGTTCCCTTCCGAGGAAAGCTGCTTGTGTAAGTACATATTTGCAGACAACAGTAACAATCAGACGTAGGGAAAGCGGTTTCTTTTGTAGGTTTCAGTCGAGCAGGAGTTCAACATGCTGTCGTCTGCCATTGCGAAAAGAGTAAGTAATGAAGTCAACGTAACATGTATTTGTTTAGTGATGTTGCTCTAATGTGAAACTATATTAGTTCAGCGAGGATTTCTTTAAAAAAATGTTAACGCTCAATTATGTCGTGGGATTTTTTAGTTTTTATTTTACTACGGTTTAGCAATGCTGCAAATGAGAAAAGAGTCTAACAAAATGTAACGAGTCAAAGTTCATACACGACATCGTGTGTTGCTAGAGGACAGTTGCACAACAGGACAGCGTATGACGGACATATATTTGTGTAACAACACCCCCCAATGCTCTTGTGTTCTGTGTTTTTTGGACAACATAACTTTCTAAACGTTTAAGTGACTTGTATTGGACTGTATTTAGGAGACATTTATAACATTATAACACATTTTAACACTTTTTTACTGTAATGGTAAGTTATTGGCCAAAACTTGCACGAATAACAGACAGATAATACAGTGGTAAAGTTTGGGCACCCCTGTACATTTTCATGATTTTCCTTTTATAAATCACTGGTTGTTTGGAAAAGACATTTCAGTTAAATATAGCATATAGAAAGATACAGATGCACAGAAAGTGTGCAAGAATTATTTAAACAAAAATAATATTATTGAAAATTTGTGGTGTGATTTAAAGTGGACTGTCCATGCTCGGAAAAACCATCAAACCTGACTGAACTGGAGATGTTTTGTAAAGAAGAATGGTCCAAAATACGTTCCGCCAGAATCCAGACTCTAATTGGAAGCTATAGAAAGCGTTTAAAGGCTGTTATTTCTGCAAAAGGAGGATGCACGCATTTTTTCTTTTGTGGTGACTAAACTTATGCACATGCCATATTTTGTTTAAATAATTATTGCACACTCTCTGTAAATCATATAAACTTTATTTCACTTCTTAAATATCACTGTGTTTGTCTCCTATATGATATATTTAACTGAAATTTCTTATGCAACCAACCAATGATTTATAAAGGAAAATCATGAAAATTTACAGGGGTGCTCAAACTTTTGCATACCACTGTATATGTAGTTCAAGCAGTCAGACCACCTTGTTTCTACAATAGCCCACGATGGACAAACTAAATATCTAAGTTTCTCCAACACATTAGGGAAGGCTGAGGTGAAGGATATTCAACTGTAACATTCAACTTCACCAATAAGTTTTGCTGGATTTTGCACTGTAGAAGTTTATAACAATTTCTGAGGACCTTCAAGAATCACACGTAGGAAGCTCTGATGTAGAGGGACATTTTAAAGTGCATTTTTGAAAGAAGGAAATTTCTGTTTCTTATTCTGTTTGCTTTGGAAGAAATGTGGGAGGAAATGAAATAAATGTTTTCATATTCAATAAAAGAAAGCGTGTGACTCGCACTTTAATCCCAGTAAAGAAAAGAAGATAATAAATGATAAAAATAAGATTTTTTAAACCATCATTTTCAAAAATGATTAGAGCCCAGCCTTGCAATGACTTTATGTTTCGTAAAATACAATATTTGTGACGTATATTCTGGGCCCACGTTAGGTGTAGTGGTTAGCGCTCTCGCCTTTGGAACCAGGGCCTTTCTGCAAGGAGTTTGCATGTTCTCCCCGTGTGTGCGCGGGTTTTTTTTTCCGGGTTCTCCAGCTTCCTCCCAAAGTTCGAAAACACAGGAAATGAATGAATGGTTGTTTGTGTGTATGAATGATCGTGTTTGCCGCAGATTGGCAGCCACGCTTCCGCCAGTCTGCTCCAGAGCAGCTGTGGCTAACGTAGCTTACCACCACCAGTGAGAATGTGTTGATATATTATAATAATAATAATAATAATAATAATAATACTAATATTACAAGGCCCCAGTTCAGACATGCACAAGTCAGTTTAAAATGAGACAAAGACTGTAGAAAATGTGATGTGGTGTCAACAAGATCGTGGTATTTGTCCTGACATGTCCTTATTGTTTCATGTCAGCTGGTGTCTGGGGTGTGCCGGGCAGCCTGGAGACCAGCAGCTGCGGGCATGGTACCAGTTCGTGGTTACCGTGGAGACGCACCAGAGGACTCCAGGGGAGACCTGATCGAGATCCCTCTACCACCTTGGGATGAGAGAGCGGATGAGGCCACCGACGTCAAGAGACGCCGTCTTCTTTATGAGAGTCGCAAGAGGGGCATGTTGGAGAACTGCATCATACTCAGGTGATTAAACTGCACTCATTTTGTCTCATCTGTAATAACAAGTATTTAATGTTTTCTTTCACATCCCCTTTTTTTTCCTGAAATGCTTAAATTAATATTTATTTGTCCATATACTCTAATGGTGGCTCTACTCTTTAAAAGCAATTTCGCTGTAAGTAATGGGACACAAAAGGCTTTTGCACACTAGATGTGTTTTTTAAAGTTACACAACACAAGCTCGTCTCTCCTCTTCAGTGTTGGTTGGATCCACGTGTTGATTTTCTTTCCCTTCAGTAAAACGTGACTTCACACCTTTCTTTTTATGTGATTTGACTTTTTTTCCCCCGGTCCTAATAATTGAGTTGCTCAATCTAGTCTCACTTGGTGTGAAAGTTATTTGCAATTTTTTGCAGTTTGTTCACGTCCCAGTTGATCTGCAACGTCCTTAAACCTGCACTAAGAGTTCAGGTGAGGTTAAAATGAGACCTCGCCTCACCTTTTTGAGTTTGTCAAATAAAACCTTTTCGTCTAACTCGGTCAATGCTCAGAAAGAAATCACTGTCTGTGGAAACACAAGGGTGAGATTGTTACAAAAATGCTTGTAATGTACACTACCGTTCAAAAGTTTGGGGTCACTTAGAAATGTCCTTTTTTTTTAAGGAAAAGCACTTTTTTTCAATGACTATAACATTAAATGAATCAGAAATACACTCTATACATTGTTATTGTGGTAATCGACTATTCTATCTTTTTAATGGAATATGTACATAGGTGTATAGAGGCCCATTTCCAGTGTTCTAATTAGCGCTGCAACTAACGATTATTTTCGCAATCGATTAATCTGTCGATTATTTTCTCGATGAATCGATGAATCGTTTGGTCCATAATGGTCAGAAAATGTTAAAAAATGATGATCAGTGTTTGTCAAAGCTGGAAATTACGATGTTCTTGAACGTCTTGTTTTGTCCACAAAACAAAATGATTCAGTTTTAATGATTTCTTTGTTATGTGGAGCAAAGAAACTAAGAAAATATTCACATTTAAGAAGCTAAAACAATCAGAAATCTTGTTTTAATCATGAAAAAAAGCTTCAAACCGATTAATCGATTATCAAAATAGTTGCCGATTAATACAGTAACCGATTAATAATCGATTCATCGATTAATCGTTTCAGCTCTAGTTCTAATGGTACAGTGTGTTTGCTAATCACGTTAGAAGGCTATTGGATGGTGAGAAAACCCTTGTGCAATGATGTTAGCACAGCTGAAAACATTTTTGCTGGTTTTTGACAAAGGAGAAAATTATTATTTAGAATAAAAATCATTATTTCTAATCTTGTCAATGTCTTGACTATATTTTCTATTAATTTTGTAACTCTTTTGATGAATAAAAGTGTGACTTTTAATGGGAAACACAACAAAAATTATATAGGTCTAGCTTTCAACTGTAGTGTACATGAGCAAACAGGTAGGGAAGTTGTTAGTCAAGCTTTTTCACTTTCCACTGTTACTGGTGTCGGATCATTTTAAACATCCTGCCACTCTTTCTAATCAATGTTGTTATGTGGACTTCATTTTCATTTACCAGCGGTTCAGATAATTACCTATTTCTATTCAGAGCAAAGACGATGAGCCTCAGACGCCAATGAATTCTCCCATCTGTCTTGTAGCCTGTTTGCAAAGCGATACCTGAACACAATGACTGAGAAGCAGCTGCTGCAGTACGACCGGCTGATTAATGAACCAAGCAATGACTGGGACATCTATTACTGGGCAACAGGTGAGATCGTTTTTTTTTTTTTTTTTTTTTTAATGATGAGTTTCTCTTCAGACGTGTTATATTTTCTCGTACAATGCAGCAGTCATCGTAGTTTTTAGGTCCCTGCACTGCAAGACATTTTAATATTTAATGACATTTCAGCCTTGCAATATTAATGTATGTACATTGTGCAAATGACAAATGTTTGTTTTGACTTATTTGGTGTTAACAGTGACAAATGAATCAGATGTACGCATTTTAAATTCAGACCTGCCAACACTGCAAAGGATGGAAAAACTCCAGAGGGTAATCATGATTAAAAAGCCTGTTGTGTGCTTTTATGTGTTTGTTCACCGTTATTCTCGGCTGCTGATTCTAAAATAACAAACAAGCCTGCTTACAATTTATTCAGACTCCTCCCTGGGAGCTTATTTTGTTGTTCAAACAAAACTTTGCACATTTTTCGAGCAATTTTCTCTTATGACATGATTTTGCTATAGTTACTCCTTGTACCTTCTTCTTATAAGTCCGCTGTGTGAGATCGTTTAGGATTCATCGTCGACTACGATGAGAATGAGAAAATAAATGTCAACAAACAAACCGTGGTGTGCAAGAATCTGTTATGCAGTGCAGTGAAGTTGGTTTGAAGTTCGATATTCGACAGACACTCACTCGCTCTACAGCGCCACCCAGTGCAAGCCTCTCATTTACGTCGTCATCACCCGTCTCTTTCACATGGAGCAGCATTTGTAGTTTCTTGGATACAGTTTCTATTTAATTGGATAGCACTCAACTTTATTTCTTTTTAATTTGTGTGGTTTAATGTTTGCTGTTTAATTTGATTTGATAGTGCACAATTGTTTAAAGTGGACCTAGACCGGAAGTTCAAATTAACGCTGTTTTTTTAGTGTGTATCTGCGTCATTACCTTGTTTATGAAGCCCTGAAGGTTCTAAACAAACAGTTCAGCCACTGCTGAGAATGCTGTGTTTTATTGTAATCTCGGGCTCAGCGAGATCTCTGAAAAAACCCGTTATAGTTACGCAAACAGCGGTTCTCCTGAACAGCAGATCGTCCTGCTCCGGGCACTAGTCCGAGCACATCGGGTTGCGTACATCGAACCGCAGAAGAAGAATAACGTCCGTTGTGGAGGTGTTTCACGAGCGACAGTGTCTTCTGACTCTGGGTCTGACTCCGGGTCAAAGTCATAAAAGGGACTGCGGCGGGGAGTCGTGAAGAAGCTATTTTTAAACACTGTTAAACAATGTTTTGATAATGAGGAGCAGTGCATCCACCGTTCCAGAGGGGGCAGCTGCGCTTCTGAGAGCGGGTGTGCTGATATGTCACTTCCGGGTTGAGAGAGTTGAGTCTCAAGTCTCGCGGCTGGGAAACAGCGTCAGAAAAGAGGATTTCTATCGGCTCGTTTACAGCAACCAGAAGGTTTTTGACCATAAAAACAAGTTAATGTATGTAAGTAGACCCTAATAACTAACATATATGTGCAACAGGACCACTCTATGTGAACTTTAAATAAAGTTTGTGGTGTGATTATATCTGT
Source organism: Microchirus variegatus (assembly GCF_963457635.1). Taxonomy (NCBI): domain Eukaryota; kingdom Metazoa; phylum Chordata; class Actinopteri; order Pleuronectiformes; family Soleidae; genus Microchirus; species Microchirus variegatus. The sequence continues at coordinate 27,718,556 of NC_139807.1, read as the reverse complement.
GCTTTTAGTTATTTTAACAATGCAATATTGCCTTTGCTAGTCTGAGCAGTTTTATATTAAGATATCAAAAAGTACCAAAACCGTGATGCATAGCGAATCGTGGGAAAAACCATACCGTTGCATCTCTAACCGTATCTCGCAACGAATCTTCTTGTTGTCTTAAAAAGAATAAAGATTAAGAAATGTCCCTTTGCTTTTCCCTCGAGTGGAGACATTATTATTAAGCGGCTTTGTCTGAATCTGAAAATAATTGAACCTTTGTCTCGACTCTGCAAAACAGAGACTCGACCCACACCTGACGTTTACCAAGGAGAGGTCATGGATCTGCTGAAGGAGTTCACAAAGAACCGCAACCACGAACAGAGGTTGGATGCTCCCAGCTTGGAGTACTTGGATAAGGAAAGTCAGTGAGATCTCGAGGTCTGTCGACCCACTCAGAGACTCATTAACATCCCAGAAGTGAGAACGATTGGTCTCCAGAATGTGTACGGAATGCAAAATATTTGGAACACTGTCGCACTTTTACCAGCTGGTGATCACGGGGAGAAGAAGAGTTGATGGGAAAGTGTTATGTATATTTTGAATGAATGAATTGTATTGTAATGCTATGGTGTTTTGACTGTAAATTCAAATTGGGTACGTCAGCTTTCGTGTGTGTTTGTGATCCGATCTGTGCGATTCATTACATAGGTCATTAAATGAATGTCGATTCTGTCCGCTTCTCTTTATGTTGCTACTCGCTCACGGTCACCTTTCACCACAGGACCGCATCACATGACTGGAGGATGCCATGTTAAAACAATATAACAACGCTGTTGCGTAATAAAGGAATGGCCGCCTGCAGTGTCTGTACACGGACACCAGATGGAAGCACATATCCTTTGTTTTCATCCGCTCGACTGAGGCACACGCTGATCACAACCACGCGCCTGTTACTTACACGTTCACAGATATTCTTATCTGTCATACGAGAAGATTTATTCATCTTAAACTGAACTACTACGAGTAAAAGCCTCAACGTTATCTTCATTGTTACTGCATTATTATGTGTATCATTGCAGCATCGCAGTATTTTTAACAAACTATTCATTTATTTCCTCCACACTGCCATTTTTAACAATGTTACAGTCGTCTCCTTGATTGTGTGCGTGTACCTCTGTGGAAGAGTCATTGCCTCTACTGTGTGTCATGTCAGCTCAGAGGAACCTTGTACTAAGCGTAAGGGAAATGGCCTCGAGCCGAGATAGATGTGCACAGCATCATCGTGACGGACGAAAAGCCCGGCGTGTGGACACCTGCAGAATCATAATGTACACATGATAAACTGTCAAAGTGTTACACAAACAAGGCGGTCGCACAGGAGCGAATCCACTAGTCGTGTGTCTATATGTTCTTTCTCTCATCGCTCTTCAGGGAACATAGTGTGTTTATGTTGAGGAGGAGAGGAGAGTCTCAAGCCTTCAATTTTTTATGTTGTCAGCTCCTCCTAAAATAGACTGAGGTGATGTCAGAAGGGTTCCCCTCTGTGTGGTCCTGTGCTCCTGTGCCATCTGTCTCACTATATATTTCCAGCACCCGGTGGAAAGTGTTACTGTACAGCATTGGTTCTCAAAGTGCGGCCCGGGGGCCAATGGCGGCCCGCAGAAACATTTCTGGCGGCCCGCAATGAATTACAGTTGATGGTTTTAATCCAGGAGCGACTAAGCTTGTTAAATGTTTATTGAACATTACTGGATACAGACCAATAAGTGTAAACAAAAATACTGAGTATTTACCTGGTTTCTATATGGTGAATTTTAGTGTATTATTGGGTTATAAGCAGGTAATAAGCAGGTAGCTACAGCCCCCAATTACTAGCTATTTACCCAGTAAATATATGGAAACAGAAATGTGTTACTTGGTATTAACCTGTAATTAGAGGTAAGAACAATGGCCAAAATACTGGGTAATTACTCAGTAAATTATAAAGCGTTATTATATTAATGCTTAAATTACATTATATTAACGCTTATATTACTTAACGCTAAGCTGTAGAACTGCAATCTGGTCATTAAAATGATTACAAATGGGATTTCTTTCTGTTTTTTTTTTTCTTTGGCGGCCCTCAGTCCAATGTTGGGTTCCTAAATTGGCCCTCAGGTATCAAAACTTTGAGAACCCCTGCTGTACAGTAATCGGATTATTAAAAGTATAGCAGGACTTTTCTTGAATCATAAGCACACAAGTCACGTTCAAGTTAATAATAATAATAATAATAAAACGAGGTTGTTGAGGTTTGCGTACCATGTGCGTATATGCAATTCAAAATGAAGACGCTGGAAGTAATTCTCTTTCAAGGAGAACATCAGAAGAGAATTTCAGAGTTGAGCTTAGACTGAAAATCAAAAAAATTGGCCACTGCTGAGTTGGAAAATAGAGAAAATGTGCATTTCCAGCTGTGTCTGCTATTGGTCGGTCCATGTGTGTCTATATTTTTCCTCAGAACAATTAGTTTATTACAATTTTTAACAATAATATAATTTTAATTAACATAATTTCGAAGACAGGATTCATAGTGTGTGTGCATTAATTGATTATTTAAACACTCTAAATCAGTGGTCCCCAAACTACGGCCCGTGGGCTGCATACGGCCCGCCTCCACATTTGGCCCGGCCCCCCGAACAACACTAGAGACCATTATGATGTTTTTCTGGCTACGCGAATCCTGGCTAGCCCCTGAACGGAATAATGGCGAAAAGGTTATAGGTAAGACCTTTTTTTCTATGAAGAAAATTATTTATTTCATAAATAGTGTTATAATATATTTCCTGACTTTATTTTTTTCTGTGAAGAACCCAGAGAGAGTTATTAATATTTGGTTATGTGTGGCTTTTGGAAAACAATAAATGTTTACGTATAGGCAGGCACCCCTGTGATCGTCACACTTTTTCCGTTACAAACTGACTCCGGCCCCCCATCCGAGAACGGAAAAGTTATGTGGCCCCTCACAGGAAAAAAAGTTTGGGGACCCCTGCTCTAAATTGTCCATATGTGAGCGAATGTTTGTTCATTTCTGTACGTGTGCCCCTGCGATGGACTGGCGATTGCTGAGATTGGCACCAGCAGCCCCCACCACCCCTCACGTGGTGCATAAAGCAGTAAACAACGCATAGATACGCGGATTCACGGCAAAGACAGTGTCGCTGCTGCCTTAATGAGTACCAGACAAAGTAGCCTTTTTTGTTTTATATACACATTTATATTATTATATACACTGTACAGAGTTCAAAAAAATAAACGGTTGATATTTAACACTGTGCACTCCACAGATGTGTGATTACAAAGGGGGAAAAAAACGGAGTGAAAGAGGGGGGGGGGGGGGGGGGGGCTGAGTCATACCAAGGACAGACAGATATCAACATTCCCCGGGAAATACTGATGTTTTCTTATACGACACACGTCACAAATCATTTGTACAGTATATAAATCAAAATGTTGCTGGTAAACCTCTCAAGCAGAGTGCCCAAAATCAGACATTTAAAGTTGTCCACTAGAATGCACCAGTGTGTGATATTTGGGCAGTGAATGTTGCAGCTCAGTTTTTTTTTTTTTTTTGTTATTATTATTATTATTTTTTTTATAACAAATGACAAGCCTGACTGACATTAAAGCAATATTTGAGCTGCATCGTTCTGTAGTGACTTTTACTAAGCCTTTTGGAATGTAATGCTTTATCAGCAGCACTGGTTCATAATGCCTGGTATAACTCGTGCAGGGCCACCAGCACAGACACACACACACGACACGTGTTCCAGGTTATTTTTGGGATCCTCCAATGTTCTGCTCTGACCTGAGATGTAGCTAGCAGTGATGCAAAGAGGTGATGATTATCTCTCATGTCTCACCTTTTTTTTTTTTTTTTTTTCTCCTCCCCCTTCCTGACACTTGGAGAGGGAGCACATATGGTGAAGAGCAAGGCGTGGCGAGGTTAACAAGGCACACAGAACACTCCAGAGTGCCAGAGAGCATGTGTGCACAACATGTGTTTTCTTTTTGTTTTTTTTTTAGGGACCCACTTTTCCTTTCTTTCTTCTATTTTTTTTTGGCTTTTGTGAGTCAGTTTGGACCAGATAGAAAGACAAAAATGTCAGCAGCTATACTTCTGGCTGAACTCAAAATCTAGTACATGGCAGTCAAAGAAAAGAGAGTTTTCTTTTCTTTTCTAATCTGGAGTTATTTGTGGGGTCGTACCTATGTTCCCCGATCGGGGAGCATCGGACCTTATTTTTAAAAAAACGGGTCCTATGTTCCCCACTTTGTGGAAGCCTGGGTGTGGAGCTCCAGGGTAAAGGGTTAGGGTTAGGGTAAGGGGTAATGACCTATGTTCCCCGGGTCCTTTTGGGTGAACAGCGGGGAACATAGAACCCTTTTGTAGAGAAAGAGTTCTATGTTCGGGTCCTATGTTCCCCAATCGGGGAGCATCGGACCTTTTTTTAAAAAACGGGTCCTATGTTCCCCACTTTGTGGAAGCCTGGGTGTGGAGCTCCAGGGTAAAGGGTTAGGGTTAGGGTAAGGGGTAGGGTCCTATGTTCCCCGGGTCCTTTTGGGTGAACAGCGGGGAACATAGAACCCTTTTGTAGAGAAAGGGTCCTATGTTCCTCGGTCTCATACAAAGCGGGGAACATAGGACCCGGGGAACATAGGACCCAGGGAACATAGGACCCAGGGAACATAGGACCCAGGGAACATAGGACCCGGGGAACATAGATACGGTCCCTTATTTGTCATCACAACCAACCATCACTCTACGGATATGCTCTTTTCAAAACCATACATGACGACGCTATGAAGAGAGGTTTGTTCCAGCAATGTCATCACCATCAAAGTGCAGAAATTCCTTAAGAATTGACAAAAAAAAAAAGAAATCTTTGTACATCCGGCTCGCTCCATACAGAATAAAAAACAGTAAACAATGTTGTTCTGTATTAAACTGACAAAATAGAACTCAGTGCAGATATACTGTACACACACGGACAGACTCACAATAAATACGCACAAAATTAAAATTAAAATATCGTCCACAGTGCAAACACACATGCACACATCCAGTAGACAAAAAAAAAAAACAGTGGAATGTAAAAAGACTTTCACCCCGGTTATTATTTCTCTCATTCATCCACTGAACATATCTGTGTGGGACTTAGGGGGGAGGTCACAATCTGGCAGTGAAGCAAGAAACTCTGTTTACAGACGCATAGTCACTGTAACAATAAGGACAAATGGGAGGAAATGTTAATAAACAATAGACACAACTACAAATGGGTGACAGGGGATAAGGCGTTTGACTGAGTAATTAATTCCCTCTGCATCTTTATTCTCAACCCTGAGCAGAAACATTTACTGCCTGCATTCGCAGATTTTCAGTTCACCCAACAAATTATTGACCTTAAAGGAGACATATTATGCAAAAATCAACATTTAAATAATATTAATACTTATATTTGGGACTCTGGAGGCCCTATGCAAAATGTGAACAAAGATGACTCAGTCATGTTTTTGTGGTCTGCCTCAGTCTAAGTCAGGGGTGTCAAACATACGGCCCGCGGGCCGGATCCGGTCGTTACTACCGAGTATTTGCATAAAATCAAACGGTACCCGGAATCGGTACTTGAACGCATCCTTGTAACATTATCCGAGTGGAAGAGTAGGCGATTTCCTAAGCTGACTTGAACGCATCGCTGCTCGCAAAGAGCGCGATGACGTAGTTTGTTAACGTCCGTCATTCATTGGCTGCGACGTTCGAGCGTCATGACGTCAATGTGCTGCGTTGCCGGCATTTAGCCCCGGTGCGGCTAACAACAGCGCTAAGCACTTTCAGTTAGTCTGACGTTCTCTGTGCGTTGCTGTTGCGTTATTCATTTCAGTGCCCGGAAAAGAATGACGTTAAATGGAGCCCCCCCCCCCCCCCCACACACATACTTTTCTTAAAAATTCTTAGGCTGTTCATAAAATATTTTGTAAAAGAATAATTCATTTAATACATAGCATTTTATAATTCTTCTTCCTTGCAGTAATTAATACAAAGAAAAACGTGGACTTATTATTACTTCGATGTCATTTTGCGATGAGTTTACTGGTCCGGCCCCCTTGAGGTCGGATTAAACTGGATGCGGCCCCCGGACCAAAATGAGTTTGACACCCCTGGTCTAAGTACAGTAGATAAAACATGCGATGTTGACTTCCGCACTCGTAATTGCTACGTCTGCTGTTAGCTGCCAGAGCCTCAGTGACGTAGTTTCCTGTGTCTCATTTGCATATTTAAAGAGACAGGCACTCAAATGCGAGCGTTCTGAACAGGGCTGTTTCGACAGAGTGATTGAACTGCTGTGGTGCTTCATCCTTAAGGTGTTTTGACCAAAGCATGTCACAGACAAGTTCATTGGGACACCAGGGAACTAGGTTCACGTGGAGAAATAGGCTATAATATGTCTCCTTTAAAAGTCAAAGTCAAAAAAGAAAGAAAATCAAGGTCAACTTTCTTGAAAAAAAAAAAAAAAAAAAATTCTTAGGTCACTTGGGTAAGATTAGATAATGATTAATAATCTGTGTCTGTCAAGTTTTTCAAAAAAGCCATTTGAAATATAATGAGCACCACAGTGAAATCCTTGTGTGTGGCAGTAGAGATTTCAGGGGGATAAACCCTATGACATCAAGACATGTTTCTGTCATTTTTTTTTTTGGACAGATTGACTTCTTTAACACAGTGACCTCCCCACATATTCAGCTAAAAAAAAACAGTTTCTAACAATTTTCTGACCATCATTAACAAGGGAAATACTATTTTTTTTAACAATATACTTTAATTTAGCTGCGCAACTCCAACATGTTAACACGCACTCACACAAGCTGGCATTTTTGCTTATTTTCTGTCTGGAAGAACAAGTTGATTCTCTAATTGTTTTTTTTTTGTTGAAAAAACAAAAATAAGACACAACATTTATCACTTTTTTTTCGGCCCCGTCGCGTTCTCTTTTCCAAGAAAATAGGAAATAATGTTTTTTTTTGACACATATCCTTTTTTTGTGTGGTTCGGGGGGTTTACAGCAGCACATCACCCACAGCACGCACAGACGACAAAAGGTTTCAGCCAATGGAGAATTATTACAGTGGTGCCAGAGAAAAAAACTGAAAAAAAGATAAAGACATGTTTTGTGTGATAAGGTCCAGGTCCATTTTAAATACACTTCAATTGCCTGTGTGTGGGTTTTTTTTCCTGATTTTTCAGGCGTTTCTGTGGCTATGGAGGAACAGAGACAGCAACAGAAGAATAAGACGCAAGGGACAGAGTGGACAACTTCCTCATTGCAACACCATTATGTAACTGTGGGTGGTAAATAGGTGGCAGAGGTCGGCGCCGTTTAAGCTCAGGTGCACCACTGACTGCAGCCTGCCTTACCGCCCACATAGGATGGCAGGAATATCAGTTTGATCCATTTTTGGTTGGTAGTATTCATGGGTGGCAAGAGGTAGTCTACTGCTCTGATGTTTGACACTGATTATGGTCGACGCGGTGAAGGAAGCGATGTCTTAAAGCGGACCTAGAGTGGTCCTGTTGCACATATATGTTAGTTATGGAGGTCTACTTACATACATGAACTTGTTTTTATGGTCAAAAACCTCCTAGTTGCTGTAAACGAGCCGATAGAAATCCTATTTTCTGAAGGTGTTTCCCAGCAGCGAGATTTGAAACTCAACTCTCTCACCCAGAGTCTTGTGATTGGCCAGTATATTCAGCACACCCGCTCTCAGAAGCACAGCTCCCCCCTCTGGAACGGTGGATGCACTGCTACTCATTATCAAAACAGCTTCTTCACGACTCCCCGCCGCAGTCCCTTTTATGACTATGACCCGGAGTCAGACCCAGAGTCAGAAGACACTGTCGCTCGTAAAACACCTCCACAACGGACGTTATTCTTCTTTTGCGGTTCAATGTACGCAACCGGATGTGCCCGGACTAGTGCCCGGACAAGTGCCCGGAGCTGCTCCGGAGATCCGGTGTTTACATAATCTGATCTGGTTTTTTCAGAGATCTCGCTGAGCCCGAGATTACAATAAAACACAACGTTCTCAGCAGTGGCTGAAATGTTTGTTTAGAACCCACCAGGGCTTCTTAAACAAGGTAATGACGCAGAAACACACTAAAAAACAGTGTTGATTGGAACTTTCGGTCTAGGTCCGCTTTAAGAAAACAAAATTGTCACAGGAAGGAGGACACACGGTTCAAGACGTCAGGAGAGACATCAAAGGGACAAGAATCAGAACTTGACATGGGTGAAAATGAAGGATGGCATCATGGGATATACTGTTTCAAAGAGGCCTGAGAACAAAGACATGACACAGAGTTTCTGCAGCCAACAACCACAGTCAGGGAGTATGTGCTGAGGGCAGGGCTTGATAAGACGATGCTGGGGGAAAAACGCTGTAGGCAGGTTGGTCCCTTGGTTCCCTCAGGCCTTCAGTGCATGCCACTGGGCCACAGTGGTACGAGGATGACCCATCATGTCTTTCCAGTGCTTTACTTCTGCAGGGCCACTCTTCCACGACAGATAAATCTACAGGAAAAAAAAAAGAGTCAGTGTGACTTGAATAGTGTGACACAAAGATTGATGTTATTTGTGAAAACCCTTTACAAAAGCAATGGAATAAAAAAAACGAGGAGAACACTGAGTGCGAGACACAAGTCTGCTTTGTGCTGAACCACTGAGGCTGCATTAGCGGAAGTTTTAAGTCGCTGAAGTGTTTTTTAATCTTCAACTCTGTTTATTCTCCCTGTTGATCTCTTCCTCCTCAATTATACCAACAGCTTCATCCAGCTGGAGGGATGTGTGCTTACACATAGACCAGGGGTTCTCAAAGTTTTGATACCTGAGGGCCAATTTAGGAACCCAACATTGGACTGAGGGCCGCCAAAGGAAAAAAAAAGGAAAAAAAACAAGAAAGAAATCCCGTTTGTAATAATTTTAATGACCAGATTTCAGTTCTGCAGTTTAGCGTTAAGTAATTTAAGCATTAATACAATAACGCTTTATAATTTACTGGGTAATTATCCAGTATTTTGGCCATTGTTCTTACCTTCTAATTACAGGTTAATACCAAGTAACACATTTCTGGTACCATATATTTACTGGGTAAATAGCTAGTAATTGGTGGCTATAGCTAGTAATTGGTGGCTGTAGCTACCTGCTTATTACCAGCTTATAACACAATAATACACTAAAATTCACCATATAGAAACCAGGTAAATACCCAGTATTTTTGTTTACACTTATTGGTCTGTATCCAGTAATGTCCAATAAACATTTAACAAGCTTAGTCGCTCCTGGATTAAAACTATCAACTGTAATTCAGTGCGGGCCGCCAGAAATGTTTCTGCGGGCCGACATTGGCCCCCGGGCCGCACTTTGAGAACCAATGACATAGACGAACTGAACCCAAACATGAACTGACAACATTTTGCAATCCTGTAAGTTTTTAATTAAAATCAAGATAAGTCTGCCTCATGGTACAGTGCCCAAACTCGAGCGTTAAAGCTCAATACGCGGAGGTTAGAAAGAACGTGGCGTTCCACACATAATGACAGTCACTATGTCTTGTGGAGGAACAGCTTTTGATTCTGAGACATTGCAAGAACCTCTTATTACTCAGAGTTAATAGAGAAAAATAAGAGCAACCCCAGGTTCCTCTTCAGCACTGTAGCCAGGCCGACTGAGAGCCACGATGCAACAAACCCATCGATAAAAATAGAAACAACCAGAGATAGAATTAACCACCTCCTACCCTCCAAAGATTGATTGATTGAATATAACTCTGCCCCAACACTGACTTTGTATTAACAGCACAAACTTAACCAATTAAAGTAAAGCTGGCATAACCCGAGACTCTTCAGTCAGCTCTGTTCATTATGCAAAAACTGCAAATTTCGCGAGTTTAAGGACACCACACAGTGATTTTCCAGTAATAATAAAAAGATCATAAATAAAACCACTCTTTGAAAGTAATTAATCAGCGAAGCCATTTACAATTTTATTGCAGAAATAGTTTCACAGCTCCAGTCCTGACTCGTGTTCATTCTGTGAGTTTCACACTCTCTCTCTGTGTGCATGTGAGCAGTTGTTTTTGTAGGAACAGGGTCCAATCCTAGCACCTGATTTCACTTTCACACCTGGTTTCACTCAACTCATGAGCCACAGACTACCGACACTAAACCTTGGTCCCCAGCTCATTATTTGCCCCGATTGTTCTGCAATTAATAGGATAGTGGGACTCTTGGCCACTTGACAGTCGTTGGATTGTCCATAGCCCTTGTTGAGAGGCACATTCGGCCCTCCCAGAAAGCTTCCACGCCGTTGGGGATTGTTGTGTCCTGGCCTTTTAATTAGTATTTTGACCCCTTGTTTCTCCGGGTTAACCTGCTTGTGTCTAAGGACATATAGGACTCCGTCCTCTATCACTACACCAGCATCTTAATCATCAAAAGCAATGTTTTTCCACCTTCGACTCCCTGTGCTTTTGAGTCTCGTGAAAACACAAACCTTAAAGGCCACATTATACTTCTCCGACTGCGTAATGCGTTATCAGACTGCGTAACCACGGAGACACCTCGAGCCTTCATACTTCTGCGTTGTGGTGACGGATACGCTCTGCAATTTCCCGCCTGATCAGTAGGGGTCGCTGTGCAAGGTTGTTGTGCTTTTGGCTACAGTGAGCAATGGCGTCCGAGAGAGAAAGACTGTTGGCCGTGTCTCACTTTTCTGTGTCACGGAACGCAGTTTTAAGATAATTTGAGGCGAGAAATTGGCCATTTAGAGTCTAAACATGTGCTGTGTGTGTTAAGATATGACGTATTTATAGTTTGGCAGCGACGTTGTCGGCGGTGGTCAGCTCCACCTCTGTGGACGCTCGGTGCGCACTGTGAGCCGGCACAGAGCAGCTTCGCTCGGCCTGTCCTGAGGACCGTGGTTGTGGTATTTGTATGAGTATCATCTTATAACTAACTGACAACCTAATAACTTGACTGACAAACGGATCGTTATAAATAATCCTGACGTAAATGTGTTCTTCTTCTTTTTTGGAGTTGACAGACTTTGCCGCAGCTTTCGCGTTATTCTGCCCCCTGCAGTCTGAAGACGTATCTGCATTTAAGGGGTGTCCCATTTCTAAGTGACAAAATAACCAAAAAAAACTCAACACTTGGTTTTGAGGGCCAGTTAAGATTAAGGGTTGAGCTTGAGGGTTAAGATAGGAATTGGAATTGGCCCTACATCTTGACTAACTCGGGAATGCATCATCAGAGTATCCTCCCCTGGAGGAGCTGATGGAAGTGGCTGAAATAATGGACCCTCAAAATAAGCAAAACATGCATTTTCCTTTCTTGATGAGCGCAGCAGATTTGGACAGGGCAACAATATTATAATAAAATAATAAAAAAATTCACACCTACTACTAAGTGTAGTAAGGATAGTTTCTAAGCACATGCTTACTGATCAGTGGGGTAAAGTTAAATAACACCATCTGCTTCACACAGACTTTTTTGTATACTGTACATTCATTTAAAGATCAAAAGATTGGTCTGCATATTCCAGCAGGGGTCAGTAGAGACTGCCTAAGTGGATCAGCTGCTGATTTGTCAGTCACAAAATCAGAGAGAAAACACAGAAGACCAAGAGAAGAAGGACGAGAGCAACAAGAAGGAAGAAACCTTTCCAATGACATCATTGCGACTGAGCCTGTCCTTGTCCATGACGGTGATAATTATGGTGGTCTCCCTCAACACGTGGGCAGGCACATCGAAGGGGAAGGACTCGTTGAACACAGGGTTCAGACAGCGCTTCATTACCACCGTCTTCTTCTTTTCCACGCGCTTGTCCTTGTTCATCAACCACACTTTTACATAAGGGTCTGCGAAGGAGGAGGGAAACACGGCGTGTTTTAATGCAGTTTATGACAACAAATGATTTTTTTTCTTACTTTTGTTCACAAATTTGGATTTGTCATTTTTCTAGCAGTAAATCATTCTGTCATTTTTTTTTTTTTTTACTGTGCGGAGCTGAGAATGAGCAATGATCATGAGAGTAAATATGCTTAAAAAGACATGGGGAAACACTAAAAGTAAAGAATACTGTGTTTCTGTGAAAAGTGTCAAACTGTGGAATTGCTGTGATAAGGACTTAAGAATGTGTAGCTCAATCTATGTTTTCAAACATTTTTTTTAAATATAAAATGATAAACAGTTATAAAGATATTTAGTAATTATGTTGGTATCCAATCCAATCCACTTTATTTATAAAGCACGAGTTTAAACGAGTTTTTGTTTCCAAAGTGCGGCACAATAGGTAAAACAGAGATAAAAATAAAAAATAGAAAGATAATATAGAAAATGTGACACAACAAAACAAATACAGTCACATAAAAACGCATAAAAACACGTAAAAAACACATAAAACACATAAAACACATAAAACACAAAAAAAAGTAGTGTTAAAAGCCAAAGAAAATAGGTGGGTTTTAAGAAGAATTTTAAAATGGGACAAAGAAGTGGCCTTTCTAATATGGAGCGGCAGCGCGTTCCAAAGACTCGGGGCTCGAAAAAGCTATCTTGACATTAACATAGCACCACAATAGACCCCATATTAGTATATAATGTAGTATTATTATTGTTATATGATATAATGCAATACATTTATCTTTGTTTCCTTTTTTATATATTTCTTTTCTTATTTGTGTATTATCATCCACCGGATGCCATATTGTTTGAATAAAATTCAGGATACAGCAAAGGATAGGCTATAATAAGCCCTTGGCTTCAGCCTTCCCCTTTTTCGGACATTTTTATTTACCATTATTTGTGAAATGAACATGTAAATGTCTCAATGTATATTAGTCCGAAATAAAAAAAAACATTCATTCATTCATTCATCTAATAGGGCAACGTTAAAAGGGGGATGAAGAGATGAAGGAGCATTTTTACCAGAAGTGCCTCCGATGTCCATGGCTTTAAGGTTGCGGGCTTTGATGATGCTCACAGTGATGGTGTTGGCTGTGGGGTTGTAGCACAGAGACACCAACAGATCCCCTCGACTCCCCTGGAGAAATCACGCGCAACAACATTGATTATTCACATCTTTATACCATTTTTTTATTTATTTTTTTAAACATCATTCTCTCCTCTATTGGCTTCTGCGTGTTTTTGTTTCATCCTCTCTGTGTTCTCTCCATCCACCTGTCAGCCGCTCCATACTCTCCGTCTATTCTGTCTCCCACCAGCATGCTACCACATTTCCCCCGGGAGCATCACAGCAGCCAGGGAATGACATCACCCGCTAAATTCTGTCCCATCGTCTCTCTCTTCCCCTCCTCCCTGTTCCTCTACCTCTACCATCTTCCTTTCCTTTCCTTCCCTTCCCCCCCGCCCGGACTCACGCTGCCGTCACTACACGGTTTCAGCTCCTTCCAGAAAGTCTGCATGTTGGCCAGGTCCAGCTTGTTGAGGGGGATGGACACCTCTCCTATGGGGTCGTTCCTGCTGAAGCGGTCGTAGTCGAGGACCTGAAGGTACAGAGTCCTCTGGACCACCTTCTCATAGGGGAAGCCTGAGGAGGGAAAGGGACACAGGCACAATCCCACATTTTCTCTGTGAAAAAACAGAATCATTTTTTTTTTTTAAAGCGTGTACCGTCAACACAAGGATAGCTTCCTCCGTCAAACCTTCAAACAGGAAAGTCTCGTTCCAGTGGGGGTTGAGGTTCTTCCTCTTCACTTTGGTTTCCAGTTTGTGCTTCTTGTCTGGCAGCAGGTAGAGCTTGACGAACGGATCCGAGGTGCCGGAGAAGTCCTTGGCGGGCAGATCCTGGCCCTTCAGGATTTTCACGGTGAGAGTGGAGTCCTGAAAGCTGTATCCCACGCTGAACTGAATACGGCCCAGCTTCTCACACACTGGGCCCTCGTGGTCATCTTCCTCCGAACCTGGAGACAACTATGAGACACGGGAGAACGCAGAGACATGTCGTTATTTACCCGGATCTCTTTTGCGGTCATTGTGGAGAACAAAGTAGTTTATGGATTAATTAATTATGAGTAATGCACATGTATAGGAATGACATGTTCAGCTGAAGTCTTGAAGGTTGCAGTTTTTGGTGTTGATTTCTTCCTGCTCGTAACAGTAATAACACATAATAAGAGAGTGCAGTCAAATACACAACAATCTAAAGCATTGGTTCTCAAAGTGCGGCCCCGGGGGTCAATGGTGGCCCGCAGAAACATTTCTGGCGGCCCGCAATGAATTACAGTTGATAGTTTTAATCCAGGAGCTACTAAGCTTGTTAAATGTTTATTGGACATTACTGGATACAGACCAATAAGTGTAAACAAAAATACTGTGTATTTAAATGGTTTCTATATGGTGAATTTTTGTGTATTATTGGGTTATAAGCTTGTAATAAGCAGGTAGCTACATCCCCCAATTACTAGCTATTTACCCAGTAAATATATGGTAACAGAAATGTGTTACTTGGTATTAACCTGTAATTAGAAGGTAAGAACAACGGCCAAAATACTGGGTAATTACCCAGTAAATTATAAAGCGTTATTATATTAATGCTTAAATTACATTATATTAACGCCTATATTACTTAACGCTAAACTGTAGAACTGCAATCTGGTCATTAAAATTAGTACAAATGGGATTTCTTTGTTTTTTTTCCTTTGGCGGCCCTCAGTCCAGTGTTGGGTTCCTAAATTGGCCCTCAGGTATCAAAACTTTGAGAACCCCTGATCGCAAGCTTTTCCAATGATGACTGCACAGTTATTGATAAACCCCACCTCGTGCTCCACATACTAACTTGTTCTCGCGGCGTCACACAGTCTTAATGGACCGTTTGCTCTGTATTTGCGTTGCTGTATTTGCCTACAATCCTACGACCAAGTTCAACACTGTTTTGAATATTTTCCTATTTCCCCCCTTTTTTTTATATAGTGTTTTATTGTCTGACATTTCATTTGAGGGTCCGACGTCTGAAAGGAATTCCCAATAATACATCTGCCACTCCATAACAAGAACAATCTATAATAACAATGACCAAATCCACTCAAAGTCCTCAGAGTCATTAAAAAGTTTGAGCAACGACATTCCAACAGCTACTGAGTGAAAACTTAAACAACTGAATCAACGACAAAATGTCTGAACAAAACTCTGACGCACGCTTGAATTTAATTACATTAGTTTTAAGGGAGTTCACAACAAACAAGCGCTAATTAGCCCCATAAGAACTGCACTGTTGGTGACAAACCACAGGGACATATACATATGTGACAAAGACATAAATAGCGCCCAATTTTACACCGCTTAGGGAAGATGAACACCCAGCTCGACTTGCTTTGCCTCGGCACGGCACGGTTTAGGATGGTTTTCCTCTACGAAATTTGTACCTACTCAACATGGGCGGAGTCAACACTGCTGCACGGAAAGTGCTGCGACTTTGTTTGACGCGCGACACACAAACGAGTGACTAGTGACTTGTAAAGCAGTTGTTTTCAGTGTAACTGAATCATTAGAATCACTTAAAGCGGAACCTAGAGTGGTCCTGTTGCACATATATGTTAGTTATGGAGGTCTACTTACATACATTAACTTGTTTTTATGGTCAAAAACCTCCTAGTTGCTGTAAACGAGCCAATAGAAATCCTCTTTTCTGACGCTGTTTCCCAGCCGCGAGATTTGAGACTAAACTCTCTCACCCAGAAGACAGTCTTGTGATTGGCCAATATATTCAAGCACACCAGCTCTCAGAAGCACATCTCCCCCCTCTGGAACGGTGGATACACTGCTACTCATTATCAAAACATTGTTTTAACAATGTTTAAAAATGGCTTCTTCACGACTCCCCGCCGCAGTCCCTTTTATGACTTTGACCCGGAGTCAGACCCAGAGTCAGAAGACCGGATGTGCCCGGACTAGTGCCCGGACTAGTGTCCGGACCAGGACGATCTGCTGCTCCGATAGAACCGGTGTTTACATAACCGGACTGGGTTTTTTCAGAGATCTCGCTGTGGCTGAAATGTTTGTTTAGAACCTTCAGGGCTTCTTAAACAAGGTAATGACGCAGATACACACTAAAAAACAGCGTTAATTGGAACTTCCGGTCTAGGTCCGCTTTAATTAAAAAAAGAGTTGTTGTGAGTCACTAAATACACCAGACTTCTCTTTTAAATATTGCTATTTTAGACATTTCCCTGGTAATTGGTGGAGATTAACCCACATTTTTTTTTTAGGATTTTTAAGTCTTTTCAACTGATCTACAGTTCGGCATTTTTCGGCTTGAATCTTGTGTCAGACGTCTTTTTCCTGTGACGGCACTCTGTGGCCGGCAGTTTGGAGACATCGCACATATCACCTCAGCTCGCTCGGAACCTCGCCAGTGCAGGTACTAAAAATAGTACCAGATACGATCGTTATAGTGGAAACGCAACTTTACAGTGCCGTGCTGAGGCGAGGCGAGCCCGGTGGAAACACACGCCATGAGCGGCAAACTAAAGCATGTTGCTGTGTCAACATGGTTTCTGTCTGCGTCCATAGCTTTTATGGAGATGAGCGGCAGATAATCAGCCGGTGGACAGAGAGAAAGTCTAAAGGAGAAGGAGAGGGAACAGGTATCCTGTTTAAAAAAAAAAGTGCTATCTGATGGAAGACGAGCCAGAGGCATCACTCACTCAAGGAGCATTTCCAGAAATGTAATATCCAATTCCACATTTTCCCACACATTTGTGATGGTGCTGCTCAACCTCATTCTCCATGCTAAATATGATCACTTTTCATTACGCAGTCCTCCACCCAACAGCTGGCCTAAATTGCTTTCCACCCATTTCCTACATTTGGCCATTCTTTCTTTTTTTTTTCCGCCCACACATTACTCTCTCCCTACCAATTAATTTTTTTTCTAAAATGCAAACAACTAATTTTTCAGCAGATGGAGATTCTACCGAAGCACAGCATAGTCTAGTCTACACATTTTAAAGAATAAATGCTGCGGTTTTCTGTATTTTTGTATGATTTTATATGAAATTAAAGCTTTGCATTACTTCATATAGGACACTATTCAAACGCCAAGCTGAACACAATTTATCAGTCATAAATGTTGATTTCTTCACTCATTTCTTGCTACACCAATGCTGCCTCACACCGTTTCACTGTCTGGAGCTTTGCTGCTCCAACCCCAGCCTCAACCTTTCTGGATCAGAATTTAACAAACTCAAAAGTTTCAGATGTTTTTAAAGAGCTGAGGCATCAATTCCAAGTTTAACCAAGTTTCCATTTGATTCTGTTCCTGAGTGAAGAAGGTTTATGTGTTCATTTGTTAAATATGCAGACCACATGTGGCACGATCTTTAGATACAACAGATAATTATGGCATAGTTTCAGCTTTTTTTAAAGTATTTTTAAAGTAGTTTCATAAATTGTTTTTGTGATCAGTGCGTTTGTTGGGGAATATTTTCTCTTTTATTTATTTTTTTCTAAACTCCCGCTCTAAAGCTTCGGTATTTGAGATTTGGTCAACGCCACATTGGCGCTTTACAAATAGAAGTTCACAGACTCTAACAGGCACTGACTGGAAGATATGAGCTGTCAATCACACAAGTTATTGTTTATTTTCCTCTGGATGGGAACATCGCTACGATTGCACCTGCATTCAAAATGTATAATGTTTCCCTTCATACATGTAATTGCTATGAATGGTTTGATTTTTTGAAAAGTTTGCCCTGTTTTTATGCTGCTTCTTGTCCAGGTCATCATTGTAAATGAAAATTGCTTCTCATTTGACTTACTTGGATAAATAAAATAAATAAATTAAATAAAAATAAATTGACACCCCAAAAACTGACAATTGAGACAATTAACTCCTGAGGAGAACGTATTGATGCTCTAAATTAAGTGATTTTTAGCAGTCGATATATTCTTATTTACTCATTTGTTTTCATATATGCATGGTTGCATTACTGTTCTTTTTGGCTTGCCATTTTTTTCCCAGTAGCAAGAAAATTCTGTTTCAAATTCACTGTATAGACGTAAACACAGGCTCATATATATCATAAATAACTACATGTAGCTTCTGAACAAGGGTGGAAGTATCGAGGAATAACCTATGCCAAGCTTTCCCTGGGAATGAATCAATCCACTGCTAGTTTTGCTCTTTGTAGCCATGGTGAAGAAGCAGCGACACTTTCACACCGCACTATTTATGGCTCTGTGAACATCACACAAAAATGAAAGCAGTGTCAGAAAAACATCCCGATAAAGAAACCATGTGATGCTGACAGGAGAACCAATCCATCTCCTGCCAACGCCTTATCACCTGAGACGCTTGAGCGGCTTTTATGTATATACCGTGTACGCCGGCGTTGAATGTCATTCCACACACAGCGTCCTCTCACACTCAGTGTTGAGTGTGAAATAAAGGGTGAATTCCAATTCCTTGCTTAACCCTCAATCTTAACCCTCAATCTCAAAAATGTGCGCTCCCTCTAGTGCAAGTGCTGTCCTGATTCTCAGAAAAATTTAGTTGAGGGGCAAGTTTAAGGGCTGTATCGCCCTCAATATTGAGATTTTCCGAGACCACCCTTGGGAGCAAGGGCTACCCAGAATGCAGTGCGTGTTTTCTCATAACAAAGATGGCGTTGAAAGCGGCGAAACGAGTACGCTACAAATGAAGTATTTTCTTTGTTAATAGAGATATAAAAATGATGAAAACCATTGTATTATCTTAGTTTAGGCCCATATTATGGATTACTGACGTCATTGTTGCGTAACATTTATTTTTATTTTACAATCTTTTGTCAATAGCCGGCGCGGACAAGCGATCGTTTGCTATGGTTTACTTTTCAATAAGCCGTGGTGTGTGGTAACTGTCAGCTGAATATGTCCGTGGTTGTGGTATTTGTATGAGTATCATCGTATAACTAACTGACAACCTAATAACTTAACAGATCGTAATAAATAATCATGACGTAAATGTGTTTTTCTTCTTATTCGCAGCTTTCTTGTTATTCTGCCCCCTACAGTTTGAAAACGTATCTGCATTTAAGGGGTGTCCCATTTCTAAGTGACAAAATAACCCTCAACACTTGGTTTTGAGGGCCAGTTAAGATTAAGGGTTGAGCTTGAGGGTTAAGATTGAGGGTTAAGATAGGAATTGGAATTGGAATTGGCCCAAAGACTGTGTATGTATGTATATGACGAGTGCCGTGTTGCTTTTTCCTGCAGCAGCACAAGAGCCTCAAAAGTGCAGGCCCGGGTAGGAAAAAATAGAAAAGAAAAGAAAAGAAATGATGGTTGTGTAATAGATAGTAGCCTTTGGCAGAACTGCCCAGAATGAGTATTATCATTAGGCACCAACACCGTGAATTCCTCAGACTCACCATGAGACCCACATAATTACACACCGCTCAAACCCATCGCTGCCATATTCTCACAGCACCCACAGCACTGCGTGTACTTTCACAGCTAATTACCGAACCACGCTGAATAAGGCGTGCGTCCCCCTCCCCTCCCAGCGTCTCACACGAGGGTGATGATTACCGTATATATCTGTTATATCTGTGAAATACTGTGTGTGCAGTGTGTGTGTGTGTGTGGGGTGCAGTATCTGGATATGTTCTACAGGTGGGTGAGCTGAGTGGGATGAAGAAGAAGACGATCTTTTTTGAAGTGTATCGATTTTCCTGCCTCACTGTGCACCGTATATATACTTTAACTGTTTAACAAATAAATAGAAAACAACAACCATGTTCTTATTTTGTCCGTCATTTCTATCAGTTATGAAAAAAGAACACTTGCTAGAAGTAACTGCTGTGATCTGGCAAAGCATGTCGGCTTGAATTAAATCAGCTTGGTCTGTAAATAGTGATAGAGTTTTACAGCGCACCAATTTTGAAAATAATTGAAATGCCTGTGCTTTGTCTTCCAAATAAGTTTGGCTGATTTGGCGTCTGGCATCAGACAAATACGATTTGCTTCTCACCCCAGCTGACTTGTCTTCAGCAACGCTACCGTGTTCCCAGATCTCTGCAATTACTTTGGTAAACACGGAGTTATTAATACTGGCTGCAGCAAAACTTTATACACAGGCACTCAGTCGTCATAGGGTTTTGTTGCCTTTGAATCAACGTCGGTGCACGAAAGACACCTTCAAAAAGAGAGTCAAATAAGCAGAACACAAACCGCATGCTCATTTGACAAAACAATTCAACTTTTAGGCCAAAAGAAATGACATGGACAAAACAGAGTCAAGGAAAATTAAATTATTTGGTGTCGACGTTTCTTCCTTTTCATAAATATCATATATGCTGTATATTTAAACAGTAATTATTGAAATCACATGTCAAACTCAAGGCTTTTTCCTGCTCCTCCCTTATTACACAAGATACATTTAACTACAGGCCTGTACGTGCTGTTCTACTGGAATAGGGAAGAGGAAATCAGCTCGGATATTGCATTATTATTCAGCTGATTTCAATGGAAAATAATACAAATAAAGTTATAACTTTGAAACAGTCGTCCAGTGTCGATAGTCCATGATTAAATCAGTTAACCTGATTTAATGGATAAATTAGTCCATTCCACTCATATATCTTAACATGATACATTTTTACTTTGTTCTAAATTTCATAGTATTTGACCTTGTCTGGCCCTCGACCCTCTGTAATTGAGTTTGACACTGACTGGTTTAACTCAATAATAGCATAAACAGCCAGAGGTGGAAAGTAACTAAATACATTTATTCAAGTTACTGTATTGAATACTTTTTGTTTGTGTATTTTTTAAGTACAATTTAAAATCAGGATTTTGTATTTTACTTGAGTACGTATTGACTCAAGTATTGTACTCAGTTACTTTATAAATCCTATCCGTTACTGAGTAAAAAATAAAAATTCAGCACAATGAAGACCTACAGGGGGAAAATATACACCAGAACCAGACGAATGATGATGTGATTAGCATCAGCAGTGAAAAAGGAACTTTAGGGGAACATTCTGGGAACGTTCTCCAAAGGTTGTATGAAGGTTGGAGAAAAGGCACAGACGTAACATCCTGTGTTGCGCCGGGCGCGTGAGCTCCAAAATATTTCAAAAAGATTTCTGAACACTTGTCATATTTCTACTACCCTCACACCCCACGCAAAGTAACTAAGTAACTTTTACTTAAAGTACATTTCAAATGAACTACTTTTACTGCTACTTGAGTAATATTTCATCAAAGTATTGGTACTTTTACTTGAGTACAATATTTTAGTACTTTTTCCACCTCTGTAAACAGCATCATGGTGGCAGTAGATGAAAAGTAGGGGTTTGAGGTTCTAATGTCTACCCTGTAGACCTGCATTAATATGACTGTTTGTGGCCCCACAGCTATGACTAAATCATAGCTGTGTGAAGCATGAAATAACACCCAATAAAACTGATGCATGATTCTTATCAACAGATAATGAGAAAACTTGTTGAATAATGTGCAGTGTATGACACAGAAAGTAAAAAGGACCTTGAGTCGAGTTTGATCTGAGTTTCCAACAATAGAAGCAAACTAACAAGCCTTGTATAAAAACCGCCAATATAAACAATGTTTGGATTCATTATTTTGAGCGTTTTCTAGGACCTCCTTGGCTCATCTTCCACTTCTTTGTTTGCCTGTAACATTAACCTCAGATTGAGAAAGATGAAGTGAGAGCACATTCAAATCCCTCGGCCATCTCATTTATTGCGATTTTTAAAAGCCTCCACAGACAGCAGCCAATCTCGCCTTAATATAGATGAATTTAGCAAAAAGCAGGAAACAGCCATGCACCACTGATTGAGTTAGTGAAGTATCAATAAAAGGTGTCTCACAGGACAGACTGTGTTGGTATTGCGCGTTACCATCGGCATGTCACTGGTCACCGAGTTGGCCAGGTCAGAAACAGAGGAGTTGGCGTCGTGGCCGTGGCGACGTCCAGTCTCGTCTGGGGTCTGACCTCTGGGGCTGCTGCCTGGTTTGTTACCTGGAGTCCTGCAAAAATGGACACAAACACACACATATAAATACACATGGTCATATTAAACACTGGTGTGAGAAAAATACGGGAAGGTCTTCTTTGTCTTTCGGATTGATGCATTCCTTTAGGTTTATTACGTTAAAGGGAGTTACAAACATTTGCAATTGTTCAATGAAAGCATTGGTTTATCCTATGCCTTGCTTAGGCGTACTCTATCTGGTGTTGTCTCTTCAGTCCTGTCTGAGTGCACTACTTCCTCACAGTGAAATCTCCTAACTCAACATAATCATACATACATTTGTATACAAACAATGTATTGGCTGACTCAATCAAGCCCAATTTATTCTAGCTTACGCAGAGTCCATCCATCCATCCATTATCTACCGCTTTTTCCTCCACCAGAGGGTCACGGGGGGTGCTGTGCCTATCTCAGCAGACATTGGGCGATAGGCGGGGTACACCCTGGACAGTTCGCCAGTCCATCACAGGGCCACATAGAGACAAACAACCATTCACTCACACACTCACACCTACGGTTAATTTAGAGTGACCAATTCACCTAATCCCCATATCGCATGTTTTTGGACTGTGGGAGGAAGCCGGAGAACCCGGAGAAAACCCACGCACACACGGGGAGAACATGCAAACTCCTTGCAGAAAGGCCCTTGTTCCGAAGTTGTTCCAAACGGGGCTCGAACCCAGGAACCCGGGTCTTCTTGCTGCAAAGGCAAGAGTGCTAACCACTACACCAACCGTGGGCCCTACGCAGAGTCCTTTGCACAAAATATTTTTTAAGTGTCTGTCACTCCGTCAAGGGACAACGGAGACGGCAAGAGCTGCGATTGGTCTTCAGGACAGGCCGAGCTAACACTGCTCTGTGCCGGCTCACAGTGCGCACCGAGCGTCCACAGAGGCGGAGCTGATCACCGCCGACAACGTCGCTGCCAAACTATAAATACGTTATATCTTAATACACACAGCAGATGTTTAGACTCTAAATGGCCAATTTCTCGCCTCAAATTATCTTAAAACTGCGTTCCGTGACACAGAAAAGTGCGAAACGGCCACTGTTTCAACAACAACAGTCTTTCTCTCTCTTTCTCTCTCGGACGCCATTGCTCACTGTAGCCAGAAGCACAACAACATTGCGCAGCGACCCCTACTGATCGGGCGGGAAATTGCAGTGCGAATCCGTCCCATCATCTCCAGGTCTGGGACTGAAGTCTCCTCCAACGTGTGATCACCTTTTGTCTCTTCTAACAATGAACGTTTGATCATCTTTTGTCGGAACAGGATTCCGATGATTTAATTAGATTGGTATGGAGCCTCTTCCTCCTTCTTTTACAATTGATAGTAGGCTTGTCTCCCTTTGTATTCTAGAGACTGACTCGTACAGCAGAAGGTAAAGGGCAGATCCTAGGCCATCGCCTATGATGGCCAGTCCATCACAGGGCCACATATAGAGACAAACAACCCATTCACTCTCATTATTCACACCTGCGGTCAATTTAGAGTGAACAATTCACCTAATGCCCAAATCTGCATGTTTTTGGACTGTGGGAGGAAGCCGGAGAACCCGGAGAAAACCCCCACACACACTCGGGGAGAACATACAAACTCCATGCAGAAAATATGCTTCTTGCTGCAAAGGCAAGCGTGCATGCTAACCACTACGCCAACTGTGAGGCTGTAATTGTGGGCTATATAAATAAAATTTGATTTGATTTGATTTGATATTAAAAATGCAAGTATATTGAAAGTTAAATCTTTCATAAACACCACATTCACTTCCACTGTTACGCTGATGACACCCAGCTGTACCTATCCATCAAACCCAACTCCACTCTCCCACCTTAGTCCCTCATCTATCTCCTTGAAATAAAATCCTGGTTCACCTCAAACTTCCTTAAATTAAACAGCAATAAAACATAATTACTTCTAATTAGCACTAAATCCACCTTATCCAAATCCATATTTTTTCCACAAACATCAATCTCTTCCATCTCCCCCTGCCCTTGGGTAAAGAGTCTGGGTGTCATCCTAGACTGCACCAAGTTGGACAATAAGTTGCAACCTCTAATGTTCGGCGAGACATGATTTCTTACACTGGCTTACATTACATGGACAGTTTGTGTCTATATATTTTGGGATAGACTGTGTGTTTATGTCTTTATGTCTTTATGTCTTGTGTGTCTGCATCTGTGCAGTCCCAATTCCATTGTTTGCATTTCTCACAATGACAATAAACTCAAATTGACAAAGCCTCTGTCAACATGGAGACATTTATTTTCCACGTTTGATATGGAGATGAATCCCTGGCGTCAGTTCATTCAGGATGACTTGTCTCATTCACATACTTCCAGCCTTGATGTCCCCCTGATGCTTGCACACTGTAGTGTTGTGTCGGTCAGGAGTGATTCGTTCGAAACTGCGAATCATTTGAGTGAACGAACTGACTGGGATCACTCTTCATGAACTGATTCGTTCCTTCACGCGTGAAGTCGTTCGCCGACGCCGTCACTCACTCGTGAATCTTCGGCAAACGACGCCAGCCAACGTGGGCCGAGCGGGGAGGGAGTGACTCGTAAGAAGAACTGTGCCTGCCGTGCTGCTGTGATTCGTTAGCGAATCATGACTGAGTGAGTGAATCTCGCGAACGAACTGACACAGAGAGCTGGAGAACTGGGGCTGAGGACATGAATCTCGTTCGCGCTGTCACTCACGCATATTTGGTAAAATGGGCGGAGCGAGAACACTTCCGGGTATGAGAACCGTACTCGCTGCTCGCATTCTTGAGAATGGGAACAGAACTTGGACCGAGGCTGATGAAGTTTTCACAAGTACGCACAAATATGGATGTTGAGAAACGGCCATTGTTTTAACAGTGTTTAAAAATGGCTTAAAGCAGACCTAGCCCGGAAGTTCCAATCAACGCTGTTTTTTAGTGTGTATCTGCGTCCTTACCTTGTTTAAGAAGCCCTGAAGGTTCTAAACAAACATTTCAGCCACTGCTGAGAACGCTGTGTTTAATTGTAATCTCAGGCTCAGCGAGATCTCTGAAAAAACCGGGTCAAAGTCATAAAAGGGACTGCGGCGGGGAGTCGTGAAGAAGCTATTTTTAAACATTGTTAAAAAAAATCATCCACCGTTCCAGAGGGGGGAGCTGTGCTTCTGAGAGCGAATGTGCTGAATATACTGGCCAATCACAAGACTCTGTCTTCTGGGTGAGAGAGTTGAGTCTCAAATCTCGCGACTGGGGAGCAGCGTCAGAAAAGAGGATTTCTATCGGCTCGTTTACAGCAACTAGGAGGTTTTTGACCATAAAAACAAGTTAATGTATGTAAGTAGACCTCCATAACCAACATATATGTGCAACAGGACCACTCTATGTCCGCTTTAAGGGCGTTAATTGGAACTTCCATTCTAGGTCCGCCTTAAATGTGTTGTTGCTGTCATGACCTCCACCTCCCCCATCACCACTAAGTCTTCACAGGCTCATCCGACCCATCATTCTTTGTCTCATCAGGTCACCGACCACCATAACAGATATCGTCCCCTTGTGTCCAAACACTAAACACTCTTGTCGTACACTTGTCTCTCTCTCTACTTTTGGGATTAACTGAAGCATTGATCGTGTGCCAGGTTTTATTGCCCAACGTATACAACACACTTGTCAGTGAACGGAAGAACGCTGCTTCTAAAATATCGTGGAATCTTTCCCTGAAAAAGAAAAATGGACGCAGTCTCTCTCCAACCTCTTGAGGGAACACTAAAGCCTGTAGCCTGAAACATTAAACAGGAGGAGGCCGTGAAAAGCTTAGGTAGGCTGCTTGTCAGTAGCCTTTCCTGTATAGGCTATATATTTTCATAGCCAGCAGGGAAGCTCACACCATGATTATTTAAAAAAAGAAAAGAAAAGATCCTAGATTTAATGCCCAGAGTTAAATCATTAGACTGACGCCACTTTCATGTCTAATATTGTTGGAGACAGCAGTTTTGTGATAAAAAGCTACTCTGGCTCTGCCCAAAAGCAACAGAATCTGCTTACCAACACCTCTAAAACGCTCTTTTATTTATAATACATCATGTGATCCATTCATTTAAAGTTTACAATTGACATTTCTAAAGTGAAATAGGATGCAAATCTACAAATAAATAACATATCCTGTCATTTTAATGTCAAATGGTTTGAAACCAAAGTGTTGCTTTACTTCAGTGTCCTCATATCTGTGTGAGGAGCCTCGTTGATGTGGTCTGCAACTGTGTGGAAGTAACTACATTTACAGTGATCTAAAATCCATTTCTAAACATATCTGAGTATAAATATAACATGGCAAGAGGGGAAGGATGCAAACACACCACCATACCTCCTGCAACTGTCTGTGACCAGAATGCAGGCAAAACAAAACCACATCTACACTCAGCTACAAGCCTATTATTAATAAATAAATAAGAATATACCTGGTATATTATGTAACATGGTACATAACATGGACTTAATAACAGTCTAAGGTGGATTGATTAATAAGACTAATGAGCACTTATCGCTCGCTGTGAGAGCGATACGGATCGAGCCAGTGCCAAGGAGACAGAAATAATACTCGACTGAACAGGTGAGCTGTAAAACACAAAAGCAGGAGTGAGATTAGACGATGGTATTATGAGGACGATGATCCGAGAAGGAAAGATACATTTGAAAACCCCGTCTGTGCACGGAGACGAGAGAAGGTGAAGGGGAGTATTTGTCTTTGTTAAGACGAGGAGGATTAATAGAACGAACAAAGTGAGCTTACTGACTCAAAGGAACGCCAGACTGAGGCATCGCTGCAGACACACGCACGCACGCACGCACGCACGCACGCACGCACACACGCACACACGCACACACACACACACACACACACATTCTTGTACTTGCTGCATACTGAGGACTGGGTTGCTGGCAAAGTGAGGACCAGCATTTCTACTTTATAAATCAACACAATTTCAAATATCTATTTCATGAATGACATCTACAAAGAACTACTGGTTGCAGTACCAAAAAGTGTCTGCAGGTGGAGAACTTTTTATTTTATTAATTTTTTAATTATTTTTGGTCCAAAATTTGACAAAAACGTCATACTATACTATGTCGTCCACAAAATTAGATATTTTTTTTTTACAAATTGAGTATAGCATGTTAGCATGATAGCAACCTAAGGAAGTGATTTCAATGAAAACAAAGTGAGGACGGGCCAAAAGTCCTCACTCTGTAAAAATGACCTCACTTTTTTGGTTAATAACCCTCACTGTCGTCAATATGCCGTAAGTACAAGAACACACACACACACACTCTTGTACTTGCTGCATACTGAGGACCAGGTAAAAGTGCTGACAAAGTGAGGACCAGCATTTCCACTTTATAAATCAACACAATTACAAATATCTACTTCATGAATGACATAATAAAGAACTACCGGGTGCAGTACCATAAAATGTCTGCAGGTGGAGCCCCAGAGCAAAAAGCGTGTGAAACACCAGGGCTGGCTTTTTTTTTACCAAATTGAGGACCTCTGTTAAAAACAGACTATAGCATGTTTACGTTTATGTTTTGTTTCAATGAAAACAAAGTGAGGACCAGCCAAAATGTCCTCGCTTTGAAAAAATGACCTCACTTTGTTTGTTAAAAACCCTCACTGGTCCTCAGTATGCCACAAGTACGTAAACACACACACACACACACACAAAAAAACAAAAGCTTTAGCTAGGAGAAATCCAGTAGAGTGGGGACATAGTCGGGATAAAAGCCCAGGAATAAAATCAGATTTGGTTTGGGTGAGGAGTCAATTACTGTGGAGCTGAGAAATGTACCAAACTTACATGGGCAAGCAAAGAAGAAGAAGAAGAAGAAGGAGGAGGAGGAGGAGGAGGAGGAGTGGCGAGAGATGGACAGGGTTTGTGGAGCAAAGAGACAAGCAGAGGTAGAGCAAGAGTGACCAAGGAAAATGCAGAAAGGTGGAAAAAAGGATACGTGGCGTGGAAAAGAAAATAATGGATTTGTCGCTCTCCGTCTGGTTCCTGTGATCTACAGGTCAGAGCGCTAACTCACTGCTGAATTCAACATGTAACGGTTTCTGTGTACGACGACCGACACAAACACAGTTACTTCCTCTGAACGCGACTGCATTATGAGTGCAGAAATGATGTTTACACGGTGGGTTAAAAATATTAAATTACAATGACTATTAACGTTGTTACCTTAAAATGATGACATAACACCTGGCCGTTGTGCTGTGCTAATGACGCAGCGTCCACCTGCACTGCAGTGCGTTATATATATATATACATATATATGTACTATAGGTGACTTCAGATATATAATCTCAGCTGCACACTACTCTCATGAGTTTGATTCAGCGACAGCTCATTGAGTTTGACTAATGTCACACAGCCAGCGCAAAACAGAAATCTTTACTTTACATAAACACAGCAAGCCATTTTCTCCATTATGCACAATTGTGAGCCTAATTTTATTCTACTCTGCTACTGTGATTATTTGGCTATGAATCATCTAAGCCATGTGCAATAACCTAACGCATCAAACTATTTTAATTGATGGAGGCCTGCATATATTATGCATGTTTCCCCCCTGAGACTAAATATATCCACTGTGGCACTGTGAAACACACTGTGCCAACCAGCAAGAACGCTACGGTGGCCCTGAGGTGCAAAACACAAACGCAAATCACAAAACACAACACAAATCAAAAACACAAAAACACAAAAACATTAACTCAAAACGGAAACACAAATGCAGAAAACACATTTTTTAGCCTTATGGACGTTAAAAACACGGACTGTGCAATGATCGACGACACTGGTCTATCGCGGGAAACAACGTTTTTCGTTGTTGTTTTTTGAGTTGCGTTTCCGTTTTGATGTGTATTTCTGTTGTGTTGTCTGCTTTTTTGTTTGCGTTTAATGATCTGCGTTTCCGTTGTGATATAATGTTGTTGTGTTAAATGCTTTTGTGTTTTCTGCTTGGGGCGGAATTCGAACTGGAGCTATCCATAGTGTGCACTTCTACATGGAACGGCAGCTCTACCAAGTGAGCTGAAGTGAGTTAATGTTTTTGCGTTTTCTGCTCTTGTCTTTGCGTTGTGAGTTAATGTATTTGTGTTTTCTGCTTTTGTGTTTGTGTTGTGTGATTTGTGTTTACGTTTTGAGTTAATGATTTTGTGTTTTCTGCTTTTGTGTCTGCGTTGTGAGTTAATATATTTGTGTTTTCTGCTTTTGTGTTTGCGTTGTGTGATTTGTGTTTGTGTTGTGAGTTAATGTTTTCGTGTTTTCTGCATTTGTGTTTGCGTTGTGAGTTAATGTTTTCGTGTTTTCTGCATTTGTGCTTGCGTTGTGAGTTAATGTTTTCGTGTTTTCTGCTTTTGTGTTTGCGTTGCGAGTTAATGTTTTTGCGTTTTCTGCTTTTGTGTTTGCGTTGGGAGTTAATGTTTTCGTGTTTTCTGCTTTTGTGTTTGCATTGCGAGTTAATGTTTTTGCATTTTCTACTTTTGTGTTTGTGCTGTGTGATTTGTGTTTCCGTTTTGAGTTAATGTTTTTGTGTTTTTGATTTGCGTTTGTGTTTTTTGATTTGCGTTTGTGTTTTTTGATTTGCGTTTGTGTTTTTGATTTGCGTTTTGTTTTGCGTTTTGCAACTCAGGGCCACCGTAGAACACACTTGTGAAAATTAGTAAAATAAAAAAAATAATAAAATGAAACAAGCGGAGCAGATTTTGTTAATCTATCCTTTCACACCGACACATAAAAAGGTCGATAATGTGGACGCTGGGTTTTACACCGGCAATGGGAAGCAATTCAATTCACTCACTTTCAGTTCAGGGCCTAATTCATCAATCTTAAAAAAGGACATCACCACTCGCTCGTTTCTGAGATTAACCGATTGAAAGTTAAGACCAAAAAAATAAGAATAAGCCAAATTGTTGAAATGTGAAAATGCTCTGCTCCGCAACTGCACTCTTCAGTCGAGTGCAGTTGCGGGGGCTGTACCTCGCAGTCGATGAGGATTAACCTTAAGTGACACGAAAAGGCGAATACAGATCGGAGCGTCCTCTAATTATGACTCTTAACGCGGTAACGGCCTGCAGGACGTGGACCGATTGTATGCGGTGGTGAGGTGAGTTTGTTCAAGCGTGTAAGTATACATATTTATTCTGGTTTCTGTGTCTTTCAGAGGACATTATATTGACTTTCGTTCTTTTCCTGTAACCTGAACCCTAAACCTAACCTCATCTTAATCATACAGCATGTCTTCACCTAAAAATGGAATAATGTGATGGGGACTTTTTAGTCCCAGTAAGGAAGATAAGACCCCATAATGTGTAAACAGACTTAGGTCCTCACAACATGAGTAATACCTGGAACACATTCTAAATTCTAACCCTAACCCTGGGTCTTAAACATTAAAAAGCCCTTTTAATGGGTGACAGAATATGAGGACCAGCCAAAATGTCCTCACTTTCCCAAAATGTCCTCACTCCCATTGGTTTCTAGGTTTTTTTTTGTCCTCACAAAGACCATAAGCATCACAACTGAGTGCCTAACCTTAACCTAAACCAAATTCTAACCCCTAAAACAGGTCTTAACTTTCAAAAAGCCCTTTTAAGAGGTGACCGAATATGAGGACCATCCAAAATGTCCTTGCAAAGATACCCATACAAGAACATACGCACACACACGGACACTCATAGACATAATGCATTCTCTCGCCCTTTACCCTGACCTTAACCATCACATTGAGTGCCTAACCCTAACCGTAAAAACCAGGTCTTAATTGTCAAAAGCCCTTTAAAGGGGTGACAGAGGAAAAGCCAGTATGTCCTCACTCCATTAGGTTAGTTTTTGGTCCCCACAAAGATACCCGTACAAGAACATACTGCACAGACACAGAGTCCATAAATGTCTTCGCCTTAAAATGTAACCAATGATGTTATGGGGCCTCCCTATTTGTCCCCATAAGGAAAACAAGGCCCCATAATATGACTTGAACTATCTTGAAATAAGCTTTGAGAAAATGATGTTGCATAGACGCTAAAGAAAGAGAAGTTTTTTTAATTCATTGTAAAATTTGAAAAAGTTTGGAATAAACTGAAAGAGACAAAGATATCTGAAGCTGGGACTCGCCTCATTCCTTCCTTCCTTCTCGTCTGAAACACAACACCAGTTAAATAATTCATACTTTAGAGGTTGTTGTAACCATGACGACTGCAATGTGTGCTCCCACTTAAGGGTTGTAGTTACTACTACCATCATGTATTTTGAACAGGGTTACTGTAGCCATGGTAACTTCAAAAGTGGGCAGAGAAGAATCTGCAGAGAGGGTCATCGGCTGGAAATAGCAGAAAGGCCAGAGGGGCAAAGGGACCAAACATTTAAGTAAGTCTTCGAAACTCACTCTTTGACTTCCATCACGGCAACAATTCTCTAATCTATCGAGAAAATAGCACTAGAAATGACAAAACGACTTCAACAACTAACTTGGCTGTTTTGAAAAATGCAATAAATAAAGTAGAGCAACGACTCAGCGAGTGCAAAACTTCATCCAAGGCCTCACAGTGACGAGGCAGTCCTCTAAACTCGCAAGGTTAACAGTCTGCAGAAAATTTAATCAAATCAGTCCTTGATTTTTTGACTTACTCTGCTTACAAACACACCGAGAAAAGCAGGTAACACTTAAGCTGCTTGGCAGATACTGTAATAATAACTTCATGGTTCATCCATGGTTTAAAATTCCAGGTTTACCCATTCATTTGTTTCTGTTTCACCTTATGTTTCAGTGTTTATAAAATGATCGACAGCCTTAAACGAGCTCTGTTCTCACTCTACATTTGTCAAAGAACACAAGTTACAAGTAAATCTATGAAACAAAACAAATGAGCACACACTCACACACAAAGACGAGTGCTTCTGCCGAGAGAACGATCACCCCAATCTGACTTTTAACTGTGACCTCAATCTGGGACTGAAAAATGACGCCACTATGTGTGTAATTGGTCACAGACATGTTATCACTGTGTTAAATGTTACATTGTCTGTTGGAGAATCGATACTTTCTATATGGACAGCCCCAGACGTGACGTGGGGGGAAAAAAAACTGTGATTTGTGGCCACGAAATGCTAATTTGTTTTCATGAAAATAGGTAAAATTTGGCCACAAAATAGGTATAATGTCCATCCGTCCATCTTCTACTGCTTTATCTTGAGGCTAAAGCAGTAAACATGAGGGTCACTGGGGTGCTGCGCCTAAATACTAAACATATTAGTAATTCGTGGCCACAAATTAATATTTTGTTCACACGTGACATGATATTCTTATGGCCTCGGGAAAAAGGACTGGCTTCTATACTGGTCCTGCTGGATCTCAGTGCAGCGTTTGACACTATAGATCATGAGATCCTGCTACATAGACTAGAACAAGATGTCGGGATTAAAGGATCCCGGCACCTATTTATCGGACAGATTTCAGTTTGTTAGTGTAAACGAGGAATCCTCCATACTCACTAAAGTTAACTACGGAGTTACTCAGGGTTCCGTACTCGGCCCAATTCTTTTTTTTGGTTCGTTCCGGAGCTTTATGCTTAAACAATTTACAACTTAAACCACCACTTAGTGTTAAAATAAAAGTAATTAATATGAAACAATGGCGGAGCACATAGTTCATGCAAAAAAATCTCGTCCAATGGAGTCTAAAAAGTGCAGAAAAGGCAGTTTCAAACACTGAAAAGAAGCTACCCCATACCCCATGAGGTAAGATTGGAAAAGGGAAAACAGATGTTTTACAACTGAGTGGAAAATAGAGGGAGGGAAGCACATTTTAGAAAAAATACTATTGCTATACTAGCAATACAAAGTCACATGAAAATCGGTGAAGTATCTCTTTAATCACTTTATATCAACCGAATAGACCGCTGCGCTCCCTTAACTCAGGTCTACTGGTTATTCCGAAAATAAATAAAAGCAGAATCGGTGGTAGAACATTTAGCTACCAGGCTCCTCTCCTGTGGAACCAACTCCCACTTTCAGTCAGACAGTCTGACTCGGTCTCCGCCTTTAAGGTGAGACTGAAAATACAGTCGAAGCTAGATCAGGTATGTCCTGATTAGAATAGTCTATCTTATGCTGCCATAGGCTTAGACTGCTGAGGGAATTTTCCCATCATGCACTTGAATGAATGAGCACACATACTTTGCACGAGCCGCACTTTCTCTACCCCGTCCTCGATTTCTCAACCCTCACCACTCACCCGATGTCCCCCCATGACATGAAGCCCATAAATCCACATGTAGCACATAACTAACTGACTTTTTTAATCTCTTACAGTTCTGCTGACACCAGTGAACGACATGAGGTCAGGACAGGAAAGAGGACTCCGTCATCTTCAAGTCTCTGACCACAACAGCCTTCACTGCAGGCTGTGACAAACCCAGCGATCCAGATGGATCCTGGCATTTAAAGACTTTTTACTTCCTATTCTTTGTCATTATGTATTGTATGTTTTGGGTAACATCTACTGCACGTCTGTCCGTCCAGGGAGTGGATCCCTCACCTGTGGTTCTCCCTAAGTTTTTTCCCTGATAGTTTTTCCTTACCCTGGTCGAAGGTCTAAGGACAGAGGATGTTACCAACCCTGTGAAGTCCTGTGAGACAAACTATGTTTTGTAAACTGTGGGCTATACAAATAAAGATTGATTGATTGAGTGATTGTTTTTGTTTTACCCATTTCATGGGAACTAATTAGTATTTATAATATTTATTAGGAAAAACTTTGTGGCCACAAATGTGTATTTTGTGTGTTATACCTTTTTCGTAGTTTTTCCCTGTCATATCTTATTTATCTTTTTAATTTATGTTTTTCTTCTATAGTCACATTGCCGGTATCATTATTATTATTATTATTATTATTGTTAATAATTGTTTTTGTGTCATCAGGGTTCTTGGTATGGAATTCTGATGGGATTTTACTTTAACTTGTCTTTCTTTTTCCAAAGTAAATGTGAAATGACCAGTGTGATGGAAGAACGGGTGTGTTTTTGAAAATGAAAGTGGTGACAATGACATTTCATGCTGTTTAACGGATCTCTGATCTTCATTTAATTAAAATTGCTGAATCAAAAAAGTAATTTTTATCAGTCAACTAAATAACAATTGAGCTGAGATTTTATGATTAACAGAAGTTTTTGTATTGATATTTTCAAACTTTTTATGAGTCATAATGATTTCTTTGTTTAAGTATGGCTGGACTTAATCTACTCAGGATCAAACACAAAAGTGACAACTATTTGTCTATTACTATTGTGTCTTTTTGAAGGTCTCTGAAATCAAAGTCTTGTTATTTGAACACCCACCATCCCCTCGCTGACTTTGTGTGTGGTATAAAACTGCAGCACTTCTTAGAGAAGAGAAGTTCAAAGGGTTTGTTTAAGAAAAGAATCAAAGTTAATATTTTACCCTCTTATCATTTTCAGTGATCTT
Source organism: Microchirus variegatus (assembly GCF_963457635.1). Taxonomy (NCBI): domain Eukaryota; kingdom Metazoa; phylum Chordata; class Actinopteri; order Pleuronectiformes; family Soleidae; genus Microchirus; species Microchirus variegatus. Next base: position 27,683,979 of record NC_139807.1, on the reverse strand, counting down.
TCTCAAGAAGTCAAAACAATTATTTTGACTTCCATTTATGAGATAAGTAATAAAATGATAAAAAAAAGATTGATCATATTTAATAGTATGAACTATGATTAAATTCTTTATCATTTCTGTGGATTAATAAAGCTGGAAACAGAACTATGACTAGGTGTATATATAAACTGTTAATATCTAACATCCACAGCCAGTACTTTTAAAAAGGGGATACTGGGATGTAACAGAAGGAATCAGCATATATAGTATTATTTCCAAAGGGCAATCACATTCCTTTTCCGGGTGTTTTAGAAATGAAGCAAATTTATCAGCGTCTGACAGCGCTGACAGTCATCTGCACAAACAGAGGAGCATTTCCATGACATCACCCTGTCACAGTGCCAGTCATCATCACCCCACGGGGAAAGGCTGAATCAGGAGACGGTGGAATTCAAAAAAAAGGAAGAAAAGAAACGAGAGACAACGGTGGGAAAAAACAGGGCACAGTCAGAAAATATGCAATGAAATAAAGCACGACAAAGAAATTACAGCAACAGATGACAGAGGGAGGGAGATAATGAAGGATGGCATCTTACAGAGAAAGAAAATCAGGGGGCCACAGAGAGGAAACTGAAGAAAGGGTGGGGGAGGAAAAGTGGACGGACGGGTGAGAACATGAGGAACGAGGGTTACCGTCAGGCCCTGAGTAGGAAGTGTTTTCATAAACATAGTATATCTGAGTATTGCTGATCATACACTTGCCCCAAGGAGACCATGGAACACAATATAGGTCCCGTGTCCCATGATGGATGAGGCTCAGGCGCCCGTGTCAGCCCACTCAGCGCTCCTCACCAACAGGGACAAATCACTCAGCCACCACCCCCTTTCAACGCCAATCCTAATACAACTAATGGAGCCGTTCCACACACTGTTCCACTGGCTTCATGTTCTTTGAATAGACTGCGCTGCAATTTCCCGCCCGATCAGTAGGGGTCGCTGCGCAAGGTTGTTGTGCTTCTGGCTACAGTGAGCAATGGCCTAGAGAGAGGGAGAGAGAGAAAGACTGTTGTTGTTGAAACAGTGGCCGTTTCTCACTTTTCTGTGTCACAGAACGCAGTTTTAAGATAATTTGAGGCGAGAAATTGGCCATTTAGAGTCTTAACATCTGCTGTGTGTGTTAAGATATGACGTATTTATAGTTTGGCAGCGACGTTGTCGGCGGTGATCAGCTCCGCCTCTGTTGACGCTCGGTGCGCACTGTGAGCCGGCACAGAGCAGCGTAAGCTCGGCCGTGGTGTGTGGTAACTGTCAGCTGAATATGTCCGTGGTTGTGGTATTTGTATGAGTATCATCTTATAACTAACTGACAACCTAATAACTTGACTGACAAACGGATCGTAATAAATAATCGTGACATAAATGTGTTCTTCTTCTTCTTTGGAGTAGACAGACTGGACGAAGCTTTCGCGTTATTCTGCCCCCTACAGTCTGAAGACGTATCTGCATTTAAAGGGATACTTAACCGATTTGAATGTGGCTTTGTATTGCTAGAATGGCAGTAGTATTTTTTAGAAAATGTGCTCCCCTCCCTCAGTTTTTCCCTGACTTGTAAAAAAAATCAGTTTTCCCTTATCCAAATGTGCCCTACTGTGAGTCAAATGACGCGTTTTGCATCACAGTAGGGCAAATTTTGAAAATGGAAAACTTTTTTACAACTCAGTGAAAAACTGAGGAAGGGAAGCACATTTTCTAAAAAAATACTACTGCTATTCTAGCAATACAAAGCCACATTCAAATCGGTGAAGTAACCCTTTAAGGGGTGTCCTATTTCTAAGTGACAAAATAACCCTCAACACTTTAAGGGTTGAGCTTGAGGGTTAAGATTGAGGGTTAAGATAGGAATTGGAATTGGCCCCAAGACTGTTTCTTTTCTTCTGCTTTTCACCGTCACCGTTTCTCAGTGATGTCCCCCTCACTTTTCTGACATGGGCCCATCTTACATCCAGCTCCTCGCTCGTAGCCACAAGGAGCAAATGGTAAATGAGCTGCAGACTTAGATCTGACAGGTTTTTTTCAGAAAGATGCCTCGTTTGTGCTGACCTACATTGCTTTTTCGCTCCAATCATCTTTCCTTCGAGACAACTGCTCGCCTCAGCGGCTGCCATGGGGACCAGTGGGCCAGCCCGGAGAGTCATTAGGAGACTTGACTTCACTGTGATTGCTGGCTCGAGCACACGCAGTTGAAAGAGTCGGATATGCCGCCTGATAACGGGTGGCGACAACTTCCTGCTTGATTAAAACCGTACAGTCTGGCATTGTGCAACTAAGCAATTGCAGTATGAAGTTATCGCAGCCAAGATTAGAACTTTGATTCCCACTGAGGCCACAACAGTCCAATGGATTTAGACCACCATTTTTTTTTGTATTTTGACAGCACAAATCGGACGCCATATCTTTAGACCTCACGTATATAAGGATTTAATAAAAACTCCTGTTCATATACTGAGAATATCCATTCATCGTCCACGTTTGAGGGATATGGTAAGAGCAACAGTTAGAGCCAATAACAGCTGAGACTCTGGACAATGTGATCGTTCTAAATATTGGGCCATATTCACACTACCGTTCAAAAGTTTGGGGTCACTCAGAAATGTCCTTATTTTTTAAGGAAAACATTTTTTTCAATGAATATAACATAGAATAATACAAAAAAAACTCTATACAGCTATTCTAGTTGCAAACGACTGGTTTTTATTGAAGTATGTACAGTACATAGGCCCATTTCCAGTGTTCTAATGGTACATTTATTTTATATACAATTATTATTTTGAATAAAAATCATTATTTCTAATCTTGTCAATGTCTTGACTATATTTTCTATTCATTTCTCAACTCTTTTGATGAATAAAAGTGTGACTTCGAAAAACGAATAAAAAATTGTATAGGTGACCCAAAACCTATGGACGGTATTGTATATTGACTGAATATTGTTTTTTTTAATTTATTTTGCACATAGTTACAGATACAATTTGTCATGCTGCTTTTTTGGCCAAGCTTTCTCCCCTATGTGAATTGAATTTAAATGAGGCATCCATCCGTCCATTATCGCTTTATCCTCCTGTGGACGGTCACGGCGGGTGCTGACATAGGGCGATAGGCATGGGTCACACCCTGGACAGTTCGCCAGTCCATTGCAGGGCCACATATAGAGACAAACAACCATCCACTCTCACATTCACGGTCAATTTAGAGTGACCAATTTACCCAATATTGCAAGTTTTTGGACTGTGGGAGGAAGCTGGACAACCCGGAGAAACCCCCCCCCCCCAACTCCATGCAGATGCCCTTGTTCCACCCGGGGCTCGCAAAGGCAAGAGCGCTAACCACTACACTAACCGTGCAGCCCACAATGAGGCATTCCCTGGTTTAAAAAAAACAAGGATACATTATTCACAATATGGTTGGCCATGACGGGGCCAAAACTGTGGAGACAAACAACCCCAATCACATATGCAGGCAATTCAGAGTTTCCTCTTGGCCGTCTATCTCTGACTCTCATCCACGTTCGGGATTTCAGGCTCCAACACATTATGAACTCCACAGCAGGAGTTCACACCTGTTCCAGCGCCCTGGCGGAAACATCACGCCCCACTCCCATCCACCTCCACTGGCTCCTGATCAAGTCATGCATCGCCTACAAAATTCTTCTCCTCACTTACAAATCACTCAATGCCGACTGTAAGACCTCCAGTCCTCAGCCACGAGTCTACTCAACTTCCCACTCACATCCATCTCTGCTGTTTTGCGGGACAGAGCTTTCAATGTGGCAGAGACCACCCTCTGGATCTCTCTCCCATCTGATCTGCACAAAGCCGCCAACTCTGGACAGCTTCAAAAAACTCCTGTTCAAGAACCAGCTGAAGACCACTGTTTTGCCACTGTTCAATTGTGCTGTAAAGCATCCTTGGGTTTCTTTGAAGGGCGCTATATAATTCCAAATTATTATTATTAAACTTTCACTCACACTTTCATACAGCGCATTTATGTGCAGTGCATTTTTTATTTTATTTTATATCACTAATCTTTCATTTGTAGAGACGCTAACTGTCTAAGACAGAAACTAATGGGGATCTTTATAAACAAACAAAAAAACAAACCATTCTCACACGAGCGGGCATGTAGACTACCATGGAATTAGATCTGTGTCAATATTTTTTCGATCAACACTTTATGAATTTAGCAAACGAAAATGCACCACAAAAACAAAAATATAAAATATTGTATTTTATTTGTTTGAAAGTACACCTTTTTTTTTGCAACGATTGCAGTTTTGTTTTGCCGACTCTCTCTCGCTGTCTGCCTGGAACTCGTTCCCCAAGTTTTCCGCCATATAGACATCCAATCCAAATAATTCTAATTCTTAGTATCAATTATAACTTCTGGACCATTGAGCTGTCGCTCCAAAATTAATTAGCCAATCAGCAGGCAGCTTCTTAAGGCCCACACATGATCAGAAACACAAACAAAAATCACAGCACAAACGCAAAAAGACTTGTAGCAAACAAAAACTGTATTTCACATCAAATAAATAAAATAGAATATTTTTGAATGATTAAATCAATATTTTTTTGTGTATTTTCATTTTGTGGTTCATTTTTGTTTTGGGAATCGAACCAACAACCAAAGAACACTCACTCTACCAGTGAACAACCATCGCCCTAAATCCCAATCGACATATATTCTGTAGGAGGAAGCTGGAGTTCAGGTTCAGACAGGAAGAAAACATACATCCTCAATACATTAACCCAGTGTTTGAATCCCTGGCTCATTAGGGGGCCAAATGCTTGGGGATTTGGCAATATTCTTCAATTTGACAGCTTTGGGGGCAGTAAAACAAGTGCCAAACACAACACTGGCAGATGTGTGGATTCATTTGTTCCAAGCAATGATGAAGTGATGTTTTTTGGTTACGTTTGTCTCTATAAACTTCAGCGGTAAATGACCACATTTGGCGGGGGATGCAGGTTATGGTTGTCGTCTAGATGCACATTTGGATCAATGCAACTAAAACTACAACGGTGAGAGTAAATAAAACAGTCAAAGCTGTGCAATGTAAATGAAAACAACAGCATAAATGGAGCTAGAACGCACACCGCAAGTGATGCCAGTAATTTAATTTTATGAAAAATTATAGATGAATGCAGCTATAAATAGCAGCGTTTAAAAAAGCATTTGAATCAACTGCATGAACTGCACATAAGGGGGAAGAAAAGAACACCATGCCGAATGATAGGGAGTGTATTTTCCAAAGAAACTGACGAGGGACAAGAACATGGACAGATGGTGAATTCCAATTCCTTGCTTAACCCTCAATCTTAACCCTCAATCTCAAAAATGTGCGCTCCCTCTAGTGCAAGTGCTGTCCCGATTCTCAGATAAATTAAGTTGAGGGGCGAGTTTAACGGCTGTATCGCCCTCAATATTGAGATTTTCCGTGACCACCCTTGGGAGCAAGGGCTACCCAGAATGCATTGTGTGTTTTCACATAAGAAATATGGCGTCGAAAGCGTCGAAACGAGTGCGATACAAATTAAGTATTTTCTTTGTTAAAAGAGATATAAAAATGATGAAAACCATTGTATTATCTTAGTTTAGGCCCATATTATAGATTACTGACGTCATTGTTGCGTAACATTTATTTTTATTTTACGGTCTTTTGTCAATAGCTGGCCGGTGCGGACAAGCGATCGTTTGCTATGGTTTACTTTTCAATAAGCCGTGGTGTGTGGTAACTGTCAGCTGAATATGTCCGTGGTTGTGGTATTTGTATGAGTATCATCTTATAACTAACTGACAACCTAATAACTTGACTGACAAACGGATCGTAATAAATAATCCTGACGTAAATGTGTTCTTCTTCTTCTTCTTTTTTGGAGTTGACAGACTGGACGCAGCTTTCGCGTTATTCTGCCCCCTACAGTCTGAAGACGTATCTGCATTTAAGGGGTGTCCCATTTCTAAGTGACAAAATAACCCCCAACACTTGGCTTTGAGGGCCAGTTAAGATTAAGGGTTAAGCTTGAGGGTTGAGATTGAGAGTTAAGATAGGAATTGGAATTGGCCCAGAATGTCTGTAAGCAGGTGTTTATGGCTCACTTCACAGTCTGACTGATTTCACCCGTCGGGAGATTGTTTGTGTGAGTTTCCAACCGGAGCCAACAGCTTCTCAAAACCAACACCTAATTCTCATTTGGAGGCTGTGAACGGTCAAACACGCCGACACAGCTCGTTACACCACAGAGGAACCAGAAAATCCTGCTGAAATTCGTCAGTATCTGTGACCTATGCAAGTACTGAAAAAGCAGGATGATCAACAAACCCGATGTATATTCAGACTCACGGTAAATGATCCCGTCAATGATCGTCTGTTTGTGCACTTTGGTATTTCCCCATTTCAGAAACTGTTCTTCATGATAAAGCCTTTACACACTAACACACGCTCGTGTTTATTTTCCTGTTGCGTCTTCTGTGTGTGTGTAAGGGAATCTCTGAGCTCATTAAAGATGCAGCCGTGCTGCACAACAACAACAGCTTTCCCAGATAATAAAAAAATATAGAAAAAAGGGGCTTCAGAGCTTTATCCTTGTTATCTGCAGGTGGGTGATTATGTCCAGTCGTTCCACAGGGCATTGGCCAGACAACCACAATGGCCCAAGGCTTACATAAAAAGGCATCGTCTCACATTAAGCACTTAGGATCTTTCACTTAACACAGAGGGAAAAATGTGTCCTCTGACAATCATATAAATATAATCAAGGATGATCACAACACTGGTGATTTAATAGGTTTGATCTCAGAGATGTAATAAATACCTGACAGCTTGAGTTATTACAGCAGCAGTTACCCCAAATCACAGATTAAGATTTGACACAATAACAAACTCTGTTTTGATTTCACTGGAGGTTCCCTATCTTTCTTAGAGCACGTACAAAAAAAGAAGCAGGTATTAAATAAAACTGTTTCACATAAGTGTCAAGTGGTAAAAAAATAGAAGCTGCAAAGCTCTAATAAGCCTCTGAGCTGACATCACTACTTGTATTTTACACTCACTTTATTAGACACACCTGTTCAACACGCTGCTGCTGAGGGTCGAACAAAGCATGGGGAAGAAAGGTGATTTAAAGTTGCAGTGCGTACATTTCTGTGATTTTTGGCTGGGCTGGTTTCTGGTGTTGAGCAGAATAATTCACTACAGAAACTGTTTGTGGGCACTTCTTATGCGTTTTCAGTATTCCTCCAACCTGTTTGCAGGCATCTTGCCTCTGTCTGTCTGTCTCGACATAAAACAAAATCACTTCCTCTGTACTAGAATGTTGTCAGGTGATCTAAACTCTGCTACTGAGTTGTGTATAGAGCTGATAATAATAATCCATCCATCCATCCATTATCTACCGCTTCATCCTCCACCAGAGGGTCGCGGGGGGTGCTGTGCCTATCTCAGCAGACATAGGGCGACAGGCGGGGTCACACCCTGGACAGCTCGCCAGTCCATCACAGGGCCACATATAGAGACAAACAACCATTCACTTATGGTCAATTTAGAGTGACCAATTCACCTAATCCCCATATCGCATGTTTTTGGACTGTAGGAGGAAGCCGGAGAACCCAGGGAAAACCCACGCAGACACGGGGAGAACATGCAAACTCCTTGCAGAAAGGCCCTTGTTCCGAAGTTGTTCCTAACGGGGCTCGAACCCAGGAACCCGGGTCTTCTTGCTGCAAAGGCAAGAATGCTAACCACTACACCAACCGTGGGACCCTGATAATAATAATAATGATAATAATAATAATAATAATAATAACTTTATTTATAAAGCACTTTTCATACAATTAAAAGATAAAGAATATATGAAATGTGTTGCTGGATACAGAAGAGCCCAATCAGGAAACACCATCACAGGAAGCCGTCTGCACCGGGGGCCGCTCATGGCCCGAGGCCAGGATGTCTCCACCCGGGCGCCCACCTAGCCACAGGCCAGCGAGTGACTCACGGCAGTCAAGCACTGCCATAGACCAACCCTAACCCCCATCGGACAGGCCGATGTTCGCCACGAGTTAGAGACATCTCAGCCAATAGACTTAATCAGCACCGTGTGAAATCATTTGACAATGATTTGAATGATGATTATGATGCACAATTAAAGTTCACATTGAGGCTAAATTAAATTAAATATACTTATCTGAATCGGTATAGTTTGTTTGTTTACTGTCCATATATAGAGGAGTTGACTGAACAAACATAGATCTGACCTACATAAAGCGCGCACACACACACACACACACACACACACACACACACACACACACACACACACACACACACACACACACACACACACACACACACACACACACACACACACACACACACACACACACACACACACACACACACACACACACACACACACACACACACACACACACACACACACACACACACACACACACACAGCCTTTTATACAGTTTTATCCTATCATTTCCATTCTGTTTTAATCAGATTTTGTCTTTGTGAATATTTGTGCTCCGAGCTGTATTTGATATCATTAATAAAACAAGAGAATCTGAAATCTCTGTGGAAGGTTCTATTTTTGTCTCGCAACATATTTCTCTAGAAAGCTGAGAGCAAAGGTTCCCCACTCTCTCTCTCTCTCTCTCTCTCTCTCTCTCTCTCTCTCTCTCTGTGTGTGTGTGTCTCTCTCTCTTTTACTGTGTGACAGTGTCTTGTCTTGTCACATATATTCTTGCCGGGATCATCCCATTGTTCTTGGTCTGCTGAGGCTCCTTGAAAACAGCCAGGAGCACGGCAGCAGACAGACACAATGAGCTTACTGGGTAACAACACAGACAGAGAGAGAGACGAGAGGAGAGAGATGGACAGAGATGATGATGGAGAGCTGTTATTAGGTGAGGAAGGACACTAGACTTAGCCCACGCGACCCCTCCGGGTAAAGGCTCACTGACTGGCTGTGATTAGAGTGAGGTGCTTTGACAGACCTCAGCGCAGATGACAGAGGTAAACTGCTCCTCATCCCATGACTGACCTTTGAACATGTTCACATTAGATTTGGAAAGCATAGATATGATCACAATTGTACGGTGGCCGACAGAGGCAAACGCACTGCAAACGCACTGCAAACGCACTGCAAACGCACTGCAAACGCACTGCAAACACCAAAACACCAGCAAATAAGAAAACACCAGCAAATAAGAAAACACCAGCAAATAAGAAAACACCGGCAAATAAGAAAACACCAGCACATAAGAAAACACCAGCAAATTAGAAAACGCCAGCAAGTAACAAAACACCAGCAAATAAAAAAACGGAAGTGCTCTGGGTCTGTGGGGGGCGCTGTTGTGCAGGTCTTCGACCAACCTGTTGCCTCGCAGTGTTGGGCCAAAACTTTTTTTTAAATAAACTTTATTTAAACTTTTCTAGTACACATATACACATATACAAAATACATCAAAGGGAATATAACATTGCATCTCGTCGATCTATTTATCAAAACTCAAAATAAAATAAATAAAATCTACAAGGCTTTGTTGAGAATAAACACAACAGTGAAAACAAATCAATCACAACAAGGTAATAAAGGCAAGGTTACAATCGAGGTATCCTTTCTAAATGCAATGCAATGATGCAATTTTATATTCCCTTTGAGGTGTTCTGTGTACTGGAAAAGTAAAAAAAAAAAAAGTTTTGGCCCAACACTGCGAGTCAACAGGTTGGTCGAAGACCTGCACGACAGCGCCCCCACAGACCCGGAGCACTTCCGTTTTGTTATTTGCTGGCCTTTTCTTATTTGCTGGTGTTTTCTTATTTGCTGGCGTTTTGTTACTTGCTGCCGTTTTCTTATTTGCTGGTGTTTTGGGGTTTGCAGTGCGTTTGCCCCTGTCGGCCACCGCACAATTGTTCCACTATCCACAAAAAAAAAGGAAGGCACATTTATCGCGTTCGTTTTCCTCCACGAGAGCGATATTTCTATCAAGCACAAACTCACAGATGACCCAGTTAGAGAAGCACACACTTGGATGCTTTGCAGAGAAGCAACAATGCGGGGAGGAGGATTAGGCCTGGATTTATAAATCAAGATTCGTGGGTTAAAAACTATATTCTTCCTCAGACAGTCTGACACAATAAGAGGACATTTGTTCGCCGTCTGCGAGATTGTGTTTTGTCTCACAAAGCTTCTGCGAGATGATGGTGTAGATGAGAAGTTGGCATATTCTTAGACGAGTGTTTCATGTGCGGAAGCTCAATTCTAAATAATGTGGGTACTGTGTTCTGTACAACTCAAAGATGAAAGAACAAAGAACTGCGGTCAATTAAGCTGACTTACAAAAGGCATGGGCGGAGAATACGAGGGAAGCACAACACAATGATAGAGAATATGTGAAGCAGGGGGGGAAAATGAGAGGAAAACACAATACTGGCTATAAAAAAAAAAAAAAAATCTTTAGATCAACTCATATACTCATCCCACGGTTGGTGTAGTGTAGTGCCTTTGCAGCAAGAAGACCCGGGTTCCTGGGTTCGAACCCCGTTTGGAACAACTTTCGGAACAAGGGCCTTTCTGCAAGGAGTTTGCATGTTCTCCCCGTGTGTGCGTGGGTTTTCTCCGGGTTCTCCGGCTTCCTCCCACAGTTCGAAAAAACATGCAATTGGATGTATGTATGATAGTGGTGGTCGGAGGGGCCGTTAATGTAATTTAAGCATTAATATAATAACGCTTTATAATTTACAGGGTGGGCCCACGGTTGGTGTAGTGGTTAGCACTCTTGCCTTTGCAGCAAGAAGACCCGGGTTCCTGGGTTCGAGCCCCATTTGGAACAACTTCAGAACAAGGGCCTTTCTGCAAGGAGTTTGCATGTTCTCCCCGTGTGTGCGTGGGTTTTCTCCGGGTTCTCCGGCTTCCTCTCACAGTCCAAAAACATGCAATATGGGGATTAGGTGAATTGGTCACTCTAGATTTACCGTAAGTGTGAGTGAATGGTTGTTTGTCTCTATATGTGGCCCTGCGACGGACTGGCGAACTGTCCAGGGTGTACCCCGCCTGTCGCCCAATGTCTGCTAAGATAGGCACAGCACCCCCCGTGACACTCTGGTGGAGGATAAAGCAGTAGATAATGGATGGATGGATGGAGTAACTGATAGAATTTATAAAGTAACTAAGTAAAATACAAAATCCTGATTTTAAATTGTACTTAAAAAAATACAAAATACACAAAAAAAGTATTAAATACAGTAACTTGAATAAATGTATTTCGTTACTTTCCACCTCTGCAAACAGCTACTTGTTTTCCTGTTTGAGTCTGACTATAACTCATAATTCATCCTCATCTCTCTCTCTCATTCTTTCTCGAGTTACCTCTTTTCAGGTGTGGTTTCATTCTCTTTGCTCGCTGGCGCCTCCTGTAGGTCTGGGAGGTTGGCAAAGTCATCCTGTTCAGCCAGCCCGATTGCTAGAGACAAAACAACCATCTTCCCCTCACTGGACAAACAAAACAACACAAGACCAACACAGGTATGTAGACAAGTGGAGGTAGAAGAGCACACACACACACACACACACACACACACACACACACACACACACACACACACACACACACACACACACACACACACACACACACACGAACACAGCACACATTCAGTTCATGAACAAAGACAGAGGGAGAGAGGTAGTAGACTGTTGTGAGGACACTATTTAATTGGAACAAATATTCAGTCCAAACTTGACATTGCAGTGTTATCTCAACCACACCAGTGTGCTCTGGGGTGAATGAAGAAAACACACTGTTACCGCACACATTTTACTTGCTATTTTGTGTACCAGTTTTTTTTTCAATTACTTTCCAAACATGAACTAACATGGTGATGGTCATGAACCACAGAGTTTTACTGTCTGTTCCTATTATTGTTTAAATGTCCAGTGTTTTACATTCCTGGATGGTTCATTGGCAGAAACTGAATGAACTACCCCTATCATATTGTGTGTGATTATATTGTATTCAAATAACTGTGCAGCACTTTGGTTCAACTGAGGTTGTTTTTTTTAAATGTGCTTTATAAATAAACTTGACTTGACTTGGGAAATGAAGGACTCGGTTCCATTCTGCAGTCTCACCACTAGATGTCACTAATCCTTACACACTGCACGTGTAACATCGAAAAAGTCATCATGTGTAGCATGAGCAGTTTGACACAGGACAAACCAATGGTTTTGGTGTCACTTTATATTCTGTCCCCACTAGGCCCTTTAACACTGATGTGTTGATCTTATATGAAGTACCCATGGACTTGGGGTGAATTCCAATTCCTTGCTTAACCCTCAATCTTAACCCTCAATCTCAAAAATGTGCGCTCCCTCTAGTGCAAGTGCTGTCCCGATTCTCAGAAAAATTAAGTTGAGGGGCAAGTTTAAGGGCTGTATCGCCCTCAATATTGAGATTTTCCGAGACCACCCTTGGGAGCAAGGGCTACCCAGAATGCATTGCGTGTTTTCACATAAAGATGGCGTCAAAAGCAGCGAAGCGAGTGCGATACAAATTAAGTATTTTATTTGTTAATAGAGATATAAAAATGATGAAAACCATTGTATTATCTTAGTTTAGGCCCATATTATGGATTACTGAAGTCATTGTTGCGTAACATTTATTTTTATTCTACGATCTTTTGTCAATAGCCGGCCGGTGCGGACAAGCGATCGTTTGTTATGGTTTACTTTTCAATAAGTCGTGGTGTGTGGTAACTGTCAGCTGAATATGTCCGTGGTTGTGGTATTTGTATGAGTATCATCTTATAACTAACTGACAACCTAATAACTTGACTGACAAACGGATCGTAATAAATAATCCTGAGGTAAATGTGTTCTTCTTCTTCTTCTTTTTTGGAGTTGACAGACTGGACGCAGCTTTCGCGTTATTCTGCCCCCTACAGTCTGAAGACGTATCTGCATTTAAGGGGTGTCCCATTTCTAAGTGAGAAAATAACCCTCAACACTTGGTTTTGAGGGCCAGTTAAGATTAAGGGTTGAGCTTGAGGGTTAAGATTGAGGGTTAAGATAGGAATTGGAATTGGCCCTTGGTGTCTATTTACCAGTCGTCTTCACTACAGGGAATTAAATGTGATATTCATCATTACTAAGCCCATGATACATGAGAATGTATTAAAAACATCCATACAATGCCTCTGCTTACACTTCTTTGTTCAAATATATGAGATTCAATAACGCAACGTTGAATAGCGTGGGCTCGTACAAGAGCAAGAATACATTCTCATGACGTTTTTTTTTAATCCACTCCAGATATAGTGGTTATTAAATATTTTGAATAAAATGAATATCACAAGGAGAAGAGAGTAGAGAAACACTGTTGCCATGGCTTTATCATCATCCGCTATCAGTTTCACAGACAAATACATGAAAGGGAAGCCAACGTCTACAAGAAGAGTTTGGATTATTGAAGGGATAAAAATCAAAGTCACTGAAATGACATGCAGACAAAACAAAAAACACCAGAAAGAAAGAGCAAAAGTTAAAATTGAAAAGTGACTTGACCAAAAAGCATCTCATAGATTTACAGCAGTTATTCTTCCTCCCTAACATGCCTGCAGTCATTTCAATAACGTCCCACTAAAGAATGATGCGCCATAAATTTGAGAAGCCAAGTAGTGACCTGAACAAATAAACATTTGCCCACAACTAACCTTGTAATTCACAGTTGCAATAATATAAAACTCTTCCTTCCTTTTCTGTGCCGATTCAAGGACATCCTTTTATGTATATTCTTTATTTCGCGTTTTATGACACAAACAGATCAAGGTCAATTTCCTTATACTGCCTTGGTTTGAATGCCAGTTTCATGAGGCAAAGACTGAAAGAAGCTGGCTTCTAATGGAATAAGGTTAGAGAAGGTTAATAATTGACAATGTGAAACAGTAATCGAGTATCTTTCAAAATCAGAAAAATTAAATCTTGCGACGATGATGATGACAAATGGACGATCGTAGACATTAGAAGTCGACCAATTCAAAGTTTTAGCCCATTATTCAGCTCCGATAAGACATTTTGGTATCTGCAGACACTGGCTCTGATCGCGGCAAGGGATGCGTTTGCCTCTACCCGTCATGTGGAGACACAGATCATCGCTCTGCATGGACGCTCCACAGACACGCTACTGGGTCTTAGCACGCCGAGCGCAAATCATAGGTCACTGGCTATAACTGTTCATTTAAGGGACACAAAATGGGATTTTCCCCCTGATGATTTATGACGAAAACATCCTTGTAAAGACAGCATGACACAAACCGTTTCATGATTAAATATATAAAAAAAATATCCAGCACATGTGAGCTATAGAGGAATGTGCATTCTTTATTTCTACAAACACACATGCAGTGCACAAACCAAACGCCTGCTGCTAATGCATACAAGGAACATCGTAAATGTCACAAACTATATAATATCATTTATATTCTCCAAAACATTCCTAGGTCTTTTATCTTGTTAATATTTTAATGTATATATTCTTGGATTATCATGACATTGATTGATGATTTCTGTGCTTTTTCATGCTTCAGGCTGTTATTCTATCCGCATTTAAAAATCCACTGTGGATCGACCTCTAATACTCATCTCTCTAAAGTATAAGCTAATGTGAACTGGATAAATTCAAGAAATCTTTTTTTAAGGTACAATTCTTTTTGTGTTTCACTAATTTTCCTGATCTTCCGCGCTCATCTCACTCTCCTGATTCATCCTTCCAGCCTGCCTGCCTGCATTTCTCTGGAGTGCATTACTGCTTTAAAGGGATAGTTCGGAATTTTGGACATAAGACCTATTTTCCAACTCAGCTGGTGTGATGGAGACGTCTGGAGACGTTTTCAAGAAATTTCATTCAGTTCTTCTAGTTGCCGAGTTCGCTGATGCTATGGCTAGCGCAAGTCAATGATACAAGTTAGCATGGCATTAGAAACACTCATACCGACTCCACAGTGCACCCGAGGCAAATCAATTGTAACGGCAGACTATCGATGTACATATCTGTGTTGATAGAATAATATTTGAAACAAAACTAACGTCGCATCGCATGAATTTTTGAGGGACTACTTTCTCAGCACTATACTTCCGGCAGCTGAATCAGTCCGCCGCTGCCGGAAGTATGACGCGCTGCTGCTGCTGCTATTGAGACATAAATCCTTCAAATTGCAAGGTTTGTTTTATTTCAAACATTCTATCAACACAGATATGTACATCGATAGTCTGCCGTTACAATTGATTTGCCTTGGGTGCACTGTGGAGTCGGTATGAGTGTTTCTAATGCCATGCTAGCACATACTATTGACTTGCGCTACCCATAGCACCAGCAAACTCGGCAACTAGAAGAACTGAATGAAATTTCTTGAAAACGTCTCCAGACGTCTCCATCACACCGGCTGAGTTGGAAAATAGGTCTTATGTCCAAAATTCCGAACAAGAAGAAGAACATATTAGCTGCCCATTAGGGATTTGGTATTACCAGCATGGAAGTCATCAATAACATGAACACAGATGTGCATACGACCGTAAAAAAAGACATGCACACTGGAAGCAGAATGCTCTGATCTGAATCACAACATAATGCCAGCTCTATTTATCTGAAATGCGAGTGCCTCGCTTGCTACAGTGACACGCTGAACACAAGTGGAAAGTGATGAATTAGGTTGGTCATAGCCCACTGATAGCAAATGCATAATATTCCCACTGGCCACAGTTTCTTTCCCTGCAGGGTCAACGACTGGCACGTTTTGGTCTGCTGAGATTCATGAGGACAGTTGACAATGGGCGATGCAACCTCCCTGTGTATACTGTATGTGGCCAGCTTTGTTTGACTGATAAATTCACAGCGGCAACAGGGTCACTGGGCCTGGGAAGACATGCAAAAAAAAAAAAAAAAAAGAAAAAGTACAGAGGCGTACAGATGAGTGAGAGGAGGATATGTGCCAGTGTCATGGAAAGGGGGGGGGGGGGGGGCGTTTACGTGCAGCTGCTGCTTTGTAGAGCACATAATCTGTAATCTATCATTCAAGTCAAGTGGAGGAGGAGAGCTCTGTGTGTGTGTGTGTGTGTGTGTGTGCTCTGTCCCTCAAACAATCTGAATCTGAAAACAGCTCGAGTGACCTTGGTAACTATTTGGTGACGATTTCTTTTGAATCTAGGTTTTTCTTTTTTTTTTTTATGACTTTAATTGTTCTCACTCTACATTACACAGTAAAACCAAGAAGACTAATGTTCTCCATTTTGTTGAGTAGCGTGCTTAGATTCACCAAAACCTTTCCCGACGCCCTTTAAATCCATAGAAATCTGTATTACAATTTAAGCTAATGAATGTTTCCTCTCTGCTAACACTTCCAAGCTAAAGGCCCATTGAGTTGTTTGATCAGCAGTGGTGGTAAAGACAATTCCCAAGATCCCACACTGCATCTAGATGTCATTAAACTACTACTATGATTTTCACTGAGAGACTCCTTGCAGCCGAAATTACAGTACGTACTGCATTTGTATATCTTCAGGTTATTATTTCTACTCAATTACATTTGTCACTAGTTTATATCCGAA
Source organism: Microchirus variegatus (assembly GCF_963457635.1). Lineage (NCBI taxonomy): Eukaryota > Metazoa > Chordata > Actinopteri > Pleuronectiformes > Soleidae > Microchirus > Microchirus variegatus. The sequence goes on along the minus strand of NC_139807.1, from coordinate 27,667,335 downwards.
GTGTGGACATGGATTAAGGTCAAACTTGAGACATTAGACAAACTCAGAATCCTTTCAACAAATTAAAACATTAAAAATTACATTTAAAGGCGCCATATGTATGAATGTGGCCAAAAACAGTTACTACATTCAAATTCAAAATACCGAGGTCTTTTAAGTTACGTTTTCTGACGTAACTGGCAACCCGTGGTTGCTCGGCAGCTGAGACTCTACAGACTGCAATGATTGATAGGCGGCGGTAGGTGGCGCCACATGACGCCAAAACATGATTTCAAAACATAAACACGATTTGCAGTCTGCAAAATATTTTTTTTAATGCAAATATTTTGTCTGTACTGTTGTTGTTGGTGAGTTCAGTTTGTTATATGAACATTATTCCTGAGTCTCTGTGACATATTAGGAGGATTTTATGGCCAGTTGATTTAGATTTATTACATAATGCACCTTTAAGCTAATCTTAATTTATCACTGGGCAGCAGCAATTTGTTAAACAGATTAGATTTTTGCAGTTTTACCTCACCCTCTCATTCTCTGAGAAAAACGTGATTATTCCAGTTACACGGCCACATGCTGTAAAAAATGTCTAACGTCAGCTGCCTATGATTTATTAATCGAGAGCTATCAGTGCCGTGTCCAATAATAACGTCCATGGTGCACATTGCAGCACTGATGATAAAAGCAGTAGTCCTTCAACACTTTTATCATCAATGGTGTCTCCTATTCATTTTTTTTTTTTTGTCCTGGGTCAAGGATCATTTTACAGAGAATAAAACTTAATGACACTCACAAAAATGACTTGACGTCCAGCCCTCTGTGGCGGATCTGCTCCATCATGTGATCCCAGCTGCCCGGATTTGACCTTGATCGGCCCGTCCCTGCTCCTCTGTACCGGGAGGCTCCAGCCGGACTCCCCCGGACCCCCCGCGGGCCCCCGCGGTGACCACCTGCGCCTGGGCCCGTGTGAAGCTGGCCCAGGCTCTGCGACGTGACCGGGGGGTCGTTGGGACCCGGTGGCGGCTGGTGAGTGAGGGGCTGTTGGAGACTCTGTTGCCGGACCAGGGGCCGAGGGCGAGCCACAGCCGAGGATGGGATGTGCTCGAGGGTGGACGCGGACGACAGGGAAGGGTCCCCGAAACTGAGCAGACACACGGGAGGAGATGGTTACAACAAGGTAGACAGATATTGGTGTTAGGTTGGACTCACACATACGCGGCGGAAGCATCAACTTCTCTTCACTTGAGAAAGTTGAGAAAATGCCAATCAAATCATGATATCTTTTTATCTCTTTTATCTCATTTGTCTTTCTTTGTAACCAGTGTAAATCAATTCAATATGTGTTTTATTGTCACTGTTTATATGTGTGCATGTATTGTTACGTAATGTAAAAACTGTTGTTTTTAAAGGTGCTATACAAATGAAGGTATTATTATATGCAAATACGCCAACACAGGTGCAAACCAAGGTTTTTTGTACAAAGTGCAGTGGATCGTGAAGAACAGCTGACTTCCCTTTAGCGATAAAAGCGAGTCGTTGCTGCTACGTAGTTAGCTGATAGCTAACGGCAAACGTCAGGTCTGCCTATACTGTCAAGTGGTTTTAATGCGATGCGTATGTGGGAGTCCACCAGTAAAGAGCTAACAAGATAACACAGCACAAGGTACGACATTTTTTTTTAAATGTCTTAGAAGCAATACAAGTATTTAGTCAACACATGATGTTGATGTTAAGTCAAAAAATAATGTGCGGCAAAAAAACTGAAATGAGTGAAAAATCTGTGTTTTTAGTGAATGTTCAAAGGAAAGAGAATCAACATCACAGATCAATAAGGAAAAGGAGAAGAAGAAAAAAGAGCAGAGATGATTATTATTCATCCATCCATCTGAAACCAATAGAGTACAATGTTTCAATGTACTCAAGTAAAAGTACCAATACTTTGATGAAATATTACTCAAGTAGAAGTAAAAGTAGTCATCTGAAAATGTACTCAAGTAGAAGTAAAAAGTAGTTCATTTCAAATGTACTGTAAGTAAAAGTTACTTAGTTACTTTGCGTGGGGTGTGAGGGTAGTAGAAATATGACAAGGGGTCAGAAATCCAAAACTATTTTGCAGCTCACGCCTGGCGCGACACAGGATATTACGTTTTTATTGGAGAACGTTCTCTAAAGGTTCCCAGAATGTTCCCCCAAAGTTCCTTTTTCACTGCAGGTACTAATCACATCATCATTCCTCTGGTTCTGGTGTATATTTTACCCCCTGTAGGTCTTTATTGTGCTGAATTTGTATTTTTACTCAGTAACGGATAGGATTTATAAAGTAACTAAGTACAATACTTGAGTCAATACGTACTCGAGTAAAATACAAAATCCCGATTTTAAATTGTACTTAAAAAATACAAAATACACAAAAAAAAGTATTCAATACAGTAACTTGAGTAAATGTATTTAGTTACTTTCCACCTCTGACTCATTTATTCTCCTCCCAGCTGGTGTACAAATAACCCTCTGCTGTGGAGCCAAGCTCAGAGTATCGCTCACTTAACCTGAGCCTGTTTTAAAACACTTTCTCTCTACGTCACATCTCTCCCTAATTACCAGCCTCTACCTTTTTGCTTTGTTGTCTTTCGCTTCCACCCTTGTGACTCTCCTGGGTCCTGAAACAGCGCCTGCCGTTTCCTCCACTCTTCCCTTCTTTTTTTTTTTACCTCTGTGGCTTGGAGATGAACTGCTCTCTATCTCCTCCATCCATTCATCTTTTCCTCACCCTCAGCTCTCCCCATCAATCTACCTCCACACCCCCTCGAATCACCGTTCTTTAAGTCTGCTCCCTAATTACCGGTCTGCTACTCTTACAATCATGTAATAGTGCTTCACCCCTTATCCTCCCCTCAATCACTGTGCTCTGCCTGATGACTGTAAGCTTGTGCTGAGCAGCTCTGTCGGGAGCTAATGCTGCGAGGGAAGGATTTACGGCCCGGACCCCGAGTTGTGGAGCGTTAGGCAGAGCCTCTCTTCAGCGTTAACCTTGGCTCTGACTCTACTGGGGAGCCAGGAGACAAATGCAGAAATGGAAGCTGGATCAAGTAAATACAGATAATACACATAAACCAACAAATTACAGGCCACTGGAGTCTTTCTCCAAGACAGGCCTCTCAGTGAATATTTACTTAGTTGTGTATAATAATTCTAACTTGCCAAATGTGAATTGTTATCTTGCTGTTTTCTGTTGAGCAGATTGAAGTTTTACGGAGATTAAAGTCTACTTCCGCAATTGTCGGGGCCTGGATTGCGGCTCCCAGTGGAAATTCAGCATCAGCTTCTTCTGATAAAAGTCAAAAATGAAAGCTGCGGTTCATGAAAAACCAAAGATTTTAAAGGTAAACACAGTATTTACTGTCACACCTCCTCTTACAAGCAATGGAAAAAAACATGTCATGTTCTTGCTGCTGAAACAGCAGAACATGAACATGAACCCCCCCCCCCCCATCCAAGAAATGGATGAAACGTATTTTTTGAAATACGTTTCAAAATATCCCACATCTTCAGTGTTCCAAATAAAAATTCTTCAGGGCCACAATAAAATGGCATGAAATCTCACATTAAAGTCAGAATTCTGACTTTTTCTTTAATCTCAGAATTCTAATTTGAGTCTCACAATTCTAACTTGAGTCTCACAATTCTGAGATTAAAGTCTGATTATTTTTGACTTGTTCTTTAATCTCAGAAAAATACTTTTTCTTTAATCTCAGAATTCTGACTTTTTCTTTAATCTCAGAATTCTAACTTGAGTCTCAGAATTCTAACTTGAGTCTCACAATTCTGAGATTAAAGTCATAATTCTGACTTGTTCTTTAATCTCAGAATTCTGATTTTTTCTTTAATCTCACAATTCTAACTTGAGTCTCACAATTCTAACTTGAGTCTCACAATTCTGAGATTAAAGTCTGATTAATTCTGACTTGTTCTTTAATCTCAGAATTCTGACTTTTTCTTTAATCTCAGAATTCTAACTTGAGTCTCACAATTCTAACATTAAAGTCTGATTAATTCTGACTTGTTCTTTAATCTCAGAATTCTGAATTTTTCCCAGACTTTTACTGTAATCCTAGAATTCTGACTTTTTCTGACTTAAATGTCATATTTCTGATTTTTTTCGACAGAATTCTCAGAATTCGTATTCAAAAATGATCTTACATAGGAAGTCAATGCAAAGAGGAAGTAGATTCCACCACAGATGTCTTAAACTGTTGTCCTTTCATGTCACTTACTCACACAAAAGCCAGTCAGTGGCTGAGATTCTTCCAACACCTTGATATTGTGTCACAAATGCAGTGCAGTTGCTAAGAGTGTGTGTGTATGTGTTCTTGTACTTGCGGCATACTGAGGACCAGTGAGGGTTTTTCACCAAAAAAGTGAGGTCATTTTTACAAAGTGAGGACATTTTGGCCGGTCCTCACTGTGTCTTCATTGAAATCACTTCCTTAGGTTGTAAACATGCTATACTCAATTTGGTACAAAACCCCGTTTTCCAGCCCTGGTGTTTCACACACTTTTTGCTCTGGGGCTCCACCTGCAGACATTTTATGGTACTGCACCCAGTAGTTTTTTATAGATGTCATTCATGAAGTAGATATTTGTAATTGTGTTGATTTACAAAGTGGAAATGCTGGTCCTCACTTTGTCAGCACTTTTACCCGGTCCTCAGTATGCAGCAAGTACAAGAATGTGTGCGTGTGTGTGTGTGTGTGTCACATGTTTCAAACTGGAGGTGGTTGTTGGCTGTTGGATCACTCGCATTGCTTCGAGTGTTAAGTGATAAAGCAACATAAGAACAACTACTTTTACAGTTTAATCGTATAAACATGTATTTTTAAATTTTGGCAAGGTTAAAAATGAAAGTTTACTGAATTTACTTTGCATAATGTATTGTCCTTTGGTGAAATATATCATGAATCATGAGGATATTTGAACAGAGATGAATTTTAACTACCGGTATTCAAACATATGAGCATTTCATCCAAATTATACAGACTAGTTAAGTCTAATCCAATACATTTGGCGTTCATGATTCATGGAGGAATTAGCCTGGACATGTGGGAGTGTCATAAAATTAGCATAAAAATGTCCAAAAGTGTTCTTTGAATTGTCTGGTGCTGCTTTCTGATACTGTCCATCGTTTCTGTTCACTGTATCTATTGTGTGGCACCAGTCATTCACACAGTATCCTGAACATGAGCTCCCTTTTGTTCACTGTTTCACATTACTCTCATATCGGGCTATTTCCACATTTTCTTCTTGCCTGAAAGTCAATTAAGACCACTGTAAACCTTGAATGATTGCATAATTAAGGAAAATTGAAGAGGGTTAAAAAAAAAAAAGATCAAGTAGTCAGGAGTCACTGAAGAAAGGGAAGGGGTGTGTGTGTGTTACAATGGTGAGGAGTGATTTTAGGCGAGGGCCTAAAATAGAAACCAATTCCAGAGGAGAAATGGATATTCAGGCAAATTTGAGTTAAAAGGAGCAAGAAAAGAGAAGGAATAACAGGCAAATTAGATTTAAGTCCAGATATTCTATACTGAAATCCTCACAGGTCATGTAGTTGAAAGGTCATATACTGCACCATCATGCTAAAACTGATTATTTCATTATTTGATGAAGCAGTTAGTATTCAGCAGTTAGTATTCATCCTTTTTTTTTTTTACTAAAAATTCTATTTTATGTTTTGTTTCAACAAGGACACAGTTTCACAAATACACAATTAGCAAATAAAGAATGAATGGCAGAGTGACCTCAGAATGCACTTTTTAATTAATCTATTCAGCTGATTTTTCTAACTGAATTGTGGCAAAACATTAAAGAAGACTGGATGTGAGGGGCTGCAGTTTACATACACACAGAGATCTTCAATAAGAATTTGACGACTCTGATCTTGTGCCTCCTTGTTCACATCAGCCATTTTGGTCTGTGTTGTTTTTCATGATGCATTTCATGATAATAATAATAATAATAATAATAATAGAGAAAGGGGGTATGACTTGGTGAAGGCTGCTCAGTTCCCATTGAACTGGATTAACCCCTAATGCTCACCCCTAGAATAATACACAACTCCTTATATGGACACCCTGGGGCTGTGATTATACGTCACATATTCAGGCCTTGGACATTTTTTTTAGCAGTGATATAAAGTAGCAATAATTCTGCAGAGGTCACAAAAGTAAGTAGACGTATTTCTTTTATTTTTGTTCATAAAAAAACGAGCCAAATTAACTTTGAAGTGTCACAAATTTCACAAATTCAATCTGATTTGAAACATTTTGAGCACTTTTTGCTTGAGTTTTTAGTTGGTGAAAAAGGTAGGTTCTGCTGAAAAAGAAAATATACAAGACACTATATATTGCACATTCTTATAGGGCCGACACAGGTGCAAGCCAAGGGCCAATTTAGGAACCCAATGTTGGACTGAGGGCCGCCAAAGGAAAAAAAAAACGAAAAAAAACCCAGAAAGAAATCCCATTTGTAATAATTTTAATGACCAGATTTCAGTTGTACAATTTACACTTATTGGTCTGTATCCAGTAATGTCCAATAAACATTCAACAAGTTTAGTAGCTCCTGGATTAAAACTATCAACTGTAATTCATTGCGGGCCGCCAGAAATGTTTCTGTGGGCTGCCATTGGCCCCCGGGCCGCACTGTGAGAACCAATGGTTTAAACTATAAGGGAATGTCCCACTCTGGCCAATTTCAAGAGCCACGTTAAAGCGTGGCTTAGATCTAACCAAACATGCTGTTTTGTATAGTTAGTTTTATTATGTATATATTTTGTTCTGTTTATTCCAACATCAACATCCCACCCCTGGGCTATAATCTGGCGCATTTACATACATATACTTTTGTATGTGTTCAGTAATGTGCATTGTCCTGAAACGCCCCCAAAAACAAAACAAACAAAGAAAAACAAAAAAAAAAAACCCGAAATGCTCTGTGTTGTAATGGGTAACTTTAACATAATTTCTTCATTGAGCTACAATCTACAGTATCTATAGAAAATCAATTCTTTACTTTTTCAGTTATGTTTCTCACAGCAAGACAAACAGACACTAAAATATTAATTATATAACTATGGTGCAATGAAATAATTAGACCATAAATGACCCGTAAACCATGATAAACAGTGATGGTCACAAGGAGATGCTGTCATTTCAGTTAATTTGGTTTTAATCAACATGTAGCACAGTAATTATGAATATACTGGTTATAATGTCTGCACAATACCTACTTCTTCTTTGGCTGTGTGTAAAGTATCAGTCGTCGTTATCGCTGTCCAGTAATAATCAACAGAAAGTGTTTATCTGCAGTGTGACCGTGAAACAAACCCGATTACAAAAAACAAAATCACCTCCTTAGGAGTTTACAAAGGTTCAGTCCAAGTAAATGTTGGTTACAAATTACACCGCATTCAGGAAAAGGTTTGTTTGTTTTTTAGGAATCAATGTCCCGATAAAACTGCTCTCCTGCTGTTTATGCAACAGCTTTAAAACGTGGCTGAATAAACAAGCTGTTTGTGGATAATCTCCTTCTATGAACAGCTGCTTCTTTTGAAACGGTTGAAACTGCTCGACTGCAGAAAATTGGCACTTGTATCGGAACATGAATTCATTTTGACTGTGCTGACAAAGTACTGTGCAAACGTCTTGGGCCTCCATTAGATTTCTTGTGTGCTACTGAAATCACCATATATTATTATTTCTCAATGTCTTTATTTGAATACATCCAGAAAATACAGGAAGTACATGCCGTATTATGACGTCTATTCAAGACATGCTTGATCATTACATGTTGAGTAACTTTAACTCATTTGCCACAATACCGTTTTAGCACAACTCGGCTTGGCACGGCTCAACTCTACTCGGTTTGGTTTTCCATTGCTATAGTATGGTGGCCGACAGAGGCAAACGCACTGCAAACCCCAAAACACCAGCAAATAAGAAAACGCCAGCAAGTTACAAAACGCCAACAAATAACAAAACGGAAGTGCTCCGGGTCTGTGGGGGGCGCTGTCGTGCAGGTCTTCGACCAACCTGTTGACTCGCAGTGTTAAACTTTCTTCAAACTTTTCCAGTACAAATATACACATATACAAAATACCTCAAAGGGAATATATAATTGCATCTCGTCGATCTATTTATCAAAACTAAAATAACATAAATAAAATCCACCAGGCTTTGTTGAGAATAAATACAACAGTGTCAGTGTCAGTGACAAACAAATCAATCACAACAAGGCAATAAATGCAATCGAGGTATCCTTTCTAAATGACGAGATGCAATTTTATATTCCCTTTGAGGTATGTTGTATATGTGTATGTGTCCTGGAAAAGTTTAAATAAAGTTTATTAAAAAAAAAAAGTTTTGGCCCAACACTGCGAGTGTTGTTACTTGCTGGCGTTTTGTTAATTGCTGGTGTTTTGTTATTTGCTGGTGTTTTGGGGTTTGCAGTGCGTTTGCCCCCGTCGGCCACCGTACTATAGCAATGGAAAACCAAACCATCCGGTGTTTTCTTACTTGCCTGCGTTTTCTTATTTGCTGGCGTTTTGTTACTTTGTGGTGTTTTGGGGTTTGCAGTGCGTTTGCCCCTGTCGGCCACCGTACTATAGTAACTCCTCAACGTGGGCGTGTGAGTTCTCACAGCGCGGCCGCACGAAACTGCCATTACGTTGTTTCATACATGAAACACACAAACTAGTGACGAGGAGAGCAGCTTCTATTCGGGTTACTGAATCATTAGAATCAGTGAATTAAAAAGATTTGTTCAGTCCTTTCTGACCCGGAGCGCAGACTCGTTCTGACAGTCGCTGGACAAAAACTTGTTCTGAATGGATTGTGGTTCGGCTCAGGATCGCCAACTTTCAGCAGCGCCGTCGCTAAATACACCGGACTCCTCTGTTAAATAATGAGATTTTAGACAATCCCTTGCTAAATATTGCAGATTATTTCATGTTTATCAGTCTTTTGCACTTATCTACAGTTCAGCATTGTTCAGTCTGATTTCTACCGACACTATCAATCAGTGGCCCGACAGTTTGACGACATCACATTTTACTATCAGCTTGTTTGGAACCTCGCCAGAGCAGGTAAAACAAAAGTACAAGGTACTATCACTGATGGAAAAGCCAAAAAAAAAGGGTAGAGGGTGAAAGTTGAGTAGAGTTGTGGTGAACCGAATCGTGCTGGAAATCTGTGTAGTTTAGTTTATCACTATATAGATCAGGGGTCTCAAACTCAAATGACCATCTATTGTGGTCAAGAGGGGGCCGGCCTAGAGAACAAAAAGTGGGGTAAAAAAACAACTGTTCACAATATTGAATCATGATATCACACATATACTTAATAATACTATTTATGATGCAAAATGAATGTATTAATATCAAAAACAGACATGTATTGGCTCGGGGGCCCTAACAAGTGTGTTTATATATGTAATTGAATGTTGTATATAATGCATTTAATAATGGGATAATTATGACCAAATGTCTTATTATCACTGTTATAAAAAACATTGCTAGCAAACATATATTATATTCTATCACCTCGCTGGAAGCTGTGCCTCAGCTACACACTGTGTTTAAAAGACGATCGTGGGCCATGCTTTCTTTATAGCATGATATTAAGTGGGGGGGCCGCATGTGGCCCCCGGGCCGCCAGTTTGAGACCCCTGATATAGATAGATAATGTGTACAGTCAATGCAATGAAATCCATTTTGCCAGACAGACACCTTCTCATCCCTCTAATCACAAAAGGAAAATACATAGTCCATAAAGCACTCAACTAAAGTAAAAACTCAATAAATAATTGAAATGTAGTTGAAAAACGCCATTAATTACTGTGCGTAAGACCATCTTTAAAGCTCCAGTGCATCATTTCTATCGCCCCCCTGTGGACTTCTGAGCTCTCCCTCTCTCACACACTCACTTCACCTTCAGTTGTGCAAGAATGTTTTTTTTTTATTCCTACGATACTTTGTTGAGTTATGTGTTGTATTATGTCTTTTAAAATAATGCTACTTGTTCAGACTGCATCCAGAAAACGTCTCCGGCAGCAGCTCAACTCCACATTCATGTGAAACACAAAATTGTGTTTCTGAAACTTTCCACAGGCACTTCTTGTCATTTTTTATCCACAGAATCTGCTTGCAGCTGTCTCACTTTACTCCACCACCTCCAGTTATGATGTAAAAACGTGTCACTGTGTGTGCGCAGCATTTAAAACTCACATTATTCTATTCAACATGACAGAGCTGGACAGACGTAAAGTCAGGATTTTGCATCAGCAAAGCATCATCGACGTACTGTAATTGCTATTTGTGAATGTAAGACTTCTTTATAGTGCAGAGAGTGAGTTACTTGTGCATCACAGGGACACCCTGAGAAACAGCTGGCTCCTCTTTACAGCGCATCATCAAAAACAGCTTCATCCGTGTTTGACAGAACACGATGCTTTTCCAAACTCGCACACCCTTATTTTTTCATGCTGCTGTGTTGTCCCGCCCCCCCCCCCCATGCGTCACTCACTTGCCAAACCGCAGACCTCCGGCATGCATGTGGCTCTGGATCGTCTGCCAGCGCCCAGCCTTGCTGCCGCCCGTCACCATGCTGCGAACGCTGTCACTGCGACTGGGCCCCTCCCCAGTCGCAGAGCACGCGCCCCCGCTGTCGCTGGGCCCCAGAGAGGGCCCCGCGCCGCCCTGCCCACCCTTATCCACAGCCCCGCTGCGAGGAGTGGGGTCAGAGACAAAGAAACACGGGACGGGACAGACAGAGAGAAAGGGCCAAAGAAACAAGTAAACAAAGAAAAGAGAGAGAGAGGAAGAGATGGGGGGGGACAGACGAGAGACAGGCGCACAGACGGACAGACGGACAGACGGAGACGGTCAGAGAGCAAAAGGATTGTTAGTAAAGTTTGTTAAACACAGTAGCAACTCCAGCTAAAATAAAATATCCAATATAACTTGAGCTTCTCTTCAGGGAGCAGTGAAGATGTCTGAGCTGATATTAAAGGGGATATATGCGAAATCAATTTCTTTAATCATATTAATACTTATATTTGGGATTCTGGGTCCGCCTTAGTCTAAGTACAGGAGATAAAACATGCGATGTTCTGACTTCTGCACTCATTGCTACGTCACAATGAGACATTCCGGGAATTGTTGCCCCGTGGAGCTCCGCTAAAAAACAGTGCAGGCGCAGGGCAATAGTATCGGGAAGAGCAGAAGTCTGTGAAGTTTTCTATTCTTGGCTGCACAGTGCAGCACAGAGTTCTACACAAACTTCCAGCCTCAGAGGATTTACATTTTATATATGACGGTAATGTGCCGGCTAGAGTCGGCAAATGATGGCTTTTGAAAATGCTAACTCGTAGTTTCCTGCGTCTCATTTGCATATTTAAAGAGACAGGCGCTCAAAAGCGAGCGTTCTGAACAGGGCTGTTTTGGCAGAGTGATTGAACTGCTGTGTGGTGCTTCATCCTTAAGGTATTTTGACCAAAGCATGTTGCATGTTCATTAGGACACCAGGGGCCTGTTTCACAAAGCAGGTTTAGTGAAAACTCTTGAGTCTGTTAACCCTGAAATGAGGGAAACTGAGTTTTCCATTTCACAAAGGGAGGTAAAGTCAAACCAGAGAAAGAGGAGTAACTCTAGCCTGTTTCACAGAGAGAGGTAACTTAAGCTCTCGGTCAGTTACCACGGGTCAGGGTTAGACTGAGAGTTTGTTGAACCTGCTTTGTGAAACAGGCCCCAGGGATCTAGGCTGGAGAAAGAGTGTATAATATGTCTCCTTTAATGTGTTGGGCAAAATGAAGGCCAGCATGTTACGACACCTCACTGTAAATAACTTCAGAGACAGAACTTAAGATTCCAGTGACAGGAACTTTGACTGAATGAGGACATAAGTGCACACGAACACAACAGCCGCATCAACAGGACAACGACGTCCACAACAAGACACAAAGAGACGACAACGTGTGCTTTGTTTTGCTTAGTTTTTTTTTTACTGAATAACAAGGACATTTGGCATCTGGTTACCTGGCCTTGTGTTTTGTTAAACGTGGTCATGCTCTTCTCTCTGAAATGTCACTACAAAACTCCCTTCTTTGCATTTTAACAATTTAGTTCAAGCCTCGTCGGTTGAACATATTTAACTTACTCTCGTTCATCTACTCCCACATATATAATCGCAAATGCCCCAATTATTGGCCTATTAAATGCCATTCAAACATAAATTACCCTGTCAATAACATAATGCAGTGCAATAACAACAACGTTTGAATGTCACTGCACACAGAGATCGTAATTGATCTCCCTGTGGTTAGGAAAAGCCAACTAAGATGTAATTAGGGAGGATAAGAGTGAACAGATTCACTTAATACCTCGCACAGGTGTGCGAGATGCATCCGAGTGACGATAGGGAGGTTGATATGAAAACTGACATTTTTCCCCACCCGTACACTTAATCGCAGCCCTGAAGACAATGGGTGCAGTGTCGCTATTTTTGGGAACGGGGCTTGGGCGGACAAGACACTACCAAGGAGGTGAATACTCACAGTGGGAGGGATTTGTGGGGAGAGTGACGGAAAACACAGTCTGAGTGAGTGGACTAATGAGGAAATAAATAAAAAAATAAAAAAGACAAAGGAAAACAATAAAACGCAAACAACCACATTGAAGAAAAAGTCTCATATTTCTCAAGTTATTTTGGGAAATATGCTTATTGGCTTCTTGAGGGAGGTTGGATGAGAGGGTTAACACCAGTCTTACAGATGACTGCACTTTAACTGCAAGCAACATATATATATATAAGCTATATAATATATGTGCATTGATTCACACTTTTACAAGGTTAGTTATGAACTGGACATTTTCTGAGCCAGGAATGATAGACCTCTATTTCTGGAGACTCATTTATAGTTACCTGGTAATTAAGGCAGAGCAATTAATCATTTTCAAGTCGTAATTGCAAATCACGAATGGCGTAATTTATGAAACACAATAATTATGCAGCACTTCTGACTTACGGATTCCTACTGTTTTTTTTTTTTTTTCACAAACATTATTTTCCTGCACAACACAACATTTCCCCCCCCAAATCATCTGGCAATTGGGCCCTGTGATAATTTTTTTTTATTCCAGCTCATTCTCCACATGCAACAGCATCAAGTTGTTGCTTTCAGGGATAAAAAAAAAAAAAAAAGTTTGGTTGATTTAGTCACGACTGGACAGATAAGCTAATCAACACAACTGCTGGCTGCTTCATGTGTCATGAGTCATGGCTGTATAAGACTGGTGCAAATCACCCATTCACAGATAAAAGACAAATCACGGGAATCAACAACAGTCAAACCTCTGCAGAAGAAAGTGTATGTTTAAGATGTTTAAGGTGAGAACATGAGAGGAGCAGACGTGAACACTTGGGAGTTGAGAGACTGTGTTGCAAATAAGGGCACAAAAGGTTCAGGTGAAACAGTGAGATTATGCTCTCTGAGGGTTTGTCTGTCTCCATGGTAACAGGCCCATGGGTTGCAGGTAAGAGGTAAAGAGGGTCTGATGAGGTGAGCAGGGCTGTAGGAAATTGTGCTTTTTAACTTTTGTCCATGACCTGTAAACTGACACACTATAAGAGGAGGCGATAAATCAAAGTGTTTTTTTGTTTGTTTGTTTTTTCCCGTCCCTGCATTTATTCTGTTTTCACTTTTACTAGAGTTCAAAGGATTAAAGTCTCCGTTCATGAACGGCTAATTTGTGTTTTCATAGAAGATGTACAGCTCACATCTCACATCTCACATCTCCATCAGGTGCTGTGCGACCTGCGGTGCATACTAAACACCACCTTATTGTGGACACGCCTGACTGCGAAAGCACAAGGTTTATCAGGCATGAGAGACATGTAGCCACACAGCACCATGGAAACGACTATAAAAAGGTACAGTGTGTAAAATTAAGCCACATTTATAGGTGAAGTTGCATGTAGCAGGTGAATATCTCTCCCTTTCTGTTGGTCCTAAATGATGGGCCCTCAGTAGAGCTGACCCTGCTCCCGATATATGATGATAAAAGGCTAATTCTGCAGAAATGAGGTAATTTAGGTAATTATAATGACTTTATCTTTTCCATCCATCCATGCGTTCATTTCCAACCGCTTTATCCTCCATATGAGGGAGAGAGAGGCGGGTGCTGTGCCAATCTCAGTTGATTTTGGGAAATAGGTATAGGAGTCACACCCTACACCTACGGTCAATTTAGAGCAGGGGTTCTCAAAGTTTTGATACCTGAGGGCCAATTTAGGAACCCAACATTGGACTGAGGGCCACCAAAGGGAAAAAAACCAGAAATAAATCCCATTTGTAATCATTTTAATGACCAGATTGCAGTTTTACAGTTTAGCGTTAAGTAATATAAGCGTTAATATAAAGTAATTTAAGCGTTTATATAATAACGCTTTATAATTTACTGGGTAATTACCCAGTATTTTGGCCATTGTTCTTACCTTCTAATTACAGGTTAATACCAAGTAACACATTTCTGTTACCATATATTTACTGGGTAAATAGCTAGTAATTGGGGGCTGTAGCTACCTGCTTATTACCAGCTTATAACCCAATAATACACTAAAATTCACCATATAGAAACCAGGTAAATACCCAGTATTTTTGTTTACACTCATTGGTCTGTATCCAGTAATGTCCAATAAACATTTAACAAGCTTAGTAGCTCCTGGATTAAAACTATCAACTGTAATTCATTGAGGGCCGCCAGAAATGTTTCTGCGGGCCGCCATTGGCCCCCGGGCCGCACTTTGAGAACCAATGATTTAGAGTGTCCAAATTACCTAATCCTCATATTACATGTTTTTGGATTGTGGGAGGAAGCCCACTCCTTGCAATTAAAAAAATATTTCACCTAAATTTTACACACTGAACCTTTAAATGTGACATTTGGCTTTATTCAAAATATTTTTGTGTCGTATTTTACATACTTATAAATGCACAAATTGATAATTCATTCTAATGCTAATGTTTTTATGTCAGTGCAGATTTGTGGGAGGTTTTTTTCGAGGTGCACTCAAGTCCGTGTTCACTACAGCCCTGCACTGACAGAGAGTTCCCTTACCAGCCAGGACTGAGACTCACTTGGGTGTGAGGCGAGGGTCTCCGTACGGGGCATAGGGAGACATGTTCAAGAGGAACTCCTTGGGCGGGTAGGAGCTCCACCTCTGTTGCACGTTGCTGCTGTCATTGTTATTCCAAAAGTCTCTGTCTAGATCACTGTAGTAGAGGGAGAGAGAGAGAGGCAGAGAGAGAGGCAAATAACCCAAAGATAGTTATAAAGCAGTCAAAAACATGTGAAAGAGCAAAGTTAGATAAGTCTCTCAAAAGAGACTTAAATAGAGGCAATGTGATAATGTTAACGTCTACAAAGTTGCGGTGTGAAACTGTGGACACCTGAACTTAGATAAGGAATACTATTGTTCATAGAATATATATAAAAATGGATTTAGGGCCAATTCCAATTCCTATCTTAACCCTCAAGCTCAACCCTTAATCTTAACTGGCCCTCAAAACCAAGTGTTGAGGGTTATTTTGTCACTTAGAAATGGGACACCCCTCAAATGCAGATACGTCTTCAGACTGTAGGGGGCAGAATAACGCGAAAGCTGCGTCCAGTCTGTCAACTCCAAAAAAGAAGAACACATTTACGTCAGGATTATATATTACGGTCCGTTTGTCAGTCAAGTTATTAGGTTGTCAGTTAGTTATAAGATGATACTCATACAAATACCACAACCACGGACATATTCAGCTGACAGTTACCACACACCACGGCTTAAACTAAGATAATACAATGGTTTTCATCATTTTTATATCTCTATTAACAAAGAAAATACTTAATTTGTATCGCACTCGCTTCGCTGCTTTCGACGCCATCTTTCTTATGTGAAAAAACACAATGCATTCTGGGTAGCCCTTGCTCCCAAGGGTGGTCTCAGAAAATCTCAATATTGAGGGCGATACAGCCCTTAAACTCACCCCTCAACTTAATTTTTCTGAGAATCGGGACAGCACTTGCACTAGAGGGAGCGAACATTTTTGAGATTAAGGGTTAAGATCGAGGTTTAAGCAAGGAATTGGAATTCACCCCCCGTCCTCCATTTGAAATTGAGGCCCAGGTCTGGTTGCAAAAAGATCTCCATTTCAAAAAGAGCTTCGACTTCTATATTGATTTACAACATCAGTCACATTTTCTTGAAGGGTTAATGTTTTCAATCACTAGTTGCAGGTCTTTTTTTAATAGAACACGACATTAGTTTTGTATATTCTGTTCCCATTTATAGGAAAATATATGATAAAGCAAGGCACATGAGTGGACACTGGATGGTAGGAGCCAGGTTGCAGGTGATCTGTTAATCTGTTAAAAGTGATGTCCAGTTTGCGGAACTGCAAAATTAAGTAAAATACGATAAAGCAAGACGTGTTCAAAAACTTGATAATGTGAAATACTTGTTCAAACATCAAGGACATGGAGGAGCGGTTGAAACAGGTAGAAAATTCAGCATTTAACAAACACACTGAAAATGGTTAGCGGTGTCATTTATTGCCTTCCTTACACAGAAATACAAAATAAAAGAAAGAACAGAAATATTTGTCACTCAAGATGAGCAGATAAAAACAGACGTTAATGGGTGTTTACGAAATAAAATCCTCTGCAAACGTCTTTCCAGACTGATCATAATGTCATCTTTTTAATGCGTCTGAAACGGTAAAGCTGGTTTTGCAATGTTTTGACAGAACAGAATATAAAAGTAACTTCTGGAGACAGAGAATATATGAGCATACAAAAGCGTCTAGAGCATTGGTTCTCAAAGTGCGTCCCGGGGGCCAATGGCGGCCTGCAGAAACATTTCTGGCGGCCCGCAGTGAATTACAGTTGATAGTTTTAATCCAGGAGCTACTAAGCTTGTTAAATGTTTATTGGACATTACTGGATACAGACCAATAAGTGTTAACAAAAATACTGGGTATTTAACTGGTTTCTATATGGTGAATTTTAGTGTATTATTGGGTTATAAGCTGGTAATAAGCAGGTAGCTACAGCCCCCAATTACTAGCTATTTACCCAGTAAATATATGGTAACAGAAATGTGTTACTTGGTATTAACCTGTAATTAGAAGGTAAGAACAATGGCCAAAATACTGGGTAATTAGCCGGTAAATTATAAAGCTTCATTAAATTCATGCTTAAATTACATTATATTAACGCTTATATTACTTAACGCTAAAGTGTAGAACTGCAATCTGGTCATTAAAATTATTACAAATGGGATTTATTTCGGGTTTTTTTCCTTTGGCGTCCCTCAGTCCAATGTTGGGTTCCTAAATTGGCCCTCAGGTATCAAAACTTTGAGAACCCCTGCTGTAGAGAATCATTTCAGAATGGACAAATCTGTAGGGAGCAACATTGGATTGGCTTTCTAATCAGAAACGGCTGTTAAAAATGTGATTCTATCATCCCATCATGGATCATTACCATATGCCACCATCCACACCCTTCCTGACACCTACTTGATGGCTTTATTTTCCCCTCGACCTCGCACAGATTCTGGAGAACTCGCAGCCTCCACCCAGGACTTGTTCCTCTTCCCCTGCAGAAAGACAGAGAGACAGAGAATCATCTTAAAAACCGTGTCTCGATCACGGTTTACCACAGCACAGTTCGTAGCTGAAGTGCTCATTAAAGAGGCTTTTAGAAAAGCATCAGACTTGAACATGTAAAAAATAATGATAAATGAGGAGAGAGGGCAACAAATTGGTTTGATGCCAGGACCAGAGCCAGCTTTGAGACGGTGACGAGGGACCACTTCACCACGATGAGATGCGAAAACACACAGATTCTGCACACAAACTGTGACATATTACAATGATTCTGCCCCAGATGCTGCACACACTTTAGCTCGTTCACACACAAAAGAAGTACATGTGTAATTATGTCTTCTCCTGAATGATTCCAGGACACAAGTGGATAAAATTAGATGTTCCTTAAAGGAGGTGGTGTTATCTCACATTTACATTGCCTTCTTATAAAGCTGAAACTAAAGTAGAGCTGCAACTAACGATTATTTTCGTAATCAATAAATCTGTCAATTATTTTCTCGATTAATCGATGAATCAGTTGGTCCATAAAATGTCAGAAAATGTTAAAAAAACATTGATCAGTGTGTTCGTCAAACCTGGAAATGACGATGTTCCCTAATGTCTTGTTTTGTCCACAAACCAAAATGACTCAGTTTTAATGATTTCTTTGTTATGTGGAGCAAAGAAACAAAGAAAATATTCACATTTAAGAAGATAAAACAATCAGAAATCTTGTTTTAATAATGAAAAAAGCTTGAAACCGATTATCGATTATCAAAATAGTTGCCGATTAATTTGGTAATCGATTAATAATCGATTCATCGATTAATCATCGATTCATCGTTTCAGCTCTAAACTAAAGTTTGTGTCGCTTTGCAAACCGTTCACTCCCTGCACCAAAGTCCAGAGTAAAATCGGTGGCATTAGATCTACTCTTTTAGAACAAAAAAAAATGTTGCTTTTAACAGACCTGAACCATCGCTTTTATCTGTGGAGACAATGGAGCATTTTCCTGTCCTGGTTGATGCAGAAACATTCGGTAGAGTTTTCTCCCGAGTTAACCCAACAACCTTCCTTTTAGACCCAATTCCCACATCACTTTTAAAACAATTTTATGAATTGCTCTCTCCAGACGGGTGTCTTTCCGCGCTACCTTTAAAACGGCAGTGGTGAGGCCCCTTCTGAAGAAGAGCAATTTGGATCATGACATTTTCACCAACTACTGACCTGTATCCAACTTAAGGCCACATTATACTTCTCCGACTGCGTAATGCGTTATCTGACCATGGAGACCACTCGAGCCTTCATACTTCTGCGTCGTGGTGACGGATACGCGCTGCAATTTCCCGCCCGATCAGTAGGGGTCACTGCGCAAGGTTGTTGTGCTTCTGGCTACAGTGAGCAATGGCGTCCAAGAGAGAAAGACTGTTGTTGTTGAAACAGTGGCCGTTTCTCATTTTTCTGTGTCACGGAACGCAGTTTTAAGATAATTTGAGGCAAGAAATTAGCCATTTAGAGTCTAAACATGTGCTGTGTGTGTTAAGATATAACGTATTTATAGTTTGGCAGCGATGTTGTCGGCGGTGATCAGCTCCGCCTCTGTGGACGCTCGGTGCGCACTGTGAGCCGGCACAGAGCAGCGTTATCTCGGCCTGTCCTGAGGACCAATCGCAGCTCTTGCCGTCTCCGTTGTCCCTTGACGGAGTGACGGACACTTAAAAAATATTTTGTGCAGTCGGAGACGACGCAGAGGCTCTACGACAGACTCAGCGTCGACGCAGAGTCTCTGCGTAACCTACGCAGAGCACTTTACGCAGAAGTATACATTTTTAATAAAGTTTTACAAAAGCTGATTTTCATCCAATTAAAGGTTTTTTGAAACGGCAACAATATTTTATAACAGTGTCAAACGTGGTTTTAGGACGAACCACGGTACCGAGACAGTCCCTCGTAAAGATTGTTAATGATCTCAGGTGTAACATGGACTCTCAGAAACTGTCAGTCCTGGTGCTACTGGATCTAAGCGCTGCTTTTGACACAGTAGATCACCACATCTTGTCAAATAGACTCAGAAACCTGGTGGGCCTCTCTGGTACTGTTCTTAACCGGTTTTATTCCTACCTCACAGATTGACACTTTCTAGTAAGTATGGATACATGTACCTCAGGGACACATGAACTTAAGTGTGGAGTGCCCCAAGGGTCAATTTTAGGTCCAATACCTTTTAGTTTATATATGCTCCCCCTTGGGGGACGTCATCATGGGGCACGGCATCAATTTTCACAGCTACGCTGATGATACACAGCTCTAACATTGCCGTGTGTCCTGATGGCATGGGGCCCATTAATTCCCTTTTAAACATATTTGTACATCCATTGGAGCAAGACAGAAAATTAAATTTATGAACTTGAAAATGGCACTTTAACAACAATATTGTCAGAGTGTAATGTTCTGTTCCGTTCAGCAGGTTAAGCAGCTGCATCGGGTAAAATAAAAAAAGTTTAAAGTGTCGTCAAATCTACAGCGTATGACTGTTTCACTTTGTATGATTTAACAATAGCACTGCCAAAATAGTCAAACATGCAGGCAGTTACATGTTTTTATCTGAGACCAGAAATCAGTGCCCAGATGATCCACATCCACAAGAACAAATCAAACTGCATCAGGATTTTCTGCCAGTCCATGATTTTCAGACAAAAAAGAACCAGCAGTTTTTTGGAGACGTCTAGACTGTCAGGGCTGTAATGAAGAAGATACTGTGGGTGTGAAATTCTGTGTATTTAAATAAAACTCAGAAGTGTGGATGTAGCATTAGAGTCATCTTCATGTATTGTCACTGTTTTAAAGTCACTGGAAAGGCCAGTATGAACAGAACATGTATTCCTCTTGATATTAAAGGACTAATGTGTAAACTTTAGGTGAAATTTCAGGTAAAATTATGATACTTTTGTTGTTTTTCATGATTCCACAATGAGCCTTTTATATTTAAATATCAGGAGCAGGGTCAGCTGACCACCATGTTTATTTTATAGAAGCCCACAATGGACAAACTTAAGATCTTTTAAGTTTTGATGCTAACTGAAGGCTACAGTTAGCATCAAGAATATCCCTATGAAAAGTTCATACAGTGCTACGGTGCATCACAAACGATGAATGGAATCGAGGATGGTCATCTTTATCTCAAACAAGAACTAACAACAGTGGTGGCAATACCACAACAAAACATCTCAATGTGATGTTTGATCATTTTTAAAGGGTTGTCTTGGTCTCATGATGTCAGCATTTGAACATCATGATGAAGACGACTGTTTGAATACAAATCGTCATTGAACCAGAACTTTCAACTCTTCAATAACAATTGAACCACTTCATCAGACAGTTGCAGTTAATCACCTTGTAAGAGAACAGCATGTTATTCAATAAGTACTGAAACATTGAACAATTGGACATGTGCATTCAAACGTTTAGAGAAGGTTAACTTCAGTTATTGTGGCCTTTTAGTTGCATTCTGAAATTGAACCCAAAAGCCAAACATCCCTAACTTTTTGTCAGTAGTGTAGGTTCAACACTCTTGGAAGGGAAGTGTGGATATTCAGCTGCAACGTGGAACTTCACCAATGAATGTTGCTACATTTCACACACTGTACCTTTAAAGCTCACATAGAGTGGTCCAGTTGCACATATATGTTAGTTATGGAGGTCTACTTGCATACATTAACTTGTTTTATGGTCAAAAACCTCCTAGTTGCTGTGACTGAGCCAATATAAATCTCTCCTTACTGATGCTCTCCTCAGCTGCGGTGTTTCAGACTGAAATCTCACAGCCAGAAGACAGACTGTGTTGTGATTGGCCAGCCAGCGTAGAGCCGTCCCAACTGTCTTGTGATTGGCCAATACCCGGAAGTAACTTTTATGACTTTGACCCGGAGTCTGACCCAGAGTCAGAAGACACTGTTGCTCGTGAAACACCTCCACAACGGACGTTATTCTTCTTCTGCGGTTCAATGTACGCAACCGGATGTGCCCGGACTAGTGCCCGGAGCAGGACGATCTGCTGCTCCCGAGAACCGGTGTTTACGTAACCGGACCGGGTTTTTTCAGAGATCTCGCTGAGCCCGAGATTACAATAAAACACAGCGTTCTCAGCAGTGGCTGAACTGTTTGTTTTGAAACGTCAGGGCTTTGTAGATGAGGTAATGACGCAAATACATGCTTAAAAAAACAGCGTTAATTGGAACTTCCGGTCTCGGTCAGCTTTAATAAAAGTGAGCAGCATCACACCTGTCACACTATCCTTTCAGAAGTCGTATTAACACTGACCTAAACGATCCAGTCACACACACAGGTGTGGATGCCTTTTAGATCTCACACTATACTAGCCACACTGAAGCCCCGCCCCCTAATCAGATCCACTCCACTTACATAATGAACTGAAAGTAGTTTTAACACTTCTCAGTGTTTCTCGTACATTGATTTATTTGTGGTGCCTGCCACATTATCAACATTGGCAGCCACGTATTGATTTTCTTTTCTGTTGCTACTTCAAATGAGTAAATAATAATGAATTATTTTGTGTGGCGCATTGATTCGCTCAACCCTTCCTTACTGCATTCACTCGATCCACCTCTTTCACTCCCCACACACGCACACACACAAACACACACAAGCGCGTGCACACACATATGTAGTGCACTATGGAACATATTTGGTCTTTGGGAACAGAAGTAATACATGTTTATTTGCATACAGAGAAGGGAAGTCGGTGCATGATCACTCAAGATGCATCAAGGACAAAGTCTAAAACTGACATAATTGCATTTATATATGATCATATCACCAGAAATGGATGTTAATACAGGTCTAAACAGAGCTGTAGTTTCTAGATCTACCACCTGTTAATTGGTCACATTTAGAAACATCTAAAAAGACCACGTGTCTCCCCCGCTCTCTCTGCATGTGTGAATATGAGTAATAATGGTTGCAGTTGTTCATGACGACTGCCTGTGAGTGTTTTGGTGGCTCTTGGGAGCTGATTGGCTGCCAGCAGACGTTAAATAAACCCTTTAAAACGTTTCATTTAATGTGTTTTTTGGGGTGTTTCTTGGGTGTAAGGAAGAGGGAATCTAGTAGTAGTATCCAGTATTTTGATTAAACTCTCCTCTTTCATATAAACCTGGTCACAACAGAAGGCAACTTGTCGTTCTTGAAGACGATTGACCTCTTATGCGGTGCCCCACACGTATTTAACCTGTTGTGCTGCCATCGCAAATCAATACGACTTCATGAGTAAATGGGTGTTGAGCTCTCTGTAGAGCGACGACATCAGGGCCGCATCGTAAGTGCTCATTAAGTGGCGTAATAAACCGGCTCCTCCGTGCAATCGATCCACTTCTCTGGAACTTGAAAAACGTAGAATAGAATAATCAAAATTAGAAGAATTAATGGCGCCTTTGTCGTTAAAATTGTGGCATTGAACAGTGAAGAGAACTCGAGAGAAGTCGAACCGCATGTTCATTCATGTCACTGCATGCTTTCGAGAGCCACTTCTGAATGTGTTTTTGTGATCGACACATTCAGCACACTGGGTTCACACACCTGTACTTAGTGCTCTCCACTTGTGATTGGATCACTCGAGACAGATGTTACTGCCCAGTCTGAACAGTGTCTTAATACAGCTTTTCAGTCACAGACGGTCATGACACTTTTGTTTCTTTTTTATCCAACTAATGCGTCCACAACCTGCTCTATTATTTATCCTCTCATATCTCATGTGTCCAGCTCTGCACAATCATTTTCAGCAGCACAGAGAACAGCTCTGGGTCTGTCCTGATGCTCAATGTGTTAAGCCACTGCCTCTGTTAACACACACACACACAAATATACTGTAAACTACACACAGACACACACACACACACAGGACAGGGGGAATATATTAGAATGTGAGATTTAAAGAGGGATGTGTTTTCAGCAGTCATGAGGATGTTATCAAGTGCAGCTCATCTATCATTAAACAGAAAGATGGAGAGGGTGGAGAAGGTACAACATTGAGAGAGAGCGAGAGAGAGAGAGAGTGTGGGAGGATGTGAAACAGAACGAAGGAGCAAGAGGATGAGGAGGAACAGGAGCATTGCACTGTGATTACAGAGTAGAGGGGGGGTGTAAAGAAAAAGAGTTTAAAATTGAATGCAGAATAGTAACGGTGGCAGTTTTGGCAGAGGAAGTTGCAGATATGAGTCGAGCGGGAGGGGTTACACCCTGCTTTCCTCTCGAGCTTCCGCTCCAAATCCTGCTGTTTGTCACACACCTGAATGATTAACAGCATCTTCTTCTCGTCTGTTTTACCTCACTCCCCCCTCCACCCGCCTTCCACTACCATAGAAAGAATAATTTGAATGAGAGCAGGTTTGGACAGCTTCATCCGTCGTGAGGAAAATGCTTTCCTACGAGTCTTTTTAAAAAAAAAATTATTTTAAAGGTGAAGTAAGTAGTTTATAGTGCCATCTAGAGGAGAGGCTGAAATTGACAAAGAACTGCTCCTCTGCTCACCCCCTCCCTTCCCTGAGCGCTACGGTATCCTCAGCCGGTCAAATGTCGTCCTCGTCGTCTTTCTCCGTGTCAGCAGATGAGGTTCGTGAGGCGAGGGAGAGGGCGAGCTACCGCGGCCGTAGCAGACGAAGTGGAGAGAGAGGAGGCGGGACTTCCGCTACAAGTAAAGAGACGCTTGATTTGTTCTCTCGCGTTTGTCCTTACAGGCTCCGGTAGAAACATGGCGTCTCGCTGCTAACAGTGGCAATGCAACCGCGGCCCGCGACCATGTTATTTTACATGACTTTTTGAAACACTACGAAAATGAAACAAAAAATATTATACAGCGACTAGACAATGCAGGAGCGCATAATATGTATAAAAAAGTGGATTTTGAGTCATATAAACCCATAAATACTACACAGTGTCCCTTTAATGCCTTAGTAGATTTGGAGCAGCGTTTAGGGTTGTTGTCTTTTTGAAAGATGGAGGTCAAGGGTCACTGAGGTTACCAAAGCTATTTTGAGTTCCAATAATTAGTGCTAAAGGTATTGAAATCAATAAAATGATTTATGATATTTTATGCACATGCCTAATTTTGTTTAAATAATTCTTGCACTCTTTCTGTTAATCATATAAACTTTATTTCACTTCTCAAATATCACTGTGTTTGTCTCCTATATGATATATTTAACTGAAATTTCTTATCCGAACAACCAATGATTAAAGGAAAATCATGAAAAATACCACTGTAACTTAATGGTATTTGCTATATATCTTCTTCAGTCTTAGCCTGGACAAAAAACATTTCTTTTTTTAAATTGGGTTGAGTGGGTGATAAGAAAAACAGAAACTTCTTCACTTCCTTTAACAATCACTGGACATTTTCTGGACATTTTAAGTCTTGGCCAAAGTATGACCGCTCTCTCTTTATCTGATGTTATGTCTCTGTCCTAAAAAATAAAAGAATAAAACAGTCGATCATGTAACTCCCTGTTGGTAAATGACAAAGAGGAATATCTAATATCTTCAATTTTGAAACACAGATGAAGTGTGGTTAAGTAACCACAACAACTCTACAAGCTGTTTATTGGCTTAAAATGAATTGATACCTGTTTTAATAAATTATTATTTCTTAAAAGAACAACGCTCAATATTTGCCTCTCAAAGGTAACAATTTGCCACTTTTATTTGTCCCTTATGAACTGATAGTTTTAGATTGTTAAACAAAGACAAAACAAGCAACACATAAATGTCACCTGATGTTTTTGGGAAAGTGTGATGATATTTGTCACTTTTTTTTTTCCTGACATTTTACAGCCAAAACATGATTCACAGAGAAACACAATCAGCGGATCAGTGTGATGAAAATCACTATAGTTACATCGCTATTATTAGTGACCTTCGTTGTCAGATTTTTTTCCCCCAGTAATTGTTTATTTATCTGAGACACACAATATAAACATGAGATAATAAAAATGCAAGATAGAAAAGAGATGAGGACAATGAAGCAGAGAGAGATGAGAGAAGAGAGAGAACAGAGAGAGAGAAGCAATCCTGGAAATATCTGTGATATCCTCTCAGTGACACAGAGATAATATGACACTGGGGCAAGTCCAAACCAAACCAGTAAAAGGGAAAAGGAAAGTGACAAAATAGAAAGAAGGAGGCATTAAGGATGGACACAGATTAAATGGGTTAAAGCGGACCTAGACCGAAAGTTCCAATTAACGCTGTTTTTTAGTGTGTATCTGCGTCATTACCTTGTTTAAGAAGCCCTGAAGGTTCTAAACAAACATTTCAGCCACTGCTGTGTTTTATTGTAAACTCGGGCTCAGCGAGATCTCTGAAAAAACCCGGTCCGGTTACGCAAACACCGGTTCTCCGGAGCAGCAGATCGTTCTGCTCCGGGCACTAGTCCGGGCACATCCGGTTGCATACATTGAACCGCAGAAGAAGAATAACGTCCGTTGTGGAGGTGTTTCACGAGCGACAGTGTCTTCTGACTCTGGGTCTGACTCCGGGTCAAAGTCATAAAAGGGACTGTGGCGGGGAGTCGTGAAGAAGCTATTTTTAAACACTGTTAAAACTATGTTTTGATAATGAGGAGCAGTGCATCCACCGTTCCAGAGGGGGGCGCTGCGCTTCTGAGAG
Organism: Microchirus variegatus; assembly: GCF_963457635.1. Classification (NCBI taxonomy): domain Eukaryota; kingdom Metazoa; phylum Chordata; class Actinopteri; order Pleuronectiformes; family Soleidae; genus Microchirus; species Microchirus variegatus. The sequence goes on along the minus strand of NC_139807.1, from coordinate 27,640,977 downwards.
CGGGTGTGCTGAATAGTATTGGCCAATCACAAGACTCTGTCTTCTGGGCAAGAGAGTTGAGTCTCAAATCTCACGGCTGGGAAACAGCGTCAGAAAAGAGGATTTCTTTCGGCTCGTTTACAGCAACTAGGAGGTTTTTGACCATAAAAACAAGTTAATGTATGTAAGTAGACCTCCATAACTAACATATATGTGCAACAGGACCACTCTAGGTCCGCTTTAAGAGTTCAGGCTTTTTTGTACAACATATTTCATTTTTTTTTTTTTCCTCTGAACATCCCATTTAATACTCAGATTGTGTACTTTACTAACTGCTGTGTTCACTTACTGAAACAGACACAGGTGAGCGATGAGAGAGCAGCGAGGGAGGACAGCAGGACGGAGTTTAGGCCGTGCCACCAGATCACAATAATATATAGCAGGGACAACAGTTGCTCCGGGTTGGAGCCATTAGCTTCTGAATGATGCTTATTTGCATATGAATCATGAGCATGGCAGCGGAGGCTGGAGGCAGGAAGCCATGATGCAACAAAGCCATGTTTACAGAGTTGCACGGTTTACTGATCGTGTTTACGGTCATGGCCAAACATACTTGCTCTCTGTGGCCCCAGCACTTGCCAGTGAAAGCCAACAGAAAAACATCAGTCAACAAAAACAACAACAGCACCAGCACCGCTGTCTGAGCAGCAGTGTTAAATCGCAAGGTCACCATGTGATCAGAGGGAAACCGACGATGCAGGTTTTTAAAGTCTATTGTAGTTGTTTTTCATGTTTCTGAATAATACAGTGTGATGTAACTATTATTTATCCGGTTAATTATTTTTTTTTTTACATCCCATTCAGAAGAGCTGCATCATTTCCATCTGCCGCTGTTACCGCTTTGTCAATGTATTCACCTCTTTATTTGGAGCAGCTGTGTTTAAAATGTCTGCCCCGCGCTGCCTAAAACCACTTTGACATGCACCAGCATGGCTGATATGATTTTGAGTGTGTGTGTGTGCGAGTGTGTATTTGTGTGAAAAATAAACACAGTAACTTACCAGTTTGCGCTGACACCAGGTGCAGACGCCACAGAGAGCAACCAGCCACACGGCACACACTACAAATGCAACAGACACCAGGAACACACTGAGAGACACTGAGCCTGAGGGAGAGAGAAAGACAGAGACAGAGAAGACAGAGACGCACAGAGAGACCCACGTTAGTGTCAGTGCATCAGCTGCTGCTTCTGCGACTTAAAGTTGACTTTAATGTTGCAACACATGCGAAAAAACTCCCCCTCACCCCGTGTTTTGGTGGACTATAAAGATTTAATCGGCAGCAAGATTTAATGTGCCTTCCGTCTTGTGTTCCTGCCCTTTCCCCATTCATGGATGTCATTTGTCGTCACTAAGGGTGAATTCCAATTCCTTGCTTAACCCTCAATCTTAACCCTCAATCTCAAAAATGTGCGCTCCCTCTAGTGCAGGTGCTGTCCCGATTCTCAGAAAAATTAAGTTGAGGGGCAAATTTAAGGGCTGTATCGCCCTCAATATTGAGATTTTCCGAGACCACCCTTGGGAGCAAGGGCTACCCAGAATGCATTGCGTGTTTTCACATAACAAAGATGGCATCGAAAGCAGCGAAGCAAGTACGCTACAAATGAAGTATTTTCTTTGTTAATAGAGATATAAAAATGATGAAAACCATTGTATTATCTTAGTTTAGGCCCATATTATGGATTACTTACGTCATTGTTGCTTAACATTTATTTTTATTTTACGATCTTTTGTCAATAGCCGGCCGGTGCGGACAAGCGATGGTTTGCTATTGTTTACTTTTCAATAAGTCGTGGTGTGTGGTAACTGTCAGCTGAATATGTCCGTGGTTGTGGTATTTGTATGAGTATCATCTTATAACTAACTGACAACCTAATAACTTGACTGACAAACGGATCGTATGAAATAATCCTGACGTAAATGTGTTCTTCTTCTTCTTCTTTTTTGGAGTTGACAGACTGGACGCAGCTTTCGCGTTATTCTGCCCCCTGCAGTCTGAAGACGTATCTGCATTTAAGGGGTGTCCCATTTCTAAGTGACAAAATAACCCTCAACACTTGGTTTTGAGGGCCAGTTAAGATTAAGGGTTGAGCTTGAGGGTTAAGATAGGAATTGGAATTGGCTCTAAGACTCAAACAGGCATTAAATAGAGTGGAGTACACATACAGACAAAGAAAATGTCCCCTTGCTCGTGTTTCCTGCGTGTATCAATAAGAGCTGTGCACGTGTCAGGAAGAGATTACATCACAGGGCCAGAAGTCATGCAATTACAAGCTTCTATTTTTCCCTTCCTCTCGTGAATCCTTCACCAAATTTGTTTCCATCTTGACGGATGAAAACTTATTCCGGAGCCTCCCATTCCTCAGCTCTGTTTCTTTCAATTACTGCCTCTCAACAATGCAGTTCATTCAGCTGTCTGCCAAGAAATGTAGCGGCGTGCGTGCTGGCTAAACAATGTTGATAAATGATAAATTCCTCATCCCCTTCTCTCTCTCTCTCTGAGCCTCTGTCTACCTTTTTTTTATTCCTCTATTTCTCTTTTTCATTTATACATACCTTTTTCAATCTGAAAAGTGAAACGGTGAACCCAACTTAAAGGTACAGTATGTAAGATTTAGCAGCATCTATTGGTGAAGTTGCCTCACCCTTCCATTCCAGAGAGAACCTACACACAATACATGCAGGTGACTGTACACTCAATATTCTACCTAAAGGGAAATAATTGCACCCAAGTCTTACACACTGGACCTTTAATCTGCCTTATCTACCAGATTCCTTTACAGTTTGTTTTTTTCCAATCTGCCCCGTCTTGCAGGCTCCCTACTTTTATGCACATTAGATTTGTATTTCTCTCTCTCTGCTCACTTTTAACATTATATTAAATGTACAAATCTGTTTTACCTTTAGAACACAGAACATTTAGGTGTTTTCCCTATAACTATGATAAAACGTACAGTGTATAAGTGTATACAGAGACTGTGAATGAGCAATATAGAGTGTCTTATATCCTTTTTTTTCCCAGCACATCCGAGACAATCTGATGAAATTTGTTTTTCATTTTAACCAAATATATAAACAGTTCACTTGGCTCGTTTTTATGAAACCCTCCCCCCCCCCAAAAAAACCTGTCTATTTTGTGACTTGAGCGCAATTGTCACTATGCTTTATATTCAAAAATGCGATATAAAATTTAATCATAACTTTGACTCAACAACACATAAGAAGAAGACAAAATGCATTTTGAAAAGCCTGAAGCCTGAAACACGCACCCCAGGATGTCCATATAAGGAGTTGTGTATTATTCCCACAGCAATTTACTAAGGGTTGTCTTGTGTCTGTGCCAGTAGCAGAGAATACATTGTTTCTTGTCATAAATACATAATCACCTCAAGGCTGGCTGATATATATATATATACATAATAGAATGTGCGCAGTTTATTCACCTGTCTGATAAGATAACTGATTTCAAAATATGTTTTGCAATTAAGGTAACAAGACTGAATAGTTCACCTGCTATGTTCTCGCAACCTTCCAATTTGGCAGCAGTGAGTGTGTTGTTGCATCATCACTTTCAGAAGCATTTAAATGTTAATACGTGGTGGTGTTGGTGGTAGATTTATCTGAAATGTACTCCAGGAAACACAGATGGAACTTCAGAACAACAGAGTACAACAGGTTTTCACTCAGTGTGTTATGTCAGCAGGATGGATTGATGATTTCAGCCTTTAACTCAAATTTTACACAAGAAGAGACATTATAAGCATCTGGATATTTTTACCTGGATAAAGGAAAAACACATTAATTCAAGCTGCTAATACAGTGAATTGTCATTAGGATGCCATGAGATGGTGAAGCGCCGACTCACACTGCATTCAGATATCAGAATGTTGTCTCTACACTTATTCTGTGTACCACAATATAAAGATAAATGTCTGCCCAACAACTCCTCTTTGGGAATACTGAGCAATAACCAAAACACTGTCACATCTCAACATGTCGTATGCCCATAGGTGCATGGTCTCGCCCACACGCCTCTGATAAACATTTGTCAGAGAATTTTCGCCTGTCACATTCCTTAATGTCCACCATTCTTTGACAGTAGAATCTACTTCAGACTCACAAAGGGCCCTTAGGACATTTTCAGCCTCCAACCAGTTACAGTCAACAAACTTTGCACAACTAGCACAATGTTCTTGCCGTTGTACCTTTGCCTATGACGGGCTTGACGAAAAATGAATAACATCCTCCGTGCAATGCAGGGATTTTCAGTGCACGGGCGACACAAGAATCAAAACACTGCGATACAGAACACAGGGACACATGTAGAGATAAAAAACCATTCAGTCTCAGACCCAAGTTCAATTTAGTGTGAGTGCCCGATTTACCTAAAACCCCATATTGCATGTTTTTGGACTGTGGGAGGAAACCAGAAAAGCCGGAGAAAAGTTACGCACACACACGGGGGAGAACACGCAAACTCCAAGCAAAAAGGCCCTTGTTCTCACCAGGTCTCGAAACCAGAGCGCTACAAACAGAGGCTGATTGACTTAATCAGTACTGTGTGAACTCTCTATATAAAAGTTTTATAGGTAAAGGGAGAAATAAGTCGGACCAAAGTTGCAGTATTACATTCCTGATCCCTGGGTCTTGGGACTCATGATGTTACAACCAGGGTTGGGAGGGTTACTTTAAAAATGTAGTCCGATACAGTTACTGTTAAAAAATGTAGTCAGTAATGTAATCTAAGTACCACAATATAAAAGTAATGTAATATGATTAATTTAAGTTACTTCTGGATTACCGCAATACAAATGCAAATAAAGACAAAGAAAGAAGAAATATCCAACTAAAACTATCTATCCCACTAACTACTAACAATTCAGCTGTATTCAAGAATAATAATGGTTAACAATTATTACTGTCATTGTAACTACTATTTCTAGTAATAGCAGTTGTAAACACCCCCACCTATAGAATGCGTGTCACTTATATGTTGCCCAAAATTACCCATACAATTTCCTAATATAATCATGCTATTTTAATACCTTGAAGTGTTACTGACCCATTTCAGTCACTGCAGGTGTTTCAGGCAATAACGTACAAGCCCCACAAGGTGGCAGTAACTACATTTAAAGTGCCTATGGGGCCCTCTCAAGTCAACGAGTTTTCCACGATGAAGTCCGTGCAAGTGTTTCACAATAAAAGCCTTTTGAGCTATTTATGCTAGAGGACTTTTTATGTGAGACAGACACAGTAAGTGTTGAGTTTGCATTAACAATGTCATTTTAACAGGGCAAACGAGAGCGAAACAAAAAACGAGCCTTCGCACTACAGCATGTTCACATCAGAAATAATTACATAAAAACTTATGTGATCATTTAGCTAAATTATGTTACGGTATTCACATTTGAACGTCATGCTCAAACTTCAAAACTACCAAAAAACACGTACCATCCCGGTCACCAGCAGCACCACCCACAGACCCAAAATAGTAGCAGCAGCAGTAGTAGCAGTAGCAGTAGTGCTAACAATAACAATGACAGCCCGAGCCTGGTTAGCAGGCTAACTAATGTTAGCAGGCTAACTAATGTTAGCTTTAGCTAACGTTTGCAGTTTCGCTTACCGTTAAATGTTTCTTTAATGCGATGTGGAGTCCTTGGACGATGACAGTGTGTGCACAGCTGGGAGGCATAGCTTGCACTGTACATTGATGTTGTTCCCCCTTTTTAATTGTAATCCAACTAATAATCCAAATTTTTTTCCAGACGTATCTGTAATCTGATTACGACTTTTTTTTCTGTAACTGTAACGGAATACAGTTACTGTTTTTCTTGTATCCTAATTACGTAACGCCGTTACATGCAGTCCGTTACTCCCCACGCCTGCTTACAACCAGATTCCCTGACTGCAACACAATAATGACCAAAGTCAAAAGGAGCACGTGTCTAAGGGAAATTATTTACAAAAACAGGGAAATTTAACTCAAATCGAGAAAGCGAAAACATAACAAAAAGAGCGCAAAACGGCGGGCGCTTCAGTTGGTGTGGAGAGAGCCCGAACACTGCAGTGAGACCTGCTCTTATAGACGGTGGCTCCACCCCGTGATTATGATCCACACCTGAAACACATTACGGAGAGGCGGAGGACAAGAGCAGCCAAAAGGGAAACACAAACAGGGAGAACTACACCACCCAGAGGTAGCAGAGGACGTTACACTGAGCAATACCCTAGCTCTAAATGCCTCATTTACATATTCAGATTGAAAGGTTCCTATTGGATGATACCAGCTGTCAATCACACTGGTAAATCCACTAAATGGGAAAAGCACAGTTTTGAGAGATCGACGTGGACTTTGACCATTAACTTATTACGATAATATTTAGTGACATAAATCAAATGATAAGTAGGGTAATTTTCCCAAATATTTTTGACTAGTGGCTATTCAATATATTGCTACTCCAAGGTTGGCTTCTGCAAAGAAGCTAGACTGTTAAGTCCATATTTTTATATGCAGTATGTGGGTCAAATACAACTTTATTATTTAAGTAGCTCAGTCTGTTAGATCTCACTTAAGATAAATGCATTTTCTACTGATGATGAGCTCATGTGTTCCAAAAATCCACCACCCACTGTGACCCCTCACAGAAAGACCCACTGGGAATCTGGCCTCATTAAAATGTTCTCACGGTCAGTAAATTGTTTTGAGTAAGTACTCTACAGGTAGCAGTGGACAGGTTAATCACAAATCATTATGAAACCTTAAAGGAGATTAAATATAATCTACATAAACAAGTACATTTTGGGGAAGTTTCCTGAAATAAAAAAAAAAGGCTAAAATCCAGAACCATGGTTACACTAGGTCTAAGTTGCATTTGCAAAATAGATTCCAGCTCCAATGTGACTATCTAGTAAAACAAAGGTAGAATAAATTAGTGTTTAGGGAAGCAGACAGAGTTTGTGCACATTTTATTCAAATAAATTTGAGGATCAATAGCTGATATATTTTTTATCTAAATCACTTTTCCATCTGTAGTATAAACAAATGTCTGTCACACAATGCTGACTAAGCCTAAGCTCCACTTTCTCTGGGTTTCCTCAGGTTTAGATCGAATCACACAGGAAGTGATTTGTTTCATCTCAAAACAGACGGAGGCCACAGCAACATTGCATTAGTAAAGTGAGACAATTGCAAACAGGATGAAGTACGGGTGATTTCTATTGTTCAATTGTTTGCCGTGCTGCTGCTGTGTCAGGCTTCATAGTTCTGCTCGACAGAGCCTGTTTTCAGGTGCAGGAAGCAGTGTACAGTTACTGATGAACAATAAAGTTGCATTGTTACTGTTCATACTGGGCTTCTCTGCTCAAACTGCTGCCCCCCCGACCCGACCTCGGATAAGCAGTAGAAGATGGATGGATGTTACTGTTCACCAAAATGTCAACATCACCGATGTTACACAGCGCACTTTGCAATGAAAGCAGTCACAGATCCAATCCTGTTAACACAGTTTGGTGCATTGCTTCCGAATTACCAAGAAACTGTTGACTGCGTGATATTTAAGGAATGTGGCACTGGCACCTACTCTTATATTACGGTAGCTGAGACCCTGCAGGTCTCTGAGGACACACTGTGCTGTACACAGTCTCCACACAAGGAATTAAACAAAGCCTTGAGTGAACCTTCTCTTCTAATTGTCAGTGTATGTCAAACTACTTTTTCTAAGGTGAGGAATGAGCGTTAGCAAGAAATAACCAGAGGTGGAAAGTAGCTAAATACATTTACTCAAGTTACTGTATTGAATATACTACTAAGTACAACTTAAAATCAGGATTTTGTATTTTACTTGAGTACGTATTGACTCAAGTATTGCACTTAGTTATAGTTATAGTTATAGTTAAAAATCCTATCCATTACAGAGTAAAAATTAAAATTCAGCACAATGAAGACCTACAGGGGGAAAATATACACCAGAACCAGACGAATGATGATGTGTTAGCACCAGCACTGGTGCGTGAACATAGAGGGCACGCGCCAAAAGTGATGTAATATCCTGTGTCGCGCCGGGCGCGTGAGCTCCAAAATAGTTTTGGATTTCTGAACCCTTGTCATATTTCTATTACCCTCACACCCCACGCAAAGTAACTAAGTAACTTTTAATTACAGTACATTTCAAAAGAACTACTTTTTACTTCTACTTGAGTAATATTTCATCAAAGTATTGGTACTTGCACATGAGCACAATATTTTAGTACTTTTCCCACTTCTGGAAATAACACATTTGAGAAAAGCCAAAAGCAGGAATACATGTATTTCATGATTTTTCCTGCCTAATTTGTCCATGTGCTGTCTCTCAGCTCTGAACCTGATGACACTCGTCTTCTTTTGTTAGAGTGTCTTGTGTGCGTGTGTTGTCACCCAGTCTTTGAACTGTGTCTTCACAGTTTCGGTATACGATGATGATGTAACGTCAGGTCGCGGAGGGTTCAATCACCGACGTGGGTAAACCTCCAGCTGCAGCAGCATGCGCTTTGCCTGGTGTCGTGCTGATCACCTCCTATGGCACGGAGTATAAACAAGACTGCTGCAGTGCTGCCGCTGTCACTCAGACACTCCGTCTTTCTCTGTGTGTGTTATTTTTGGAGTGAGTGCACATGTAGTCAAAGATCATTTATCATTCATTGTTTGTTTGTTTTTTTCCCCTCCATCAATTATTCATTATTTTTCACTAAATGTAATCCAATGACTGTTTCATTTGTTTACTAAATGCTTACGGGTGGAAGAGAATATGGCAGTGTCAACAAGCAATTAGTTTAATTCAAGATGTAATTACATCATTTATAATTAGCTTAAATGACTGGTACTGCTCGTCTAAAAAATAGCCCTCATAAAAGTCGGCCTCTCCCTCCTGTTCACATCCCTGTTCAGCCATCAGTCTCATGAGAATTATTCAAAATGTTGTTGGTCTTTCTGTATTGGGAGACTGTGCCTCACGCAGATTACGAATTTATACTCCTGCGTAAAGTGCTCTGCGTAGGTTACGGAGAGTCCTCTGCGTCGACGCAGATCCTGTCATAGAGCCTCTGCGTCGTCTCCGACTGCACAAAATATTTTTTAAGTGTCCGTCACTCCGTCAAGGGACAACGGAGACGGGAAGAGCTGCGATTGGTCCTCAGGACAGGCTGAGCGAAGCTGCTCTGTGCCGGCTCACAGTGCGCACCGAGCGTCCACAGAGGCGGAGCTGATCACCGCCGACAACGTCGCTGCCAAACTATAAATACGTCATATCTTAACACACACACAGCACATGTTTAGACTCTAAATGGCCAATTTCTCGCCTCAAATTATCTTAAAACTGCGTTCCGTGACACAGAAAAGTGAGACACGGCCACTGTTTCAACAACAACAGTCTTTCTCTCTCTTTCGCCCTCGGACGCCATTGCTCACTGTAGCCAGAAGCACCGGAGAACCGATGTTTACGTTACCATAACGGGATTTTCAGAGATCTCGCTGAGCCCAAGATTACAATAAAACACAGCATTCACAGCAGTGGCTGAACTGTTTGTTTAGAAACTTCAGGGCTTCTTAAACAAGGCCAAAAAAACAGCGTTAATTGAAACGTCCGGTCTAGTTCCGCTTTAAAGTAACTAAGTGACTTTTACTCTGAATCAACAAGCTACTTTTTTTTACTTTAACTCAAGTACATTTTTAGACCAGTACTTTTACTTGTGCTTCAGTAAAATGTGATCAAAAATGGTGGTCCTTTTTCTTAAGTAGAGTATTTCAGTACTCTCTCCACCTCTCGTAGTGTGTGACAAATGTCTATTACATTCAAACCGCTGTCAAATGAGTTCACACAATGTTGATTTCCACACATCTAGTCACAGTAACACTGTGCTACAGTAAGTACAGCAACATAGCTGCAAAAATGGTTGGAGTATGACTGAATACAAGGAAAAAGTTTCTACTCGTTCAGCAGCATGATGGAATAAACACATCTTTGTACCCGGTCGCCCCTGTGCTGCTGATGTATACGCACAAAGGCTCCCTCAGTCATGTATGACAGTAGTGCTTGACCAATAGTGTTACATCGTTTCTGTTCATGAAAACCAAACAGAGGCAGAATAATGACAACCTAATTCACCACAATTACTCCACTAAATTCCATAGGAAGCTAACGTTTGATTTTGGAAAAATGCCGAGAAGTGAGCGAGGGACAGGAGTTGTGAAATCTGAAAGTCGTAGCTGTATAAGCGCCACGAGAGGAGCCTTTGAATCTCTTTCACTGCACTTCCAGCAGTGGAGAAAGAGAGAAAGGCGACAGCTGTGGCATTAATAAAAGAGGGAAGGAGTCAGGGACAATTAGCCTTTGACTGATTAGACAAGAAGGTGACAAAAGAATATACCAGCGACTAAGAAATGTGAATGCGGTAGCTTGTGTTTGACCAGAGAGGCAGAGAGTACACACAACTAAAATATCAATACTTTAAACCTGGATCAGTAAATAACATTATTAGATATTAGATAGTAAATATTCTGTAAAAGCATCTATGAATGCACCTGTATGCGCACATTTCATTCTCTCTGCACACTTGCTGCATATTCATCAGCTTCTCTTTGTTGGTTTACTCGTTCAACAGAATGGTCTTGAAATTGCTTTCTGACGCACTGGGAAACACAAACAATGTTAAACTCGGAAATAAAATGCAGTTAAAAAGTGAGACACTTTTCCCGACACAACACTCTCTCTCTCGCGCGACACGGTGAGTCGCTTCAAACTCAACGCCACGTCACAACGGGTTTAAATAACAGCTGAGAAGTTCTTTTTAATGACTTGCACCGAGCTTAATTAGTGTGAAAATCACCCGTGTGACCGTGCAACCTGCTAAACCACTAACGTCTGTTGCGTATACCATGATGCAGGAAACACAAACTATGACAAAGGAAACAGATGAGGTGGTAGCAAACATCTGTTTCCCTTAGATCATTGGTTCTCAATGTGCGGCCCAGGGGCCAATGGCGGCCCGCAGAAACATTTCTGGCGGCCCGCAATGAATTACAGTTGATAGTTTTAATCCAGGAGCTACTAAGCTTGTTAAATGTTTATTGGACATTACTGTATACAGACCAATAAGTGTAAACTGTAGAACTGCAATCTGGTCATTAAAATTATTACAAATGGTATTTATTTCTGGTTTTTTCCCCTTTGGTGGCCCTCAGTCCAATGTTGGGTTCCTAAATTGGCCCTCAGGTATCAAAACTTCGAGAACCCCTGCCTTAGCTGCATTAAAGAGATAGTTGTGTGAGTCTCACACAAAACTCTATAGAGAATATGTTAATTATATGCTGATCCACAGCAGTAAACAACTTACCAGGATGACATTAGCTTAGCCTTTTGTCAAGTGGGTAAAATCTGTTTTTCCTTATCGGCAGCCATGTTCTCAGTGTTGATAATGTACCTGTCCTGTCCCTTTAAAAGCTGCAAAGACAGATAATTGGATAACATAAATGTTATGTTATATATATATATATATATATATATATATATATATATATATATATATATATATATATATATATATATATATATATATATATATATATATATATATATATATAAATATATATAAATATATATAAATATATATAAATATATATAAATATATATAAATATATATAAATATATATATATATATATAAATATATATAAATATATATATATATATATATATATATTTATCACCATCTAACACCATCGTTGTTCTTGTGGTTTTTGACATTTCTGTAAATGTCAGCTAACACCTCACATCTAACAGCTAACATGACTCAGTTTGGCATCTATCGCACGAAAGAGCACCATTATTTTTCTCTTCCTTTAAAAAAAAAAAAAAATAAAATAAATATAAAATAGTAATAGTATATTTGACAAAATCTCTCACTATTGCTATTGAAGTATCTGACTGAGATGAACACATTAACACAGCTAATTCTTATTTTTTCCTATTTATGAGGCTCAAAAGATATGCAGTAGCAAGTAAAAGGACCAAAGGAATTGAGTTGAAGGCCATCACATATACATATGAAATTAATTAGAAGCCAAATAAAACCAAAAAGGTGAATTAACAAAGGATGCTTGGATCTGATGGGAGAGAACCAGGTGTTTCCTGTTTTCTGGAGTCTGGGAGAGCGGAAAAAACATGTTCCTATTGTCCAATTTGTTGGCAATTTATGTTCAAAAGGTAAAACGAGCCAAAGAACATCAGGACAGGGATCTGCACCCTTTATTGAAAGAGCAATTTTTGTCCTCTCTCCACAGAAATAGATTTAATCTGGAACCGCAAAAACCATTTGACCCATAAAATTAAGAGAGCATCATGTATATAGTTTTATAAATAGATATACGAAACATAGTTTTTTCATTTATGAAATTTAAAAAGTAAAAAATACATAAAAACACTGGCCCCATTGTTTGTAGAAAACGAATAAAACTAAGTAAGAATGTATAAGATAAGATAAGATAGTCCTTTATTAGTCCCGCAGTGGGGAAATTAAGATAAAGATAACAATAAAGATAAGGATAATAAATAATAAACATGCATTACCAAAAAGAAATACAATATATAAAGTACAATACATAAAGATAGTAAGATATGTATATATGTAGCTCCTGCTTGTATACTTATGTGGATCCAAAAACACGGATGCGACTCTTAATGTGTACATGACTTAATTTAAGTGTTGGGAATTCCACACTTTTTAAACACAAGTTTGTTGGGTTTTGGGGAGGTTTTCAATTTCTCATTTGATGTAGACCGAGGACGTGATGCTTATTTTAGTGGACAAAATATGAAACCACTTTATTTATCACCTTGACCCATAAAAAGTAAAGTTTTTTTTTTTTTTTTCCAAACCTGCCTCTAGAGCCACAGGTTGCAGACCTCTGGTCTAGGACTGTAACACTGGGAGTGACAAATAACATGATGTCAGACAGGTTTTAAAGGTGACCTAGAGTGGTCCTGTTGCACATAAATGTTAGTTATGGAGGTCTACTTACATATATTAACTTGTTTTTATGGTCAAAAACCTCCTAGTTGCTGTGTTTTCTGCTGCAAGATTTCAGAGTGAACTTTCACCCCCAGAAGACAGAGTCTTGTGATTGGCCAGTTCTATCCAGCACATCCGTTCTCAGAAGTGCAGCGCCCCCCTCTGGAACGGTGGATGCACTGCTCCTCATTATCAAAACATTGATTTAACAGTGTTTAAAAATAGCTTCTTCACGACTCCTCGCCGCAGTCCCTTTTATGACTTTGACCCGGAGTCAGTAGACACTGTCGCTCATGAAACACCTCCACAACGGACGTTATTCTTCTTCTGCGGTTCAATGTACGCAACCAGATGTGCCCGGACTAGTGCCCGGAGCAGGACGATCTGTTGTTCAGGAGAACCGCTGCTTACGTAACTATACCGTCAGGGCTTCTTAAACCAGGTAATGACGCAGATACACACCAAAAAAACTGTGTTAATAGGAACTTCCGGTCTAGTTCCGCTTTAAAATGTTTGGTTTTACGAGAAAACAGGGGCAGAGTTTTCTAGGATTGGACTTAAACTCAGTTGGACACCTGCAGGGTACAAACTGATACTGAGCTTGCAACAATAAAGTTCTCTTTGTTCTCTTACAAGCCTTGTGTCAGTGCAGTGGAGTCTCTTTCTGCATCACAACACCTGTTGTTATTCTGACGCCGTTACATTTCCTTGATATGTATGCTTACCGTTGAGTGGCGTAGAAATAATGACAAAGATTATGGATGTGGTGAGAAAGTGAAAAACAGTGTAATAATCTTTTGAGGTGAGGCTCATGCATTACCCTCCACTATCCGTCCTAATTCAGCACCTGCTCTTTTCTCTTGTGGGCACTAGAGTCTCTCTCTCTCTGCTGAAAGAAGCCCCTCGTTCTCGCCTGCGTCTTCTCTCTCACTCTCCACCTGCTGCGCTTATCAGTTTATGCTCGGTCCACTCGGCCCCTGGTGTCAGCGGCTGGCTCGACACTGAGAATAAGCGTAGTCGTCACTGGAGAACCCCCAGAAGAGAATCCCATGCTGTAGGTCAGCACAACATGGAGAGGGGGCTGCCACCACGGGGGAGGTGACCCTCGCCTCGGCTGACACAATAGACGGCACTGCCAGAAGAGTGGCAAACAGTGAGGAATGAAAGAGACAATAGTTTCTATTTAAAAAAGCTGAGTTAAACCTCTGCATGTGCATGTTTGTTAAAGCAGACCTAGACCAGAAGTTCCAATTAACGCTGTTTTTTAGTGTGTATCTGCGTCCTTACCTTGTTTAAGAAGCCCTGAAGGTTCTAAACAAACATTTCAGCCACTGCTGAGAACACTGTGTTTTATTGTAATCTAAAACCCGATCCGTTTACGTAAACACCGGTTCTCCTGAACAGCAGATCGTGCACTAGTCCGGGCACATCCCGCTGCGTACATTGAACCGCAGAAGAAGAATAACGTTCGTTGTGGAGGTGTTTCACGAGCGACAGTGTCTTCTGACTCTAGGTCTGACTCCGGGTCAAAGTCATAAAAGGGACTGTGGCGGGAAGTCGTGAAGAAGCTATTTTTAAACATTTTTAAAACAATGTTTTGATAATGAGTAGCAGTGCATCCACCATTCCAGAGGGGGGAGCCGTGCTTCTGAGAGCGGGTGTGCTGAGTATACTCTGTCTTCTAGGTGAGAGAGTTGAGTCTCAAATCTCGTGGCTCGGAAACACAGTCAGAAAAGAGTATTTCTATCGGCTCGTTTACAGCCACTAGGAGGTTTTTAACCATAAAAACAACTTAATGTATGAAAGTAGACCTCCATAACTAACATATATGTGCAACAGGACCACTCTAGGTCCGCTTTAAGTGAACTGAAACATTAGGAAGGTTTTTAAAATATCCATATCCAAGTCATCAACAAAATCAAATAAATAGCCACATATGTTGGAACTATTTACTGCTCATGATTCTGCACCAGTGAGGAATGAATCTATGACAAATCTGGTTAGATAAGTTAGATTCCCTTTTGTGTCACATGAAACCATTATTGGCAAGGTCCACATACAGAAAAGTTAGTTTTACACAAGTTTACAAGCGCTTTAAGTGGTTGAGTCGTCATTAAGCAATTATCTGCATCATTAAATCATGAAAAAAACAAAACAACTACAACATTACTTAAACTATTAGCTTGATAATTACATTGCACAATTTACTCTACTGCACCTGGAGAAGTAAATGAACGTCTTAATTAAGAGACCGGCTTCCTGTTGCTCGCTCCACTCAGTGCTTATTGTTCACAGCAAATCAATAAAGAATTTAAA
Organism: Microchirus variegatus; assembly: GCF_963457635.1. Taxonomy (NCBI): domain Eukaryota; kingdom Metazoa; phylum Chordata; class Actinopteri; order Pleuronectiformes; family Soleidae; genus Microchirus; species Microchirus variegatus. The sequence continues at coordinate 27,625,584 of NC_139807.1, read as the reverse complement.
GAATTATTTACAATACAATTGCCTTCAAATACAGCCTAAAAATTATCACATATTTCTGCTCCACTAGCACTGCACTTTGACGACCTTTACTTTAAGCTCCTGTTCCACAACAAAGTTCCATGCACCTCTGACAGAACAGGTCCCTTTACTGCTGCACAACAAAGGCTTTTATTTGTTTACTTCCCTGCTTCGAACGCAACACTCTTTTGTTTAGTTAAAGCGCACATAGATATGTTAGTTATGGAGGTCTACTTACAGACATTAACTTGTTTTTATGGTTGCTGTAAATGAGCCGATAGAAATCTCTCCTTACTGACTCTCTCCTCAGCCGCGGTGTTTCAGACTGAAATCTCACACCCAGAAGACAGACTGTGTTGTGATTGGCCAGCCAGCGTAGAGCCTTCACATCTGTCATGTGATTGGCCAATACCCAGAAGTGACATAATAACAGTCCCTTTTATGACTTTGACCCGGAGTCAGACCCAGAGTCAGAAGACACTGTCGCTCGTGAAACACCTCCACAACGGACGTTATTCTTCTTCTGCGGTTCAATGTACGCAACCGGATGTGCCCGGACTAGTGCCCGGAGTAGGACGATCTGCTGTTCAGGAGAAATGCTGGTTACGTAACCAGATGGTTTTTTTTTTTCAGAGATCTCACTGAGCCCGAAATTACAATAAAACACAGCGTTCTCAGCAATGGCTGAACTGTTTGTTTCAAACCTTGAGGGCTTCATAAACGAGGTAATGACGCAGATACACACTAAAAAACAGCGTTAAACCTATACTTACCTTTCTTGCATATCTCAAAATTTTAACATGAACACCTCCGCGTCCCTCAAAGTCCCACCCTCCAGGGTGGAACGGCAGCGGCTAATTATTTTATTCGGTCTGAATTTTTTAATTGGTCATACTTTTATCATAATAATATGAGACTTAAATAATGATTATATGATTACAAAAGAAAAGTGTAAAAATGCAAGAAAGGTAAGCATAGCTTTAATTGGAACTTCCGGTCTTGGTCCGCTTTAAGAAAGGCTGCTAATACGGTGGTCATTTGGCAAGACAGAGACCAAAAGGAGAAGACAACAGTGTCCGCAAGGCTACAATCAATGAGCAATGAATAAGATCCACATCTCAAGATGCATGAGTTGTTTCAGTAAGCGTCCTCAAATAAAATGTGTCTAGTGGATGTAGTTAATTATGAGCAAAGGAGGAAGCAGGATGTTAAGAAGATTATATCATATTAGATTATAGAGGACAAAGGGTGGGTCAACAAAAACTATCAGATGTCAGAACAGAGGAGAACTCTCAGAGTCATTATGAACAGAAAATCAAGACAACATAAATCTTAATCCAACACTATCTGGATTAGAAAATGTTGCTCTATGTCGTAGCACAGAGCATGAATGAGCACTGTTTTGTTGTCATTAAAATCCGCTAATTGAACGAGCAGCACATCTGTGATGAGTCCTGGAGCATTTCTGTGGCTCAATAAATCACAATGAATGTAAAACAAACCTGAACTGTAGACACACCCAGAGACAACCGCTGTAAAATGTCTCACAGTTAATGTGCAGCAGAGGCACTGGCACTGTTTACCTTCATACAACATGGCTGAAGGGAGTCACGCTCTGTAATTCATACTGAAACATATGTTTTATGTTAAGTAAAAAGTATGTTTTTCACATTTGTGAATGAGATGTGGGTGAGACAAATCCATCTTGCGTTTCTATGTTTCTATGCAAGTTGAGTTTTCACCTGCAATTTGCCCCCCCCCCCCCCCTCCCCTTCAAGAAATCATATTCCCTAAAGCAGGGGTTCTCAAGGTTTTGACAACTGAGGGCCAATTTAGGAACCCAACATTGGACTGAGGGCCGCCAAAGGAAAAAAAAAACAGAAATAAATCCCATTTGTAATCATTTTAATGACCAGATTTCACTTCTACAGTTTAGCGTTAACTATATAAGCGTTAATATAATGTCATTTAAGCATTCATACAATAACGCTTTGTAATTTACTGGGTAATTACCCAGTATTTTGGCCAATTTTCTTACCTTCTAATTACAGGTTAATACCAAGTAACACATTTCTGTTACCATATATTTACTAGCTACCTACTTATTACCAGCTTATAACCCAATAATACACTAAAATTCACCATATAGAAACCAGGTAAATACCCAGTATTTTTGTTTACACTTATTGGTCTGTATCCAGTAATGTCCAATAAACATTTAACAAGCTTAGTAGCTCCTGGATTAAAACTATCAACTGTAATTCATTGGGGGCCGCCAGAAATGTTTCTGTGGGCCGCCATTGGCCCCCTGGCCACACTTTGAGAACAAGTGCCCTAACGCGTGCGAGCAGACTGCCTTACACTGACGCGACACCGTCATTGTTTTCCATAACCCTTGCGACTTATTCAATTGAAAAGTCTGAGGCAGTTGCTCTGTTGCCTGCTTCTCACCGAGGCCGAGCCTCACAGGAGTTGGAGACCAAAAAACGCTGGCTGTTTTCCAGATGAAACTTTTTTTTTTTTTTCATTTCAATACGCAACATATGAGTCGATTGAAAGAGACGTACGGTATAAATTCTGCTAGGATCGAGCACTTAAACAAACACTGAAAAACGGAGAGCCGAAAACATATTTTGTGAACAATCTGCCATTTGTTGTCTCAGAGGAACAGAACACTACGCACCCATGACAGACTCATAACCCACACACTTGATTGGCAGGTGTGTTTATCCGGGCAAAACCTCCCAGGGCTGCAAAGCAAAGCCATCAAAATGTGTTTGTAAGACCCGCAATGTGTTGCCTGTAATGAGCGAGATCCAGAGGTTTACTGTGTGCGCCGCACAAGGCAGGCTATGGGTGAGTGGACAGAGCTGAAGAGGCATAATGACTCAAAAAGAGAGACATAAGAGACGGGAGCTCAAAACCCTTAGCCAAAATGACATGCTCATTTACATGTCTATTGTCAACAGAAGTGCACATCAATCACAGACCAAATTGGATGTAGTCTTAAGCCCAATTTATACTCCTGCGTAAAGTGCTCTGCGTAGGTTACGCAGAGTCCTCTGTTGACGAAGAGCCTGTCGTAGAGCCTCTCTCAGTCTATCTCGGACTGCACAAAATATTTTTTAAGTGTCCGTCACTCCGTCAAGGGACAACGGAGACGGCAAGAGCTGTGATTGGTCCTCAGGACAGGCCGAGCCAAGCTGCTCTGTGCTGACTCACAGTGCGCACCGAGCGTCCACAGAGGCGGAGCTGATCACCGCCGACAACGTCGCTGCCAAACTATAAATACGTCATATCTTAACACACACAGCACATGTTTAGACTCTAAATGGCCAATTTCTCGCCTCAAATTATCTTAAAACTGCGTTCGGTGACACAGAAAAGTGTGAAACGGCCACTGTTTCAACAACAACAGTCTTTCTCTCTCGGACGCCATTGCTAAATGTAGCCAAAAGCACAACAACCTTGAGCAGCGACCCCTACTGATCGGGCAGGAAATTGCAGCGCGTATCCGTCACCACGACGCAGAAGTATGAAGGCTCGAGTGGTCTCCGTGGTTACGCAGTCGGAGAAGTATAATGTGGCCTTTAGGTTTTGCCAGTTGAGGACCAACCTGAAGCAAGAAATATTTAATAGCCATTAGAGGCTGTTTAACCTTCTTATTATAATCTGGCCACCTGGATTTATTTTGATAATTATGGCTGTAGAATTGTTAAAAAATGTTCAATGAGTGAGTTCTTCTGCTGCTTTTCCAATCCAATCCAACTTTATTTACAAAGCACTTTTAAACCATTCTAACCCTAACCCCACAACAACAGCTTAAAGATTAAAAAAGTGCTGTACATCAGAGATGAATAACAAATAAAACATACAACAAAACAATAAAATACTGTAGAAAATATACATTTCCAAGTTAACTTTCACTTTCGATATCTGGCAGTTATTCAACCGTTTGGGGAATTACAGTACTGAGAAGCTGAAGTCATATCCTGAGGTTCTACTGTAATGAAGTATACGGGTGCAAATCTCTATTTCTCTGCTTTCCTGTATCCATCCATCCGTCTTCCACCGCTTTATCCTCCACATGAGGGTCGCAGGAGGTGCTGTGCCAAATTTTCTTAAGATGTCACAAATGGTTTAGGAGTTATTGTATTCATTTTCATGTATGTCGAATGAAAACTTCCGGTTTTGAGTCAAATTCCTTTCCTCTTGGCCGTGGGCTGCCCAAATCCCAGGTAAACCTCCTTAGATGTGGCAGTTTAAAAGGGCAGAGGATGTGTCTTTGAAGACTTGCTGATGGTGGTGAGCAAACATGTCCAGCTTCTTACTGCCTTCATCTGAGCACACAGTATATCCTTATATCCTCTGAGACTGTGACTGCACCCACCAAAGAGGACACAATCTCCAGCCAAGCCCATTTTGCAGTAGCTCTCTCTCTTGCTGATCCTGTGCTCTTGATTCAGTGTAAGGATTATGATTTAGTATCTCTGATGGTAAAGACTGCCAAAGATTATCTATTGCTGTTGTTGTTCAACCGCCATCTATAAGCTCTTATACTTGTACGTGATGATGTAGGGTGTTAGCTGATCTGAGCTGACGTTACGTGAGAGATGGTGACACCGAGGCAAGCATTCATGCTCACATTTGCACCTACTCTCATACTTACACATAGAAAGTAGCAGGCAAACTCAACAAAGAAATGCCAGGACCTTTTCCCCCTGTGAGCCACAGCACTGCCCTCTTATGATGTTGTCCAAAAACTATTAAAAACACTTCAATTAGCCCACATGCTCCTTAATTACAGCGAAACATAGCCACTGTTGGAAACGCAATAGAGTTACAGTCTAGACAAAGCAAGTGCAGGACTTGTTACATAACTCTAAAACCTATTAACTTATGGCGTGAGAAAAGGCAGACCGCAGAATAACTCGATCATTGGCGCAAAATTAAAGTTCAGAAAAGGCAACAAAACATCACAAACTGAACCAAGGCGATTAGACAAACATGCAGTGCAGGAAAACAAAATTTACCATCATTAACCCTTTAACGACGGGCGTATCTCAGACGACATGTTCGCACAAGTACAGTTTGCATTACCGTAATTGCGCAATGGTTTGTGCTGTCAGAAAAATGTACAATGGTTTCTGAAAGCTGAGAATTTGCACGTCAAAGCCAAAAGGTGGTTATTACGGTAATTTCACTCGGGGCTGTTGCATTTGTCGCCATAAACGGAAAAAGTGGGGAAAATGCCTGTAGTAAATTTGTTGCCCTTTTTTTGGACATTGAGACAAAAACTTGTCTCGACTCGTTGTAGTGTTTTGATTTTTGAGTGTAGTAACCGTTTTTGGCCACATTGTTACAGATGGCGCCTTTAAATGTAACATGCAAAATCTGATATTCTTTAGTGTTTTTTTTTTGTTTTTTTTTAAATAAAACTTTGTTTTTCTCTATTTCAAATTGTTAATACATTATTTTAACATGCAGTAAATCGTAAATAACTGGAAGATATTGAAGGTTATTCTGGGAAATTGGGCAAAATCACTTAGTCACACAACATTTTCTGGTCCATTTATAGTTATAATAAGCACACACAAAAAATCTAGACGTGACATTTCGAGGGTTAGGTGTAAAATGGTTCAAATTGACTTTCATTCATAAGCTGTCAGTAATAACTGCATCGTCACCAGTTATTAGTCAGAAAATGTGACCTTGACCTAATGAAAACAGTAGCGTCTGCCTCCTCTTTCATTTCTAAAAATTAATTCTCTATGCAGCGTGACAAAATATATTTGAATGGCTTTTTTTGTAACTAATGTGCGCGCTGCTAAATGTGTGGACACTGACTGCATCTAGCCCCAAAATAAATGTTGGTTTATTATCGACACCGCGGCATGTGTGAAACACAATTTCCCACTGCACTCTTGCCAGACAGAGACACTCACTGTGCGAAATACAGGGGGATCTGGGGGGGTTAGACCCCCCGATTAATACTCGAGACCCCCTGAAAGCCTCAAAGGCAAAATTAGGGCTGGATGATTAATTGAATTTTTTTCATGACGATCATAAAAACATTAGAATCGAACAAAACCGTAAATTCCTATGCTCGAAAAAACACCTTGAATGCACCCGTGTTACGTGCAGCTGCAGCTCAAAAATCTTATGTCACTTCGTGGGTCTGAGCTAATCATTTACCATGAAGTAAAATTATTTCATGGTTTTTACGCAGAAACTTTACCTTTAGCTTTAACTTTTGTCCTTTACAAAACTGAATCCCAAATCTCCATTTCCTCTATCTCCCTGATTCAATCACTAAGATTTTGAATAATATTATACCACACTGTATATTCTTTATTACTGAATCTGCAGAAATCCCCAAGATGCTTCCTTTTGTATTGCCACTCGTGAAACAAACTGTAAGACTTTGACAGCAGGCACACAAAAGGTAACAGCTGCTGCAGAATCTATATTATTATTTTAAATAAATAATACCTCACAGCTCTTCTGAGGCACATCTCGATGTGCAACTTTTCCACGGCCTGAACATTTTGTTTTTGAACAGTTTGGCCCAGAAGAGAAGGAGCTTGATTTTGAAAACCAGTGGAGCAAGTCCGTCTCATAAATTCCCTCTAATCTGGACAGACTGACACAAAGATGCCAGGATAAGATTAATAACGCACATTAATGTCAAAGTATTTCCTGTTCCCTTTTTTCTCCCTTGCTTCCAATTTGCACTCTTATTAGTGTCTCGCTGTGTCCCAGTTCAAGAGCTGGAGCCTCTGATGTCTTCATCTCTCCACGGCGGATGTCAGGTCTCTCCGTGTTTTAAGAACACAAAAATGCAGCCGTTTGATGAAAGCAGTAACGTGTACCTTTGTGCTATTTCATTATTGTGCACTTGTCATCTTCACAAGGTGTGAAAGTTTGGTTCAAAGTCAAGGATTGTGATCTAATTTTCTGAATAAAAAGTGTTAACCGTGGACGCTGTAAACACTGACACGGCGACGTAGTGGCTTTCGTCTTGTGAAGGAATTTCATGAGATGAGTGTGGGGAAATTGAAGATTTGTGTAGCAGAAACCCATGACCAAGTTCTTGAATAAAAACTCTGTTATTTCACAGCAGAGTACACCAAAACCTGGTATTCTCCCTCTCTCTCTCTATATATATATCTCTCTATATATATAGATATATAGAGATATATATATATATAGATATATCTCTATATATCTATATATCTATATATATATACACACAGAGGTGGAAAGTAACAAAATATATTTACTCAAGTTACTGTATTGAATACTTTTTTTTGTGTATTTTGTATTTTTTAAGTACAATTTAAAATCTTTTTGTATTTTACTTGAGTACGTATTGACTCAAGTATTGTACTTAGTTACTTTATAAATCCTATCCGTTACTGAGTAAAAATAAAAATTCAGCACAATGAAGACCTACAGGGGGAAAATATACACCAGAACCAGACGAATGATGATGTGTTAGCATTAGCATTAGCACTGGCGCGTGAACATAGAGGGCGTGGCCAAAAGTGACATAATATCCTGTGTCACGCCCGGCGCATGAGCTCCAAAATAGTTTTGGATTTCTGAGCCCTTGTCATATTTCTACTACCCTCACACCCCACGCAAAGTAACTAAGTAACTTTTACTTAAAGTACATTTCAAATGAACTACTTTTTACTTCTACTTGAGTAATATTTCATCAAAGTATTGGTACTTTCTTGAGCACAATATTTTAGTTCTTTTTCCACCTCTGTATATATATGTATATATTCTCTATACACATCAATCAGTTGCAAGCACGATCTTTGCTTTAGGAGTCGATCTGTGTACAAAAACATCAGTAAGTCAGTATACAACTCAGAAATTCAATTTCAAAATCTTTTTCTATTTGCAGCTTGTGTGTGGAGAGCGTGTCGGGAGACTGAGGCAGAAAAGGGCTGGATAAATTTCACTACAACAGAGTGCCGAGTGCCGAGGTTGAGTCTCTGGTGTGCAGGGCATTCGCCTCAGGGCCCCCTTCATCCTTTCTGCATTCTGTGTCCACAGAGAGTCCCCAAGCAAGCAAGTGGATACTCCATCTCACATTCCGTTCCAACTGTGGAGATTTCTCGCCAGCTTGTTGTTTGTCCTTGTGTCTTTGACTGATGGGTTGTACATGTTGAGTATACCCAGCTAACCTCAAGCAAGTGTCCATGGTGACCGCCTTCTTAATTTGAATGATGCGTCCATTGAAAGCACTTGACATCATGGATGCTGTTGTCTCTTCTTTGACAAAAGACCACCAGCTGGATTAAAGTCTGGTTTACATTTGCTGCAGCACATCTGGCATGAGCCAGTCGGCCTTGGAGGAGAAGTTTTAGTGGAGTAGTTGGTAGCACTTTAGATTAGGGAAGACATATTCACCATTAACTAGGTGCTTACTAACATATATAAGTAGCATACTAGCCCTTTATTAGAAATCATTAAGCACATATTAACACATATGCACATATATGTTAGTTATGGAGGTCTACTTACATACATTCACTTGTCTTTATGGTCAAAAACCTCCTAGTTGCTGTAAATGAGCCGATAGAAATCCTCTTTTCTGACGGTGTTTCCCAGCCACGAGATTTGAGACTCAACTCTCTCACCCAGAAGACAGAGTCTTGTGATTGGCCAGTATATTCAGCACATCCGCTCTCAGAAGCACAGCTCCCCCCAAAAACCTCCTAGTTGCTGTAAACGAGCTGATGGAAATCTGTCTTTTCTGACGCTCTCCTGAGCCACGATATTTCAGACATAAATCTCACCCCCAGAAGACAGAGTGTGTTGTGATTGGCCAGTATCCGGAAGTGACATATTCAGCACACCCGCTCTCAGAAGCACAGCTCCCCCCTCTGGAACGGTGGATGCACTGCTACTCATTACCAAAACATTTTTTTAACAATGTTTAAAAATAGCTTCTTCACGACTCCCCGCCGCAGTCCCTTCTATGACTTTGACCCGGAGTCAGACCCAGAGTCAGAAGACACTGTCGCTCGTGAAACACCTCCACAACGGACGTTATTCTTCTTCTGAGGTTCAATGTACGCAACCGGATGTGCCCGGACTAGTGCCCGGAGCAGGACGATCTTCTGTTCAGGAGAACCGGTGTTTACGTAACCGGACCAGGTTTTTTACAGAGATCTCGCTGAGCCCGAGATTACAATAAAACACAGCGTTCTCAGCAGCGGCTGAAATGTTTGTTTTGAACCTTCAGGGCTTCTTAAACAAGGTAATGACACAGATACACACTAAAAAACAGCGTTAATTGGAATTTCCGGTCTAGGTCCGCTTTAAATAGCTTGGATTCCAGTCTAGAACTGAGTTTACTTTGAAAAACAGTTTTAGAGTCGGCCCGCACTGCTCACACACTTGGAATATAAAAAATGGTCTGGTTATTTTTCAGTTTTATATTTATATAAATATACACTGTGCACCATTAGATGTGTTGTTTCAGCAAAGCTATAATGAAATACCTACAATTATCATTATTATCACTGTAGTGGAACGAAAAAGCTTCTCCAGGTTAAAGAGTCAAGTATTTAGCTCGAACTACTCTTACATTTGAAAAATAGCACAACCCTGTCTCATTAAACCTGGAGAGGAACCCCTAATTAACGTTATTGGTAAAAACCTGTCCTCGTCCGACTATTTCTGTGGAAAAAAAGAGTGAATTACACCAGGGGACTGACACTTTTGCACAGTGCTGTATATAGAATGTCTTGTTTTTGGCGGTGTATGACTGCACACAGTTCCATACATATGCTGTCAATCATCCTGGGAGCAATGGAGCAGCCGGGGACTGGGGATCTCAACAATTGGACATTTAATTAGCTGCAGTCCAGCAGGAGGCTACATATAAACGCCTTTAAAATGGAAATTATATTTTAACTTTAACCGTAATTACCCCCCATATCTGACTGAGAACAAAAGTGTTAACCCTGATTTAAACTATTAAGATGTTATTAAAATATTTTCTTTTTGACCACACTTCACAGTATAATGTTCCCATGGCGATATAGCCACCCGTGCCCTTAATTTCAGCACTTTGGACGTGGGCCAGGATTCACATTCTAATCTTCTCAGTGTAACATCACTGCAGCGATAAGATCGGTCTTCCGTCTCGGCTCTTCCGCCGTCTGTCCAGTTGCTATCTGAGCTGTCTCTTTCCATGTATCTTTCCTTCTTTCCCAGCCACAAAGACAGACACAAACATACCAAACAGTACATCTGCACATGCATTTTCCCCACACACAGTGCCCGAGAGCCATTCATATCAGATGCAGGACGACTCAAAGATGAACAATTGATATTTAACTACACTCACATTGCACATATGTAAGGTTCTTTTGTAGGTTTATTTTTAATTTTTTATTAATTTAATGATTATATGCTTGGCCCACTGCCTGCAAAATCAGTTGTCCTCGGATAGGAGATAATCATTTCAACTTGATTAAAAAAACAAAAAGTAATAATTTAATTGAATAATATCTTTACCACGTTAAAGAGTACATTGTAATATGTATTAAAAACTACAAACGGTGAGTTTTGAACAATATTTACTATTATTTTGTGGTTGCTCAAAATGTGTCATATTATTATTGACAGATATTTATAAAAAGCAATAAAATCAGGCAACTAAAAGGTCAACTACATTCCCGAGGACCCCATTTGCAAACCTTCAGCTCTACTGCATTCTTCAAGGTCATTTCTTAGTATATTAGTTTGTTTTTCGTGTCTGTGACGACATCCACGTACTGATGCATTCAATGTTTACCAGACAGTGAGCGGGAAGAAGCACAGCGCGTGAGTAAAGCTTTCAGACGTGGACTCTATACGACACGCAATATCAAAAAATTGAGGATTTAAGCCTCTCACTAATATGATCATCATCCAATATTGTAAATGTGTCCTTCGCCAACAGCAATCAAGCACTCACTCCCCTGAACAACCGCATGACTACGTGCCTGCTCCAATCTGCCTGGACGCAGTCTGGACAAGTAACGATACAGCGGAAGACTGATACAATATATATCTCACCGAAGGACTGTAGAAAAAACTTGAGACTACTTGTTTTTCTCTCACTCTCTGTGTGTGTTGGTGTGCGTTTGTGACTGGGCAGAGGAGGTGGAGAAATCCAAGAGCTTAGTGTTGTGGTAATTACCTGCAGGTCCACGGGGGACGAGGTTCAGCCCTTGAACTTCAATGATTCATCCAAATATCGCGCACTTTACCTCATAAACCAACCTGTTCATGCAAAAGTGTTCATTTGCCTCAGCCCTCAGACTGAGAAACACTTAACTCTACATCATTGGTTCTCAAAGTACGGCCCGGGGGCCAATGGTGGCCCGCAGAAACATTTCTGGCGGCCCGCAATGAATTACAGTTGATAATTGTTTTAATCCAGGAGGTACTAAGCTTGTTAAATGTTTATTGGACATTACTGGATACAGACCAATAAGTGTAAACAAAAATACTGGGTATTTACCTGGATTCTATATGGTGAATTTTAGTGTATTATTGGGTTATAAGCTGGTAATAAGCAGGTAGCTACAGCCCCCAATTACTAGCTATTTACCCAGTAAATATATGGTAACAGAAATGTGTTACTTGGTATTAACCTGTAATTAGAAGGTAAGAACAATGGCCAAAATACTGGGTAATTACCCAGTAAATTATAAAGCGTTATTGTATTAATGCTTAAATTACTTAACGATAAACTGTAGAACTGAAATCTGGTCATTAGAATTATAACAAATGGGATTTCTTTCTGTTTTTTTTCCTTTGGCGGCCCTCAGTTCAATGTTGGGTTCCTAAACTGGCCCTCACGTATCAAAACTGAGAACCCCTGCTCTACATCTACACCTGTTTCCCCAACATTGTTCAGTGAGTTCTGAAAGAAGAAGCTGCCAGGTTGAACGCATTTTTGGGGGGGCTGCAAAGGGATTTAAGAAACCATGCACCTCTTGAAGTTTAACTTCAATTTCTCATGTCACACCAGCTACTTTTTCCCTTTCTTTCAGTGGTAACATAGCAACAGCTGCTCAGGAGAATATTTAGCAGCGCGTGCCCAGGAGCAGTGTGACTGGCATTTTTAAAAACCGAGCTCTCTATGACTGTCACCTTAATCACATAAACACAACGGGAAGGTGGGAACAGAGTCGGATTCACACAAACCCCACTAACAATACATTACACTACACCACAAATCAGGCAGAGGTTTGTTATACAAGAACACGGTACATCCTATAATCTGTTACTCCATAAATACGTCTGACAATGTCATCAGAATATTGCAGAAATATCGTTATACACTCTTAAATCGGTGGTAGAGCCAGGTGTCCTTCAACTGGAAGTTTGTGAGTTAAATTCCTGGCTCCGCTCGTCAACATGTGAATGTGTCCTTGGGCAAAACACTTAACCAGTGTGTGAATGGCTATGTAAGATAATGTGATAGAAAAAGAATGTGCTGCACTGTAGTTTAAAAAAAAAAAAAAAAAGGGGGGGGGGGGGGGGGTTGCATTATAAATACAGACCATAAATCATCAGCCATTTACAAAAACAGAGTTTGGCTCTGAAAAAAATCCTCTGGTGAATCAGTGAAATTAAAGTAATTTATAACATTTATTCAGTTAAAATGTTCTCTGAGATTATTTCACAGCGGCCAGTGTTTCACCCAGTAAATGATGGTTCTCTCAAATGCGTCTGTAAGACCTTTTTTTTTTTAAAGACTTTAATAATTTAAATATTAGCGACAAACTACAAGACTTAAAGGTGTCACTTTGAAATCGAAACAATTGTCTGTATGTTTTTATTTTAATCAACTCCATATGACTCTCTCTGTTTCTCAGTATAGCAAAAGTTTATCAGTTTGGTGTAGCAACATTAGTCCATAAGTTGTTGGTCTTGCTTACACCCGCTCCTGCACTGCAGCTGTATACACACAAACACTCCCTCAGTCAGATCTGACACGTGTCACATGACACCTCACATGAGACCTCACATGAGACCATCTTCACATGAAGGATGCAGCATACAAATAATGTTATATATGTTCTGTTCACATAGACCAAACAGAGGAAGCAGAATATATATATATATATATATATATATATATATATATATATATATATATATATATATATATATATATATATATACATATATATATATATATATAAAAATATTATATATATATATTATATTATATATATATATATCTTTTATTATATATATATAAAAAAAACACATCTTAAGGAGAGTCTGGGCCAGTAACCTCAGAACCTGCAGACTTGCAATAAAGACCTCATCAGCTACTGATGACGGCAGAGACGGTGAGTGTCCTCACTTTGGGGTCCCAGTGTGAAGTGTTTTATGACTTTGTTATTGGCCCTTAGACCTGAGTACGATGTTGACACTTCCTCACAGCATGATGACGGACTGCCGAGACGAGTATCTTTGACAGAGATGTCTATGAGGCGCTGATTGTAAAGTCGCGCATGTTAAAATAAACAGCAACTTTTTGCCACATTTAGCAAAAAAAAATGTTATGTTAGTTTTGACCAGTTTTGCAGCAATATTTGTGAATTTTGTGATATTTACTTAATATAATGTCAATGTTTAATCTGAATAAAAAATGTAAATATAAATTTTAAATATTAAATATAAATGTTAAATATAAGTATAAATATAAATATAAATATAAGTGTTTCGTTTGACACTAAATATTTAGCTAATATGCAAATTCTCACTGCCGGTAACCGGATGTACCAAAATAAAAGCTCAAGGAGGTCAGTCTGACAATCAAATAACGAATTAAAACCACCCTAGCGGGGGAAATAAACTTGAACATACTATCGTGATCATAACTACTACATTTTTTGTCATCCAGTTTGCTCATCTTTGCTAATTGTGAGGTTACAGAAATGTGACTTAATTTAATAAAAGACAGTCCAAAACCATGCAGATTTGGGGATGAGACAAATAATTGGACACTCTGAATTGGTCCTCAGGTATCACTTTGAGAACCCTTGCTCTAAATTGACCGGATGGTTGTTTGTTTGACCTGTCCAGGATTAACTCAGCCCTTTCCTTCCTTTATGTCAGGTGGGATAGGCTCCAAGCCACCCTCACGTGGAGGATAAAGCAGTAGAGGATGAGTGAGGGACATTAAAAGTCAATGCAAATTTAAAATTAGCTGCAGAGATGTGAATCATGTGAGTGACAGAAATCAAGCGACACAATGCAAAAAAATAAAAAATAAACACTTCATGTTTCGGTGTGAATGCAGCTCAAAGCCAATTTCACACTCACTGTGCATCCGACACTGCCTGACTTACTGTACAGTGGTGAGGAGTCAAAAAAGATAACTGAGCACAGCGACGGCTACATTCACAATCTCTCACCAGAGGGATTTGTTGACTGGTGTGACCTGCCACAGAAATGCAGGTGAGACGTGACACACAGAAAAATAATGCATGAAACCAGATTTAATTTAGCACCACGGCTACTCCATTATGCTCTCTGATTGGTTGGGGGTGCAAACCAATCACCGCAGACTCAGATCAAATTTCCAGCGTAGTCGAAATGAGATCAGGGTTCACAAAACTTTGGGGAGGCGTCAGCAGGGTCCCACAGGCCATATCTTTCAATATTTTACATTAGCCACTGCTGATCACTTGCCAAATAGGGGTGATTAGCCACGGCTTGCAAAACTCATTGGCGAGAGAAGATTATCAGGCTGACAATAATTATGCTGCATGAACTCGGCATAAAGGGTGAATTCCAATTCCTTGCTTAACCCTCAATCTTAACCCTCAATCTCAAAAATGTGCGCTCCCTCTAGTGCAAGTGCTGTCCCGATTCTCAGATAAATTAAGTTGAGGGGCAAGTTTAAGGGCTGTATCGCCCTCAATATTGAGATTTTCCGAGACCACCCTTGGGAGCAAGGGCTACCCAGAATGCATTGCGTGTTTTCACATAGGAAAGATGGCGTCGAAAGCAGCGAAGCGAGTGCGATACAAATTAATAAGTATTTTCTTTGTTAATAGAGATATAAAAATGATGAAAACCATTGTATTATCTTAGTTTAGGCCCATATTATAGATTACTGACGTCATTGTTGCGTAACATTTATTTTTATTTTACGATCTTTTGTCAATAGCCGGCGCGGACAAGCGATCGTTTGCTATGGTTTACTTTTCAATAAGTCGTGGTGTGTGGTAACTGTCAGCTGAATATGTCAGTGGTTGTGGTATTTGTATGAGTATCATCTTTTAACTAACTGACAACTTAATAACTTCACTGACAAACGGATCGTAATAAATAATCCTGACATAAATGTGTTCTTCTTCGTCTTTTTTGGAGTTGACAGACTGGACGCAGCTTTCGCGTTATTCTGCCTCCTACAGTCTGAAGACGTATCTGCATTTAAGGGCTGTCCCATTTCTAAGTGACAAAATAACCCTCAACACTTGGTTTTGAGGGCCAGTTAAGATGAAGGGTTAAGATTGAGGGTTAAGATAGGAATTGGAATTGGCCCAAAGTCTTACAACCTGATCGACCTGTAGCTCAGCTCACAACAGTAAGGTTTGGAACGGTTCTTCCTAATCTTATGTGAGGTGTTTGTGTAGCTACTTGTGCAGCTGTCGGCTACATACATAGCATGACTTCATACCAGTCCAACACACAATGCAACAAAAAGAAGAAGATGACAAGACACATTGAACAAAGGGTAACGATGAAGGACATACAGCGTTCTTCCATTCAGTGTTGTTCCTTCGCGGCATGTGCCGAGGACAAGCTTTGTTTGAGAGAAGGCTGCAGCCTGCATGGAAATACATGAGAGTTTTTTTTATCTCTACTGTCACATGGAAGTGAGGATTCACCGTCAGTCAGCCAGTTAACTCACACCAGTGTTTCCAGCTCCACCCTGTGTTTGGTGCCTCAACAGACGGGTGCCAGTATCGTATAGTTTTCAATGTTTGAACGACACCTTTGTTTTACCGGGATAATCCCATTGAGTTGGCAGATCTCTTCTCCAAGGGTGCCCTGGCCAAGAGGCAGCAGCAACAAACACACACACACGCGCACGTACACAAAGACAACTCATCCAAATTACACAAAAGACAATAACAGACATTTACAATGATAGCAAACGGTTTGCGTGACACAGTAAACCGCACCGCTCGTTGGAAGCAGGGCTTTGAAATATGGGCTGTAAAGTGTCAGGGAAAAGGAATGTTTGTTGTCATGTTCATTTAATTAAAAAAAAACCTTATTGAAGAGTGACATTTTGGGAAGAAACACTTTAAGAAAATAAAGTGGAGGATTACTGTGGTTCAATGGGAGGGAAGATCAGCTCATCTTCCTACTACAAGGTAGCAGGTTGAATCCCAGCTGTCCCAGTGAGAAACTTATCCCCAAATGTTCCTGGAGACTGTGCTGGTAGTATGTGAATGCCATGTTCTGCATAGTAAATGAATGTGTGAATGAATGGGTATGAACGAGTGAATGGCACAATATCAATACAGAGCATTTGCTGTACCAAACTCAAAGTTGGGAGATGTATTATGACTAAAAGAAACTAAGACTAGAGCTGAAGCAAATAATCAACGAATCGATTACTAAATGAATCGTCAACTATTTTGATAATTGACTTTTTTCATCATGAAAGCGGACCTAGACCAGAAGTTCCAATTAACGCTGTTTTTCTTAGTGTGTATCTGCGTCATTACCTTGTTTAAGAAGCCCTGAAGGTTCAAAACATTTCAGCCACTGCTGAGAACGATGTGTTTTATTGTAATCTCGGGCTCAGCGAGATCTCTGAAAAAACCCGCTCCGGTTACGTAAACACCGGTTCTCCTGAACAGCAGATCCTCCTGCTCCGGGCACTAGTCCGGGCACATCCGGTTGCGTACATTGAACCGCAGAAGAAGAATAACGTCCGTTGTGGAGGTGTTTCACGAGCGACAGTGTCTTCTGACTCTGGGTCTGACTCCGGGTCAAAGTCATAAAAGGGACTGCGGCGGGGAGTCGTGAAGAAGCTATTTTTAAACATTGTTAAAACAATGTTTTGATAATGAGTAGCAGTGCATCCACCGTTCCAGAGGGGGGAGCTGCGCTTCTGAGACGGATGTGCTGAATATGTCACTTCCGGGTATTGGCCAATCACAAGACAGTTGGGAAGGCACACTCTGTCTTCTGGGGGTGAGATTTATGTCTGAAATATTGTGGCTCAGGAGAGCGTCAGAAAAGACAGATTTCTATCGGCTCGTTTACAGCAGCTAGGAGGTTTTTGACCATAAAGACAAGTTAATGTATGCAAGTAGACTTCCATAACTAACTAACTCTATGTGAGCTTTAAAACAAGATTTCTGATCATTTTTGCTTCTTAAATGTGAATATTTTCCTTTTTTGCTCCACATAACAAAGAAATCATTGCAACTGAATCATTCTGGTTTGTTGACAAAACAAGACATTCAAGAACATCGTCATTTCCAGGTTTGACACTGATCAAAGTTTAGCATTTTCTGACCAACGATTCATCGACTAATCGTGAAAATAACTGACAGATTCATCTATTAAGAAAATAACTGTTAGTTGCAGCTCTAACGAAGACAAATACTGGCCTGAAATCGGTTCTGCTCGTGGAGGAGCCGCATTGTCATCAGAGTTAGCGCTCATTAACAAGCACCAAGGACGCACTCATCATCCACTACATCACGATCACTTGTAAATATGGCCATGATTAGACGTGGCACAGCTGCAAGGTCACAGTGAAAGACAAAGTCGTGGGCCATGCCACAGCTTTTTCTGCTGATGCTGTGTTTTTATTCCTGCCATAGTATGTTTCAATTAGATGATGACAGTATTGGAAAGTCTCCCAAATAAGATTAAAATGATGAGCTCGCATTTTGGATGTCGCTTTAGGGTCGCGGGGGAAATGTCTGTTTTGATTTATTTTGAATGAAGTAAAAAGCTTAAGAAAGAGTTGGTTGAATCTTTTCAAAGAGTTTTTTGGCCCCACATGCAGCTGCAGTGTACACTTCTACATGTAGCTCACCAGCTCTTAGGAAACAAGTGACCGCAGCATTTTATAATGAGAGCCAGACCCTTCAGCCCACTTCACAGCACTAAAACCTGAATATACCAGCAAAAGGTTATCGTACTGGAGCGACCGTGGTCTATCCGTGCATAGAAATCAACCCTCAACTTTGAATTTTTATGAGGTTCATGGAAATTTAAGGGCAGAGTGTTTTTTTTTTTTTAATTAGCCTCACTGAAACATGACTGTAAACTGTGAATATTTCTTGCGTATGTAATAACATCAAACAAATGTGCCGAATTAGAGATAAACATGATCCTTCATCTTACCTTTCAGATGACTTTCTTTAAGTTTTACGTGTTCTCAAAGGACCTGATGTCTGGCAGTTGCCATCCAATTACATCATCAGGTGCATTTTCTCAGACTTGCCAAAGCTCCTCTAAAAATAATTCAAACCGCAGTTTTACAGGTTGAATATAACTCCTAAAGATGAGGAAAAAAGTGTGTAATTTCACCCTGAGCACTTTGTCATTTCGTAAACGGTAAACGGAAGCAGAATAAATCAATAAATGACTAATAACTGAATAATACGTTTTTTTTCTCCAATATCTTACACCTTATTTACTTCATTACCGTACCGTTTGTGAGAGAGTATGATAGTAAATGTACGTGACTATAGTACTGTTTGTGAGAGAGTATGATAGTAAATGTACTTGACTATAGTACTGTTTGTGAGAGAGTATGATAGTAAATGTACGTGACTTTAGTACTGTTTGTGAGAGAGTATGATAGTAAATGTACGTGACTATAGTACTGTTTTTGAGAGAGTATGATAGTAAATGTACATGACTATAGTGGTGTTTGTGAGAGAGTATGATAGTAAATGTACGTGACTATAGTACTCTTTGTGAGAGAGTATGATAGTAAATGTACGTGACTAAAGTACCGTTTGTGAGAGAGTATGATAGATTAGAAACTGGAAATTCAAGTTGACTTCCGTTTCAATCAAACTCTCTCACACATACTAGTATACTTGCATACACTGCATATCATTGTCTCATACATTCACTATCATGTTGTTGCATCCATAATAGCGTGAAAGAGAGTATGATAGTAAATGTACATGACTGTAGTACTGTTTGTGAGAGAGTATGATAGTAAATGTACATGACTTTAGTACCGTTTGTGAGAAAGTATAATAGTAAATGTACATGACTATAGTAGTGTCTGTGAGAGAGTATGATAGTAAATGTACATGACTATAGTAGTGTCTGTGAGAGAGTAAGATAGTAAATGTACGTTACTATAGTAATGTTTGTGAGAGAGTATGATAGTAAATGTACATGACTATAATAGTGTTTGTGAGAGAGTATGATAGTTAGTGTGCGCGACTATACTAGTGTTTGTGAGAGACTATGATGTAACGTGAGCGCAAGACTGAATTATTTCTCAAACGGCCTCTCATAAGAAAGCTTACAGTCACAGACTTGGGGAAGATCATCCTACAACCAGACAGAGTGAAGCTGTCGTAGGTGTGAGATGTGTCAGCCCATGAAGGCCCCTGTCACCAAGCAAGTGGGAAAATATTATGCTAAGTGGGGGAATTAACATATCAGCTTCATCCCCTGAGATGTGGGACACTCAAATCCTACCTTTGTATTACTTCATATTTCCTTGTTTTTTTCTTGTCAGTCTTAATTTTACTACTGTTTACTCATTAGTCATTTGGCTTTTTAACTGTGTTTCTAATAAATGCGTCTTGTCTCTTAGCGCCAAACTACCAACTTAATGTTTTGCTCTCTTTGAAAAACTTGCCGCAAAAAAAACAAACATTAGGTACGAGGTCTCCTTTATTCGGCAATTGTCTGGACTTAAAAGCAACTCAATGCTTAGACACATATTTCTAAATTCTCAAGATATTTACACTTCTGTGCCGAAAAATAATAAAGGTGAATCGAGACCCTGTATATGCATGTCACCTGAATCCATTAGGGCTGCAAAAAATTATATTGATTATTGATAATCTGTAGATTATTTTCACCGTTGTTTACCAAGTTTGCTCAATAAATTAAAAAAAATACTGAAAATGTAAACCTGTGTTTCCTAAACATGAGAATATAACACTATTATTGTCAACTGAACCAAAGATTTACATTTAATTTTTTTTACAGAAGAACATAAATAACGAGACAATATTCTAATATTTACAATTAATAAGATGCCAGACAAGAGAAACAAAGACCCAAGCCAATTAATCTATCATCAAAACGGTTGATTTAGACATTGATTAAAGGTGCCATATGTAAGAATAAGGCCAAAAACGGTTACTACATTCAACCCGTGGTTGCTCGGCAGCTGTGACTGTTTGTTATATGAACATTATTCCTGAGTCTCTGTGACATATTAGGAGGATTTTATGGCCAGTTGCTTTAGATTTATTACATAATGCACCTTTAATTGTCGTAGCCCTCATTTTAAAAGAGGTTTTTAATTTCTCAAAAACCTGAGGTGCTACACAATTAATTGTTGTGTATAAGTATTGTAATTGTTGTATCCATTGTGACAATTATGTTTTTGTACAGAGTTTTGAGGCAAATAGTGTTAATTTCAGAGAAGAACAATAGGAGACGAAGTCCATGGTGCCCCTGAATGCATCATCTCTGGAATATAAATGCGTTCAGTCACTTTTGTAGCGATTTGTCCATGACATTCTGACACCTGTCAAAAAGTGTAAGTGATATTACTTTGATGTTGCTGTTGCTGCTGCTGCAGGTAACCCAAGACATTAGAATTACTCGTCTGTGGATGATGACTGTCCACCATAACCCTGGATTTCCACTGGACACGCTACAGCCGTGGCACGTCAGCGGCGCGGTCGCCGTTGCAAATCGCTTCCATTCTAATAAATGAGAGCATTTCCACTGGACGCGCTGCAGAACGTCTCAGCAGGGTCCCAGAAGCGGCTCGCCGTACCAAATCGCTTTCAATAGGTAGCAGTTCTATTTTTGCTGTCGCCGCCGCGTAAATTTCAACAGAGCAGATCGCACCAGACAGGAAGTGCGACACAGACTCAAAGTATAACATTTCCACCCCCCCCTTTCAAAATAAAACACAATATGCAGGTCATATAGCCTCTCACAACTTCACATCAACAACACGTCGTGACCTGTGCTGCCAGGTCAACAGTCAATTAATCAGAGCGTCTCGGAGAGTCATAATGTACAACGACTTCAACTGATTATACACACAGTCTAATGCGGGATCTCGCGAACTCGTGTCCGTTCGAGATTATCACGCGATCTTCCGTGAATACCGCTGGCGCCCGGTGGGGATTGCCGCTGGGCAGAGGTCGAAGCAGAACCGCGCCGATGACGTGCTGTGGCTGTAAAGGCCACATTATACTTCTCCGACTGCGTAATGCGTTATTCGACGGATACGCGCTGCAATTTCCTGCCCGATCAGTAGGGGTCGCTGCGCAAGGTTGTTGTGCTTCTGGCTACAGTAAGCAATGGCGTCCGAGAGAGAGAGAGAGAAAGACTGTTGTTGTTGAAACAGTGGCCGTTTCTCACTTTTCTGTGTCACGGAACGCAGTTTTAAGATCATTTGAGGTGAGAAATTGGACATTTAGAGTCTAAACATGTGGTTTGTGTGTTAAGATATGACGTATTTATAGTTTGGCAGCGACGTTGTCGGCGGTGATCAGCTCCGCGTCTGTGGACGCTCGGTGCAGCTCTTGCCGTCTCCGTTGTCCCTTGTCGGAGTGACAGACACTTAAAAAATATTGTGTGCAGTCGGAGACGACGCAGAGGCTCTCTGACAGGCTCTGCGTAACCTACGTAGACCAAGGAGTTGCTCAGTTAGTGTTTTCATGTCAGCCTGGTTTGCCAAACCATTTCTCTTTTCTTGTGTGCGTGCAAGTAGGTGAAAGCAATTCCTCTTTATCAGCGGGGCTGAAATCACTTAAGTGTAAGTGATGGAACATTACCACAGTGCAGAATATAACATTATGTCTTTGCTCACCTCAAGTGTCTCTGTGCATCATATACAGAGAAATAAACTAAAGATTTCATTACATCCACAGAAACGCATCGATGCTGTACCATGGAAAACAACTCTTCAGAGTTCTGAGAGGTTCCAAGGTTAGATAGTGCTACTGCCAACCTAATGTATTTTTAGAAATCAGTAGGTGTCTCCAATCCAGAATACAGCAACTCTTAACAGTCTTGGAAACTTCAGTGACTGCGGCTGCAGAGAACCCACTTCATGTTCCTAAATCTAATAACAAGAGGACGCCCTTTTTTCAAGCCCTCACCCTGCGTCTTTTCCTTCCCTTTCCTCATAGCGAGCTGCTTTTCACTTCATTTAATCACATTTCCCCCCCTCAATGTGTAAACGTAATGTGGTATAATCATTAATCCCTTAAACAATTTAAATCGCATAACTGTGATGTGATTACTTTTTTTTGCTTTAAAATAAGAATGGAATTTAGCACATTAAGGGTGAATTCCAATTCCTTGCTTAACCCTCAATCTTAACCCTCAATCTCAAAAATGTGCGCTCCCTCTAGTGCAAGTGCTGTCCCGATTCTCAGAAAAATTAAGTTGAGGGGCGAGTTTAAGGGCTGTATCACCCTCAATATTGAGATTTTCAGAGACCACCCTTGGGAGCAAGGGCTACCCAGAATGCATTGCGTGTTTTCACATAAGAAAGATGGCGTCGAAAGCAGCGAAGCGAGTGTGATACAAATTAAGTATTTTCTTTGTTAATAGAGATATAAAAATGATGAAAACCATTGTATTATCTTAGTTTAGGCTCATATTATGGATTACTGACGTCATTGTTGTGTAACATTTATTTTTATTTTACGATCTTTTGTCAATAGCTGGCCGGTGCGGACAAGCGATGGTTTACTTTTCAATAAGCCGTGGTGTGTGGTAACTGTCAGCTGAATATGTCCATGGTTGTGGTATTTGTATGAGTATCATCTTATAACTAACTGACAACCTAATAACTTGACTGACAAACAGATCGTAATAAATAATCCTGACGTAAATGTGTTCTTCTTCTTCTTTTTTGGAGTTGACAGACTGGACGCAGCTTTCGCGTTATTCTGCCCCCTACAGTCTGAAGACGTATCTGCATTTAAGGGGTGTCCCATTTCTAAGTGACAAAATAACCCTCAACACTTGGTTTTGAGGGCCAGTTAAGATTAAGGGTTGAGCTTGAGGGTTAAGATAGGAATTGGAATTGGCCCCAAGTTTTCATGATCCTGTGTGTTGGAGTGCTATGAGTTGGGCATCAAAACATAAACAGTTTGTGGGCTTTACTTTAGAATGTATTTATCAATACAATGGCTCTTCTGTGTTGACAGGTAAGCCAGTATCTCAGTTCCCTTAATCTCTGATGATACACAACGGTCAGTCAATGATTTCAGTAAAGAGTCTCGTTATATAACGTAGCGTGAATAATAGAGCACTTTCACTGGGAAGAAAAACACAGGTATTAGCATCAACATTAACTGTCTCATGCAAATAATCCAGTGCAATAAAAAAACAAAACACCTTTGAATAAATGCACTGAGGCATATATTTAAGCCTTAAACAGGATGTACTAAATCAACAGAGAAGTTCAGGAGAAATCGGTCAACAAAGGTGGTTCCCTCTAAATCAATCAGGTGGACTGCATGCAATTTGTCCAACCAGCCGTCAGTAAAATGTCTTCTCCTGGTTTTTCCTGTAGAAGTTAGAACGACACACGCGAACGCTTCAGTGAAAAACACTCTCCACGCATGCAGTAAAAAGCACTTTACACGCACAGACCTCATTTATCCCAGACGGTGATTAAACTCAGCGAGCTTCCTGTTGAGATCACACACACGTGATCAAAAAAAATTATAGCTGATCAAATATTTTCATTCAGGCAATTAGGTTTTATAATTAGAGTTTACATTTGTTGTGAATATGAGCTGGACACACCTCAAAGCATGAGGGTCCTGGGTTTAACCCTTAGTGCTCAAGGAATGCACGTGCAATGGTAAATTGCCGTGGGAATAATCATTTTATGTGTTGTTGAGTTTAAAGTTAGGATTAATTTTATATTGCATTTTTAGTGGTGATATAAAGTAGCAATAATTGTGCAGAAGTCAAAAACCAACCGTTTTTCTTTCCTTTTTGTCCATCAATAATAACGAGCCAAGTGAACTCTGACGTATTTTCCAATTTTCACTAATTAAATCTGATTTTAAAGGTGAAGTAAGTAGTTTATAGTGCCATCTAGAGGAGAGGCTGAAATTTACAACAACGAACTGCTCCTCTGCTCACCCCCTCCCTTCCCTGAGCGCTACGGTATCCGCAGCCGGTCAAATGTCGTCCTCGTCGTCTTTCTCCTTGTCAGCAGATGAGGTTCGTGAGGTGAGGGAGAGGGCGAGCTACCGCGGCCGTAGCAGACGAAGTGGAGAGAGTGGAGGCGGGACTTCTGCTACAAGTAAAGAGAAGCTTGTTTTGTTCTCTCGCGTTTGTCCTTACAGGCTCCCGTAGAAACATGGCGTCTCGCTGCTAACAGTGGCAATGCAACCGCGGCCCACGACCATGTTATTTTACATGACTTTTTGAAACACTACGAAAATGAAACAAAAAACTATTATACAGCGACTAGACAATGCAGGAGCACATAATATGTATAAAAAAGTGGATTTTGGGTCATATAAACCCATAAATACTACACAGTGTCCCTTTAAGTACTTTTTGCTCATGTGTGTTTATATATATTCATATTAAATATAAACACATATATTATGTATGTATTTATTTTCCTCAGATTGCCTTGGTTGTGCTGAAATAAGGATTACACATTCTTATACCTAATAATGGAAAAAAAAGCAGCCAAAATGCTCTGTGTTCTAAGGTTCAAGGTCTTGAATCTAATCCCAATCTGCATGTTTTTATTGACAACACGCCAGCTCCTTACATAACAGTCCCACATGAACCACAATTTGAATTGAGATGCATTTTTATGAAGCAGCAGTGACAACCACCTCACTTCAGCGCGGCCCCTGCTGAGCCCATTCGGCTCCAAATCCCACCCATTTATGTCTGCATGCAACTTCTTTAACCTTTATTTAACCAGATAAAAAAAACCCATTGAGATCAAGATCTCTTTTGCAAGGGTGACCTGGGCCAAGAAAGGCATGCAGCACACATCACAAGTTAAATAAGAAGCAGGAAATGCAACATTTACAAAACAAAACATTGAAATATAAAAGTGCAACTGGATAAACATAAAGTGCAGGAGTTGTGATCGCAGTAACAATTTAAGAACATAGACACCGTTCAAAGGATTTCTGTTGTCTGTCTTTTATGATGGAGTGGAAAGCTGCTAATGAAATAAAAGCTGGCATTTTAAGTTCAGTTTGGAGAGTATTCCAAGCAGCTGGGGGTCGAGAAACTGAAAGCACGAACACATGGAGCAGACAAGTGCAAAATGTCCTTTGAACGCAAGGCGTAGCAGTGGCTTCTGGTTCTCTGAAGAAAAGTGCTTAAATAAGCAGGAACCAAGCCGAGAAGAGCCTTATAGACCAGAGTCATCCAGTGTGTGTAGTTACAGACAGGGAAGACATGGAAGCATTAGCGTACAGTTCACAGTGATGGGTGAGGCGGCTACAGCCAGTGATGAACCTCAGAGCACAATGATAGACTGGTGTCAACGAGTGTAGACACCTGTTAGAGGCACACGTGTACACAACATCGCCGTAATCAAGTAGCGGTAAGAACGTTGCTGATATCATCTTATAACTAACTGACAACCTAATAACTTGACTGAAAAACGGATCGTAATAAATAATCGTGACGTAAATGTGTTCTTCTTCTTCTTCTTTTTTGGAGTTGAGACTGGACGCAGCTTTCGCGTTATTCTGCCCCCCGCAGTCTGAAGGCGTATCTGCATTTAAGGGGTGTCCCATTTCTAAGTGACAAAATAACCCTCAACACTTGGTTTTGAGGGCCAGTTAAGATTAAGGGTTGAGCTTGAGGGTTAAGATTGAGGGTTAAGATAGGAATTGGAATTGGCCCTTGGTCTCCGTCAGTGTCGTCTTGACTACAATTCACTGCTAGCAGCAGCATGTCTGTGTTAAGGCACACATCATGTTCAAACATTAGAGCAGACACACATGCCCACATAGGAAATTTGTCTCAGGTGCATGAAGCACACTCACAAAGACCTCTTAACTATTTAGAAAACAATCTTTCACCACATGTTCAGCGTCAGTCAAAATGCCACAAAAACAACAATATTTGCAGGACACATGGACGTGTGGCGTCATAGTGAAGAGTCCTGGTGATGAGTTGAGAACAAGGGTATATATTTTTCCATAACTAAGCCCTGAAACATAGCAGCAACTCTGCAACAACAGACACACAACAGCTGATATGTGTGAACAACAGAGGTGTGAAAGACGCAGCAGATCAACGCCGCACCCGCAACACACGTGTGTGTGTGTGGCCTTATATTGGTTTCATACAGCGAGAGTGAAGACAACCTGCCTGACCAATTTAACACCTCACTAACTGTGCACACAGTTCACTCAGTTTAAAATGTGGATGTTATGACTTCTCGTTG
This sequence comes from Microchirus variegatus, assembly GCF_963457635.1. Classification (NCBI taxonomy): domain Eukaryota; kingdom Metazoa; phylum Chordata; class Actinopteri; order Pleuronectiformes; family Soleidae; genus Microchirus; species Microchirus variegatus. Next base: position 27,598,862 of record NC_139807.1, on the reverse strand, counting down.
CACAATGACATTTAGAACTGGCTGCAGCATGACCTGAAAGTAATGTGTGATAAACGTAAAAGGTTTCTAAATTTCTCCGTGTGGAAGATTGTTAGTCACAGCCATCTTCTGTTTTCGTGGAGAAAAAGACATATTGGTGTTTTTTTACATTTCCAGACAGATGTTATGTGTTTTCCACTTCAAAATGATCTGTTTATATTTCTGAAGCCATTTTAAACAGCAGCACAACACGGATAAAAATGATCGATTGTGCAGTCAAACTCAAATGTTTGCAATAATGCAGTGCATTTTTACCTCAAGTCCATTTTATATCTTATTGTTTTCTTTCCCAGAGTACATGCCTGTGGCTCAAATTGCTCCCTCATTCACGACTAAGAGAGGAGACGACGGACAGCTGCCCAGGGCTGGAAATTTATGGCGCTTGAATTTTTACATTTGAAAGGCAAACTACGGTGGCCGACAGGGGGCAAACGCACTGCAAACCCCAAAACACCAGCAAATAAGAAAACGCCAGCAAGTAACAAAACACCAGCAAGTAACAAAACGGAAGTGCTCCGGGTCTGTGGGGGGCGCTGTCGTGCAGGTCTTCGACCAACCTGTTGACTCGCAGTGTTGGGCCAAAACTTTTTTTTTTTTTAATAAACTTTATTTAAACTTTTCCAGTACACATTCCTCGGTAGATGTGGCCGCCATGCATCTTTGTTGAAAAATATCAGCCGGATCACTGAACCCGCAAAGCATCATGGGTAATTTCATCCTCCACTTCTTTTTAAGCCTGCACCAGAGCTCACTACGTTTCGAGGGTTGATTATAAGGGGACAAAAATCACATTTCCCCTTGCTCCACCCTAAACATTTATTCAAAGTTTTTTTTTTAATAAAAAAAAATTGAGGCGTTAATTAACGCGTTTAACTGACAGCACTACTTTTTACTTTTAACTGATTGAGATTGATGATTCAGTTACACCAAAAACTACTGCTTTGATGAGGTACTATAGAAATGGAAAACCATAATCATGTAGTGCCGAGCCAAGGCGTCACATGGTAACTAAACCATAAGAAACTAAAAAGAAAGTATAACCAGCATGGCCTTAATTCATTTAACAGTGGTGTGAATGTAACATGCAATCGTGTAAGTTATATAATTATAATATAATTTTTAAGAATGTGCACATACTGTAGGAGCCTTATTGACTCAGGTGCTGATTGGTTCATTGTCTGAAGTAAGCTGCAGGTAATTGCTCACCCAGGGACCTCAGCATTTACAGGAAGCAGGAGTCTTATCCGTCATCTTCCCAGCTCAGCCACACTGACCTCATTTCAGACGTGTAATTATAAAGTGTTGTACGTGTCATTGCGATGGTAACTACATTTCAGAAGGACTGTAGAAGGTACACGGGCCGTACCTTATCCTCTCCCATTTCTTATTTAAGTGGGTACGATTACATAATGTTGTCATGAGACCAATTCGCTGCATTACACTCACATTATTCCTCATTTATGCAGACTTCAGCATATCCAGCTGATAAAGGATGTTTAAGTTGCTTAGAATAAACCTGAAATTGACTTGCTGGTAGAAAAATGACGGCAAATTAAATCTTTAGGGACTAAAACTTGATTATATAATATGAAGCCTCCTGGTAATGAATGAGTCTCGTCATCGGAATGTGCTTCTGCAAAATGGTGGTAAAAAAAAAAAATATATACACATTATACAGTGTTTCAAAATTGGAATCGAGCTGAAATCCTTTGTCATGATTAATTTAATGCACTCTCTAATATGCCATATCTAATTCATAAAGAGACGTCAAGCTCTTCTCACTGAGCTCTCCCGTGCAGCAGCCTGGGTGCACGGCAGCAGCGGCGGCGTCGTTGTCTCCGTGCACCTTGCTATTAAATGCTCGAGGCTGCTGGATATTGGCAGCGATTTTCTGTGTTCTTTAAAAGCTTTATGGCTGTGTCTTAAGATTCAGGGACGAGATTGGATTCACCCAGGAACAAAATGACAGTGACATTGGACATGGCCAAGAAAAGAAGTGCATTTATTATTGCCTTGTCGTCCCAAAGGTGAATCGGTTAACCCTGGCCGTTAAAGAGACACAAGGTCAAAGAGGAAATTTTACTATTATCTGTCATTTTCCAAAGACTGAATTTAGCACCGCATGACAAGACACGGGCTACGGGGTTGGCGTAGCGGTTATCATTTTTGCCTTTTCAGCAAGAAGACCTGGGTTCACGACCCAGGGAGTTGGGAGTTGGGAGTTTGCATGTTCTCGCTGTGTGTGGACAGTCCTCACAGTCCAAAAAAAATACATTATGGGGATTATCTAAACTGGACACTCTAAATTGACCATAGGTGTGAGAGTGAATTGTTGTTCACCTACACTGCCATTCAAAAGTTTGAGGTCACACTCATACAATTTTTGTTGTGCTTTCCATTGAAAGTCACACTTTTATTCATATAAAGAGTGGATCCCTCACCTGTGGTTCTCCCTAAGGTTTCTACCCTTTTTCTCTGTTATAAGGGTTTTTTTCCCCTGGTAGTTTTTACTTACCCTGGTCGAAGGTCTAAGGACAGAGGATGTTACCAACCCTGTGAAGTCCTGTGAGACAAACTATGTTTTGTAAACTGTGGGCTATATAAATAAAGATTGATTGATTGATTGAAAAGAGTTGCAAAATGAATAGAAAATCTAGTCAAAACATTGACAAGATTAGAAATAACGATTTTAATTCAAAATAATAATGTTGCCCTTTCGTCAAAGAACCAGCAAAACTGTTTTCAGCTGTGCTAACATCATTGCACAAGGGTTTTCAAGGGTTTTCTAATCATCCAATAGCCTTCTAACGCAATTAGCAAACACAATGTAGCATTAGAACACTGGAAATGGGCCTCTATACACCTATGTACATATTCCATTAAAAACCAGACGTTTGCAGCTAGAATAGTCGTTTACCACATTAACAATGTATAGAGTGTATTTCTGATTCATTTAATGTTATATTCATTGAAAAAAAAAAGTGTTTTTCCTTCGAAAATAAGGACATTTCTAAGTGACCCCAAACTTTTGAACGGTAGTGTATCTGAATGTATGTGTCCCTGTGATGGACTGGTGAAGCGTCCAGGGATTCACACTGACCAAATAAGTTTTTTTCTCTCTATGCTGCTGTCTGTGCTTGGACAAAGACAGTGGACAAAGACTCAAAGACAGAGTGACAAATAAACAGGCAATGAAAAATAAAACAGAACATCTCAAAACAGGATGTAAACTATAAACCTAAAGCGCTCCAAAAGGGAGGAAAACCTTACTCAGGTTGAGGAAGTCTAAAACAACACATAAACAAAAAACACTCCAAATGGAGGCTATCAAAGGTTATTGGAAAAAAAGAATTTCAAAGCAGAACTATGAAAACGTACAAACAAAAAAAATCTCTCTCTTAAGAGGCATGAAATACTGACTTACTTCATGAACAGGCGAGGACAAAACTATGAGGACTGGCTGGGATGAACGAGACACTCTGGAACTGAGTTAAAAGGAGAGGGAGAAACTAAATACATGAGGGTGGGGCAACAGGTGAAATCAGTTGGGGCAATCAAGGGAGGTGATCAGGCTGGTGACAGGAAGAGGAAGTGGTCTGAAATGAGAGGAGAGTTAGTTTTCAAAATAAAACAGGAACTACTAAATTTTCAAAAACACAGCCCAGACTGTTCAGGTTGATCCCTATGAAAATCCTCTATGAGGCTAGAATCTAAAATATGGCGTGAAGGGATCCATTGTCTCACGGCTTGCGAGTCGCGCGCATCTCTGACAGAGCAGTGTTGCCAACATGGCGACTTTGTCTCTAAATCTGACGACTTTTTGTGGTGTTTGGAGACTCTCGAGCGAAAGCACGTATCACTCTGCAGTTACTGAGCTCAACAAGCAGCGTGTGTTGCCGGGATCACCTCCCAAAACACAGTAAACTCTGCTGTCCAAGCCTACAGTCAGAGTAGAGAGGAGAACCTTCGCACTCTGGAGGGTGGGACTTTGAGGGAGGCGGAGGTGTTCATGTTCAAATTTTTACTAAGTGCTGTGAGACGTGCAAGAAAGGTAAGGTAAGTTGATTTAAGAGGATCAACTTTTATTTGTCATGCACACACACACACGCACGTATGCACACACACACACACACACACACACACGTTTCACACTGTTTGACAGCTTCTCTCGTCTACAGGTGGCAAATAAAGGACCAAGACAAACAGCAATGCATCATTTAAGTCAGCAGCTGTGTACAGGGAGGAAGCTGAAGTAGTGAGGAAAAAAAGGCCTTTGCCTTTGTCAAAAATGCTTTATAGTCGATCAACTCAGGCTGTTTTAAAATAAATCGATCTGACTTTTAAATACATTTATATTCCCGAGTCCAGTTTTTCTTGAATGTGTTTTTGACCAATGTCAACATTCCTCTAGCTCTCTTTACATCCCTGCATTTAATCCACAGCCAGTGACTGAATAGACCAGGGGTGTCAAACTCATTTTCACTGAGGGCCACATCAGCATAAGGGCCAGATGTAACTGTCATACAGAATAAATGTAACCAAATATAATGAAAAATAAAGGTAAAAACATAGTGCTAAATAACTTTCTGTATTTATCACTTATTCAATTTCACTCGTCGCATGATGCATATACAATGATACACTGCAAACTAGTGGCAAGATGCTGTCACTTTGCGAGTAACGCAATCGCCATGCATTGTGGGAAATGTAGTTTATGGTCAACGCACGCCTTAAAGCAGCATAGACGTATTTTAACACAGATTTTGAAGAACAATTAATCACTCGTGGGCCACATAAAATGAAGTGGTGGGCCACATCCGGCCCCTGGGCCTTGAGTTTGACACATGTGGAATAGATGATCCCTGTGTTTCTGAATGTGCTTCCTACAATTTTTGAAAATTCCTCTCTCGGCATTTATTGATCAGCCGCAAAGGGCTCAACTCTGCTGGTGACAATCACGTAGTTATATTTTTGAAGCTTTTTCATTTCAGTTTCAGTGGACGTGACCTCACGTTCTTGCTTGTGTCAAAATAAACTTTGGTTTCTCCCGAACCCCAGCTGAGACAGATAATTAGCAACACCTGGCCTCTTCTCCTCTTCTCTATCTGCTGTGGTGAAAAGGAAAAAAGCAGCATCTGACTGAGCAGTCGACAGTATATGTGGAACGTTGAAATCAAAATATCGAAAAAAGATTAATTCACTTCAAAGTGAAGCGCGTTTGAGCTTTGATTAAGTGAATCTGGATAGATGATGCAATCGGTTGAAGTCTATTTATTCGGTCATAAAAGAGTAAAAACATTAGCTCGTCTGCGCCTTTTGTCAACCGCTAAGTGTGCATCCCTAGATTTCTATGAGCAGTCTTCCCTCGGTCTATGACTAATCCTCTATCCTTCCCACACTCACACGGCTTCCTTGTCACTCCCATTCTTTCTCTTGTGCTTTTTCTTGGCCCGTCTATCTCCGTGTGTCTATTTTGTGCTGCTGTGATCCGTGTGGCGGTCCATTGTTTCATGATTCTTGGCCCCAGTGCCACAGCAATCTTGGACAACATCACCAACGGATCAAATGCTGCCAAGGCTGTGCCAAACATATGAGACAAAAAGAGACAGAGAGAGAGAGAGAGAATGGCTGAATGGAAGAACTGCAAAATGAATGATGAGCTGTGTATGATGCTTCTGGGTAATTCTCCATAATACATTTTCCTTTCTGCAGAAACACTGGCTGAGCATTCTTCTTCTTCTTCTTCCTCGTGTAAAAAAAAACAACATACCCTTCTTCAGGTACACCTGAAAAATTCAGGATTTGGTTATCCAGCTTGGAAATATCCCACATGGTCTCTGGATGGCTCCTCTAAATTATTCAAAGCATTTTGTGTATAAATAACCACCGACTGGCCCTGAAGCCAGCTGTCTATATATTTCTGCCCTGGAACTCTCAAACATTCCAGCAAAGCAATCAATCCAAGCATAAAGATCTTTTTTGTTTGTCATGCTTGTGCCGTGTGTCGATCCAGTTGAAAACTCTATAACGTGGGTCGCCTTCAAATTCAGCATTTAGGCATTTATGGTCTGCAGAGGAAGAGAAACTATACCGACTGTGGTAATGGAGTCATTTTCCCTCTAGCCCCACCATGAGGTTGACATTTATGTCTCTGAAAACTAAAACATGGTCTGACGTTAATAAGTAGGATGAATTGGAACAGAATTCTGTCAGCTCCGATTTACAGAATAATTAATATTGATCTATTTGATAGATCAATGTTATCCTCTTTTTATTCTGTTATGTTGTGATTGTTTTATCAGATTTGTGTGGAGTTTGTACAGACAAAGAATTTTAAAAGAAACTGATTATAGAGAGGAAAATTACATCAAACAGAGACCACGCTGTGTCATTTTCTTTTTTTTCTTATCTTATTGCACTTCAAATATAACAAGATAACAGATTTCTTGAAAACAAGGGACGTGTTTAACCGCTGGCAAACTAAATTAAACTAAACTAAACCTCCACTATGGCTGCAAGTGTAACTTCTTTGCCAGGGATAATAAAACAACACTAAAATCACACAAAACCAGCGCTAATTTATGGTTCATAAATTAGTCGCAATGACTAAACATGAAGAGATGGATGTGGGAGTCAGTCTCAGAGAGGTTGGGACCATGCAGGTGTTGAAAGCCCAGGACGTCACAGTGGATGTTCTCGTTTGTAGCATCTGCATTATGGGCTTTGTGGATCTGGGCCAGTTTTATTAGAAAAACAAAGATCCTCTTGCAGGGCTGGACTTGTGCCAGGGACCTGATGTGGCCCGTGAGTTTGACATATCTGAGTGAATGAATGCAGATGTATTATTCTTCAATGTATCCCTCGTCCAACTCACAAAATCCACTTCCACTCCCATTTTCTCCCAAAATCTGGAGCCATTGCTCTCCTGTGGCCACTTCCCATTAGTATGGTTTAAGAATTTTTTAAAGTTTGATGAAGTTTGACACGCAAAAGGAAAATAAACAAACAATACATGGGGATGTTGAAATTGAAGGGGAGCAACATTGATCCAAAAACTGACGCGCATGTAGTCACACGTCATTGCAAACAGGCACGCAGACAAACAGCCTCATTTAGCAAACCTGTAAACAAACACACACACACACACACACACACACACACACACATACAAACACTTTCATTTCCCATCTCTTCCCCCTGGGGAGCAGACATTGCGTAGATGGCTAATAACAACTGTACGGCAATTACAGTCATCACTGTCAGTGATACAGGTGCTGGGTGTTCGGTTGGTAATGGAAAATAATACGGGGGCGGTTTGCACTGGGAGGATGTGTGGGGTCAAGTTAAGCATTTGAAGCACTTCATATACACTGTATATATATATATATACACATATATATATATATATGTGTATATATACATACATATGTGTGTATCTATAATTACATATATATTAGGGTTGTAACGATATGCGTATTGAAATCGAAATCGCGATACTCAGAGCCACGAACCTGTCTCGTGGCGTGAGAAAACAGAATCGCGACACGCCCTTTCTAACTCCCAGTTATTTTTCCAGTCACATGATGTGAGCTGTTAGTGCTGCCAAACTTATTTTTATTAGGGGTGTCAAATTATCGCGTTAATTATGATTAATTAATTACAGTCATCATTGACGCGTTATGTTTTTTAATTGTGTTAATCTCTTCTTTACTGATGTCCCCACTCCATCCAGCGCACACATTGAAAAGCGGCACCGGAGCGTCAGCGTGATTATGTAAACAGCGGCGAATCCACAGATTGTAACGGTACCATTTTCATCACTCTACGACCAAGATTCACGGATCCAGCCCCCAAAATAAGAGCAAAACAACAACTGACTTTCAAGAAATACAAGCGGAAATGTTGTCTTACCTTTGCTGTTTATCAAAACAAGTTATTTACACCGGACCAAAACTGCTTCTAATGAAGAACTACACTTCCCAGCATGCTTTGGGGACAAATCCCAGTCTGATTGATCATTTACTTTGTATTTTTCAACAGTATTATTTTGTTACAGAAAAGAGATAAATCTTTGGTTATTTTTATTAAATGTTACATTAAAGGTGAAGTTAGTAGTTTATAGTGCCATCTAGAGGAGAGGCTGAAATTTACATCAAAGAACTGCTCCTCTGCTCACCCCCTCCCTTCCCTGAGCGCTACGGTATCCTGAGCCGGTCAAATGTCGTCCTCGTCGTCTTTCGCCGTGTCAGCAGATGAGGTTCGTGAGGTGAGGGAGAGGGCGAGCTACCGCGGCCGTAGCAGACGAAGCAGAGAGAGAGGAGGCGGGACTTCCGCTACAAGTAAAGAGACGCTTGATTTGTTCTCTCGCGTTTGTCCTTACAGGCTCCGGTAGAAACATGGCGTCTCGCTGCTAACAGTGGCAATGCAACCGCGGCCCGCGACCATGTTATTTTACATGACTTTTTGAAACACTACGAAAATGAAACAAAAACTATTATACAGCGACTAGACAATGCAGGAGCACTTAATATGTATAAAAAAGTGGATTTTGGGTCATATAAACCCATAAATACTACGCAGTGTCCCTTTAAGTGGCTATATAAGTAAATAAAAAAAATAAAAATGTTTTTTAAATTTTGTAAAAAATCGTGATACAAATCGAATCGTGAGTTTGTGTATCGTTACAGCCCTAATATATATACGTATATGTCTATATAGACATACATATACATACACAGAGAGAGAGAGAGAGAGAGAGAGTATGCTTGAAATTCTATAAATATGTACACGATATACTGAAAAGACTGGAGACTGGAGAAGTGAAATCCAATGTAACCAACTCTTGATTTATCCTGAAATAATTCACGACCTATGCAACAGCCTGCGCTGTCTTTCTTCAGGAGTGAGGCTGAGTCACCTCTGTGGCCTCAGTGCCTCAGGAGGAGAATGCTGCTGCACATCCTTAGCTGCTGATCAATAGCCTTGACATGGACATGTCGGCGCTGCTGTGACCGAGTACTGACGGCGGGCAACAGAAATGATCCTCCTGGAATGTACGTATGCAAGACTCCCAAGTCTCCACAAAGGCAAGTTTACCTCAATAATGTGGAGCCACGCTGCTCACAGTAAGTGAAATAAGATTCCGTCTCGACAGGACTTTGAGAACAGAGTAAAACTGGCAGCTGAATGTTTTTACGAGGGAAGTCGCTCAAATTTCCACACACACACTACAGAGTGTGAATGATCAGGTCAGGCGTTGTGATTCTGTCCAAAACAGCAACGAGGGGAGGTTTGACATTCTGAAGCTGGATGAGCCAAAGAGGACAAACAGTTGGGAGAAGGGACAACATAATTATTAGCTTTACTAGAGAAGGCCATTCATTTGTGGATGTCACGTGATAACTGGCAGTGCAGGCCACTGATAACTGGTGTTTAATAAAGTCATTTATTACAGGGAAAATACACATTCTACAGCCATTAGAGCTATGCAATATTCTTACGATGACAATGTACAAACACACACTTTAGAACTGTGCAACATGCACCATGACGCTCGATTACATCTTCACATGATGTTATTATTTGTTTTCTATAATTCAAATTACAGTAATGTGTCGCTGTTTATGCACGGTTTCTAAATTTAAGCTGCAGTAAATAACTTTCCGGTTGATGTTGTTGATGTTATTATTCAGCTTCTGTTTGGTCTTCATTAACAGAAACAACTTAAGCATGTTCGGTTGCCTTATAATTCTTCTTTACAATGTTCTTTACAGTGTAATGTTTATTTTTTTGACTAAGTTTGTATAGGTTTTTTAACAAGTTGTTTACAGTATTTTATTGTTCTTTACATTTATATTTTCACATACTTTATTTATCTCTCCATTCCTACAACAATATAAAGAGAAAATTAGAATTTTTCTGGCATATTTACGAATGGTAATTAATCGTGATTAATCGTGATTAATCCACAGCTACCCTGTGATTAATCTGAAATTAAAATGTTTAATCTTTTGACAGCCCTAGTTATACATAAAAGCCTGCTTAATTTTAGATTTAGTTCTCCATTTTTGATATTCATAGATTTATTTTGCATCATAAATACGTCATTAGACTCAAGTAGAAATTGTTCCATCACAAAACAAGCACTTTGACATTGAAATTCTATGAACGTTTTTATTGCAACATCGTGACATAATATTGAAATATAGTGAAATAATTTCAGCTCATATTGCCCACCTGCTACTGAATAGTTTCTCTAGACCGCCCCCTTTTGACCAGATTAGGGGCTTATTGGCCTTCAGGTCATTCAATTTCGACGCCCCTGCTTTAAGCCATCAGACTGCTGAATGACCCGGTTTTTGAGAAAGGATCAAATGTATCAGACATGTGTTTATGTTTAAAATACAGGTGTGAAGGTGAAGGTATCTAGTATCCACATAAGCAGGGCCGGAGCTACGGGGGGGGGGGGGGGGCAGCTGCCCCCCTACTGTAGAGCCTTGCTGCCCCCCTAACTTTTGTGTTTTAAAAACTTTACTTGTAAGAACATCCGCGACTATGTCCACAAGCTTACATTCTTTATAAACAAGTTACATTTATAATGAATTTAATTAGTTTTGATTTTAGTAAAGACAACAGCTTCATACAATATATTAAAACCTGTCATGTTTTAATCCATAACGTTTACACAGGGTCGCCGTTACACACACACACAGCAGTGTGTTGTAGCAGTAACCCTGCTATAAAACCACTTACTGTCACCTATCACAGCAATGAGTTAAACCAGGTGACATCTTTTACTTTTCTAACTGGGAAAATAACAAATACAATAGCATTAAGTAGTCTAAACATAACTGTTGTGTGTAATAAATATCTTCTGATTTTATATTTGTTATACGTATTAGCTACATGGCCCTACAGTGTAGTGATACAAGGATAACCAGAGCTTCTCACAATGAACAGGAGAGCAAAAAGTGCAGATATTGAAAGGGTTTTAGTAAGAAAAGTGCACAGCAGAAAGACCACAGAAGGAGATGAAGAAATAAGTGAAGGAGAAGAGGATGTGAGGGATGAAGAGGAGGCTGCTGCAGATTCAGAAAGAGACAGGGAGGAAGAGGGTCCTCAGCATTTTAAGTTTTTTTTATATTTTGGATTTTTGCACTTTTTTATTTTATATTTTAATGTTGCTATTAATGGTTCATGATCATGTTCATGATAAAACAGTAATTGTTTGTTTTTTATGTTAAATCCATTTACATTTGGGGATTCTTGCGCCATCCCATGCCACCCTGCCAAGACCTCTTGCCACCGCTTTACCACCCCATGCAGAATTTTCTAGATCCGCCACTGCACATAAGTAATGAAAGATTTAACAGAAACTGAATATCTTGAGTAAGAAAGAACAAATTTAGGGTGATTTCCAATTCCTTGCTTAACCCTCAATCTTAACCCTCAATCTCAAAAATGCGCGGTGGTTGTGGTATTTGTATGAGTATCATCTTATAACTAACTGACAACCTAATAACTTGACTGACAAACGGATCGTAATAAATAATCCTGACGTAAATGTGTTCTTCTTCTTCTTTTTTGGAGTTGACAGACACACGTTATTCTGCCCTCTACAGTCTGAAGACGTATCTGCATTTAAGGGGTGTCCCATTTCTAAGTGACAAAATAACCCTCAACACTTGGTTTTGAGGGCCAGTTAAAATTAAGGGTGGAGCTTGAGGGTTAAGATAGGAATTGGAATTGGCCCTTAGCCTCAAGAAGTTTAGAAAGTGGTCAAAAAATATCATCCACAGACAATAACATGTATGCACACTGAGGAGCTCCAGAAGCAGCAGTGGTCAGTGCATGTCCACCAAGTGTGACAGCGGCTAATTCCTGCTCTATCCCTGGGTGACGCTCAGGTCTGGATGTCTGATGTGCGTCTGACAAAGTAAAACCTAATTAACTGTGAACTAAGCATTTGTGCTACATTTAATAGTCCCCGAGAGCTTCTTTGCGTTAGCGTATTATTTGATTACATTGCCTCTCCACTACCTGTAATGAATAATTTACCAAGCAAACAGAACGGAGACGCGTTTGCCGGGAACTGATATCCAACTGAAGCGGGATCAAGCGAAGGCGCAAACGGGGCTATCGCCGCAGACATCTGTGTTTGTGAGTATTCAAAAGTGTTGTTATCATGATGACATTTCAGTCGTGGATGGACAGAGTTGGTGCTATAGGCACTGAAGGCTGGCGCAGTAAGAGAGTGTCAACAAAAAGGGAAGCAGAAACCTAACAAAAGAGCTGAGAGGAAATGAAGAGCTGTGGGTGTGACAGTGACAGAGATCACTGATGCTCCTGCATCAACACTTTTATGTACAGATTATTTTTTTCAAAGACCGAATGTATCCTTGCGTGTACACACGCTGACAATGTTCTCCTTCAGTCCTGTATTGGCAGGAAGATCCTGTCTGTGCACAGCTCAGTCTCACCATCTGTTCCTGGCTAGACTGCTGATATCTGTTCTTATTATATATCCCGCTCGCCTCGCTCAGTCAAAGGTGAGGCACTCGCATACTGTATTTCATCTGGATTATTCCTCATTCAATCGAGCAAGCGCTATCAATCCACCCCAGTTATACACACAAATATTTTTTTGTGTGTCCTAAAACAGAGAAAGGCGGCGTGCACTCTTATTGTGACAGTGCTGCCTCTGGGCAGGATAACAAACCACAAATAGCGCTCAGCCTTACTCATCCAGAGAACCTTTCAGACGCGTTTTTTTTTTTTTTTTGGTTTGAGGCAGGAGTCCAATTCCTACATAAGTACCAAAATAAAGCCATCCCCACTTGAGTTTGTTGTTTTCGGTTTAGGTGGCAGCACAGTGATCGACATGAATGTTATTTAACGGGCCTGCGAGAATCGCTGCCTTTATCCAAGAAGCCTCACTGTTCCGTCAGCTGCTCGACAAGCATTGCGTGTGCACTTCTGAAAAAGGTTAAAGGAGCTATTGGCAGTGTTCGCAAGTCACGCCTTTATTTCAGCACATGTGACTCCATACTGGTCACGGCACCTGTTCTGAGGCTCTGGAGATAAAACTCTCATCTAAGGTGTTTTTTACAGAAGGTAATGTCTTCTCAAGTAGCATCATTTTGTTCCAGGGTGTGTCTCTGGAAAAAAAAATAATGTTTACATTCAAGTGACAAAGCCTCCTAGCAGCAGCTTCACAGATCCTTTTTACACGCTGAGGTGGTCACCACAGTGCAATATATAGTCATTTTTCATACTGTCAAATTTTTTTATACTGTAGTTTTTCCCATCAGTGCAATATCCATATCCTTATTTAATATCCTTATTTAATAGCTCAACCTTGTTTCCTTACACTGTAAATACCATGTTGTGCATACTGTGTATATTCTGCAGACGGGTTATAATGTACCAGAGGTGAAAAGTAACGAAATACATTTACTCAAGTTACTGTATTAAATACTTTTTTTTGTGTATTTTGTATTTTTTAAGTACAACTTTAAAATCAGGATTTTGTATTTTACTTGAGTACGTATTGACTCAAGTATTGTACTTAGTTACTTTATAAATCCTATCCGTCACTGAGTAAAAAATAAAAATTCAGCACAATGAAGACCTACAGGGGGAAAATATACACCAGAAACAGACGAATGATGATGTGTTAGCATTAGCATTAGCACTGGCGCGTGAACATAGAGGGCGTGGCCAAAAGTGACGTAATATCCTGTGTCGCGCCGGGCGCATGAGCTCCAAAATAGTTTTGGATTTCTGACCCCTTGTCATATTTCTACTACCCTCACACCCCACGCAGAGTAACTAAGTAACTTTTACTTAAAGTACATTTCAAATGAACTACTTTTACTTCTACTTGAGTAATATTTCATCAAAGTATTGGTACTTTTACTTGAGTACAATATGTTAGTACTTTTTCCACCTCTGTAATGTACATTCTACATTCTATATTTAAACCTATTTTTATAGTCAGTGTTAATATCTTTATATATTGTACTTAATATACTGTATTTCTTTTAGGTTAATGCATGTTTATTATTTATTATCCTTATCTTTATTGTCTTGCTGCTGAAACACTGGACATTTCAGCAGCAAGGGGGACTAATAAAGGACTATCTTATCTTAGTTCATAAAGAGTGGGAGCAAGCAGAGAGAGAAGTTCAGCGTGAGGACTAATGAGTATTCCAATTAAAAGGATTCTGGTGCAGTTTTACATGATTCTGATTGTTATTTCGTTTTTGTTTGTTTTAAAACACTTGAATACATTAAAATCAGCTCTACACGACTCTCTCTCTCTCTGTGTGTGTTTTCGATCTTGCGTTGCCCCGGCGACATTCCCACGATGAACACGGGGAATGATATATATATATTTTTTAATATGTTAAGACAGATGGAGGCAACAGCAGCATTGAGAAAGTAAAAACAATCAAACCCTGCAAAGAGCTTGGACTTTGACTGAAAACACAAACATGCGCCCACGTCAAGTTCCAGAAGTGAATTCTGCTGCTCATAAAAAACCTGTCATTCAACAGCCAGGACAGATGTTTCTTGACCCCGTTCAGGTGAAACTGTACCAGACGACTAGAACTGTCAGAAAAGGAGTGCACAAAAGTGTAAATTATATACTAATCCACCCGTCTGTCTCAAATACACGGCGCTCTTAGAAATAAAAGTGCCAAGTAGAACCATATAAGGTTCTTTGGCTTGTCCTCATAGGAGAAACCGTTTTGGCTCCAGGTTTTTATAAAGGTTCCACCTGGAACTCTTTTGGAGGGTTCCACCAAGAACCCTTTTAAAATCCTTTATTCGTCAAAGGGGTTTTAAAATGGTTCTTACTGGAACCATAAGTGTTACCAGGAACCCTTGAAAAACCCTTTCTCTTGGAAAGGGTTTTTCAGAAGCATATGGTTCCAGGTCGAACCTCAGCCCTATAGGGCACTTAAGTAGAAGGATGCAATGGTCTTTTCTTTATCTCAAACAAGAGCTAACAACAGTGATAGCAATACCACAACAAAACATCTCAATGTCTCAATAACTTGATCAATTTTAAAGTGTTGTCTTTGGTCATGTCAAGAATCATTTCATATATATTCATAATCCTTTCCTTGCTTTAAGAACAACAGACCAAGTGGAGTAAAATCCAGACAGAGCATGCATTTAATTTTGAAATACCAATAAAGCATGTGTTGGTATGAGAAGGCCACTGTAGTTAGTTACTAATACACTTGGAAAAGGAAAGGGTTACACTCTGCAGTTTAACCATTAGACACCACCAGTTCTTACATGGCGAAATAGAAAGTGTTTGTCTTATACATATCATTATGATGTTAAAGCGGACCTAGAGTGGTACTGTTGCATATATGTTAGTTATGGAGGTCAACTTACATACATTAACTTGTTTTTATGGTCAAAAACCTCCTAGTTGCTGTAAACGAGCCGATAGAAATCCTCTTTTCTGACGCTGTTTGTCAGCCGCGATGTTTCAGAGTGAACTTTTACCCCCAGAAGACAGAGTCTTGTGATTGGCCAATATATTCAGCACACCCGCTCTCAGAAGCGCAGCTCCCCCCTCTGGAACGGTGGATGCACTGCTCCTCATTATAAAAACATTGTTTTAACAATGTTTAAAAATAGACATTTATGACTTTGACCCGGAGTCAGACCCAGAGTCAGAAGACACTGTCGCTCATGAAACACCTCCACAATGGACGTTATTCTTCTTCTGCGGTTCAGTGTAGGCAACCGGATGTGCCCGGAGCAGGACAATCTGCTGCTCCGGAGAACCGGTGTTTACGTAACCGGACCAGGTTTTTTTCAGAGATCTCGCTGAGCCCGAGATTTACAATAAAACACAGCGTTCTCAGCAGTGGCTGAACTGTTTGTTTAGAACCTTCAGGGCTTCTTAAACAAGGTAATGACGCAGATACACACTAAAAAAACAGCGTTAATTTGAACTTCTGGTCTAGGTCCGCTTTAAAACTCAATGCATAGTGTAAACTGTGTTATTCTGTATCCAAAAACAATGAAGCGCTGTGTCAACAGTGACCAAAAAGGAGGCCTCTGGGGATGAGAAAGTTGCCTGTTGCATCCTGAAACAAACTTAATGTATACTTGAATCTACTGTTATTGTTGTTGTCGTCTGGGTTTTTTTTTTTAACCAAACAGAAGAGCTCAGCAAGGATCTTTCTCTAAATCATCAAACATCAATCAGTATCATAAAACCACACGTTCAGTGTCTGCCCTTTGTTCTTCCATCTTTCTCCTCCATATTGTGTCTGTTTCAAAGTGTGTGAACAGCGTTGCACTGATAGTTCTCAGAATAAAACGGCACAGTGTATACGTCTCTCTCTGTCTTTTGCTTCCCCCTCAAGAGTACTCACTATTCAGAATTGTAGATACTCTGCACAGTGCCTCCCCCCCCCCCCTCCTTCTCTTTGCCTCCGACTCCAATTATCTATTTTTGTATTTCTCCACCAACCCTCTACAGTATATAGCTGCCAGTTACAGTTCCATCCCACACGGCTGGTGCAGTGGTGGGCTACTATTCTTGATGCAACCTCATCCAGATTATTAAATCTACCTCCGAAATCGTTGTTCTCCGCGTGTGCTGATCGATACTCGCGAGGCACAAAGTATAAAAACCCAGACAAGATGGAAACGGGGGGGGGGGGGGGGGGATGAGAGACGAAGCATTAAAGGCGACTGCAGAAAACAATTAGACCGCCGTCTTTATCGCACAGACACGATGCTGCAACGCGGTTATGTAAGAGCATGGGCTTGTGTGTAAACACACAGCAAATCTGATATACACAGACACACAATGCACACACACACACACACACACTGCAACAGTTACTCTCACAGGTCCAGGATATGGTCATAAACAAATAAATGGTCAATACATTAACAGATCCTCTGAAAAAAACAGTAATGGCTCTTTTCCACGAAAGTCCCAGTTCGCCTCAGTACACAGCATTCCACGGCACGGCACGGCACGGCACGGCACAGAGCGGTTTAAGTTGGTTTTCCACTACAAAAATAGTACTTACACAACTTAAAGTCACAGCAGTTTCATGCAGCCGAAAACAAACAGACTGTTTTATTCTTTCACCTGGTTAAGACTATTAAGAAAACTTGGTGTCCAACTACACAGACTGTTTTAATTGTATAAGTATGGTGGCCCTGAGGTGCAAAACACAAAAGCAGAAAACACGAAAACATTAAAGCGGACCTAGAGTGGTCCTGTTGCACATATATATTAGTTATGGAGGTCTACTTACATACATTAACTTGTTTTTATGGTCAAAAACCTCCGAGTTGCTGTAAACGAGCCGATAGAAATCCTCTTTTCTGACGCTGTTCCTGAGTCGCGAAGTTTCAGAGTGAACTCTCACCCCCAGAAGACAGAGTCTTGTGATTGGCCAGTATATTTAGCACATCCGCTCTCAGAAGCACAGCTCCCCCCTCTGGAACGGTGGATGCACTTGCTCCTCATTATCAAATCCCAGTTTTCTGAATTGCTGGAGAAGAGTTTTTGTGTCCCTCTCTGTGACACATTGGTGTCATTTTATTTGCTCCCTCCAGTCTGACTTTTCTATTGAGCCATCATTTCTGATTTGGTCTTCTATCATTCTCCTCTATGCTTGTAAATATGTGTGCAACTAAGTAGAACAGAACAATATTTCCCCCTTCATGGCCTCACCATCTGCTCCCTTGAGTCTGTAAATCCAAGTGGCTCATACTTCCCTACACGGTGAAGTTAAATGGGGAATAAAAACACCTTTGTTTCAGAGACTCTTAATTATGGCTCTGTCTCTCTCTCGTCTCACCCTCTACCTTGTCTCAGATTACTAATGCGATTCCACCCTATTATTTTTTCTGAAGTGTAATATTAATTCAATGTTTCTTGCATGCGAATGTGACTAATATTAACCAATTATTTCTGACAGTTGAAGAGTCAGGCCAACTAGACACCGTACATGCACGTCGTCCACAATGTTCTGGAGAGATTTCAACAAAACTGCAGACACGATCCACTGAATACGAGAACACTGTGTAACGTATGTTGCTCAAATTCTCCACAATGGACAAGTATGAAGACAAGGATCCCTTTGTGATCTTTTATGACACTAAAATTAAATCTATTGTCAGACTGAAACTATAATAAATACACACTTAAACCATTAAAACCTTTTTTTTTTCCAGTCACACAGATCCACATCCTGGAAGAAGTTTCCCTGGTCTTTTACTGAGCTAACATATATAATATATATATATATATCTATCAGGTTTACATTCGCTTGCAACTTATCCTGATCTGCATGTCTTTAAATTCAAAGACGTCCAAAGAGAAGTCCAAACATGGGCATCAAACCCAACCAGTTAAACTATTTAGCTGCAAGCTAATCGCAACCAACAACACGCTTGCACAAGCACACTTTGCATTATCGTAGTTACACGACAGTTTGTGCTATCGGAAAAATTCCAAAGGTTTCTGAAAGCTGAGAAGTTGCATGTTAAAGTCGTGTGGTTATTACCGTAATTTATTTTGTTTCAGGAAGCCGGAGAATCAACGAGTGGAACACTTGTACATGTTTTCCATTTGTTGGCCTGTTTTGCACATTGAGAAACGGATGTTGATGTAAATAGGATTTATACTGTTCACATTTCACAAATTTAACATGTAAAATCTGTTCATGTACATGTACAACAAGAGTGTTTTTCCCAATAAACCTTTTTGTTTCCCTTCATTTTAAATTGTTAAAACAGTATTTTTTTACATGCAGTAAATTGTAAATTGAGCACAAGCACTAAGTTTGCATTTTTTTTTTTGGGCTAAAACACTTAACTCACAGGACATTTTCTGGTCCTTTTAAGGTTAAAATAAGCACCAAAAAAGACATTTTGTTAATATAGGGGTCTGCAACCTGCAGCTCTTCAGCCCCTGTAGCAGTGTGCGAAATACCCATTAACAATCGGGGGGGTCCCCATCTCCCATTTGTTGCACAATACTAATAAACACAGACCCCCCTGTATTTCGCACCGTCCTCTTAAGGAATAATTTTTATCAATTTTTGAAAATCAGGAAATGATCCATTTGCCCTGATACACTTTGACAGTGAGCTGACTTTCTTCTCAAAAACAAAAAGTATCTCGGAATGACTTGAAATTTACCATGATAATAGTCGGTATCGCCCTGAACATGGATCCATTGAAAATATTTGCATATCTCTTAAGGAATAATTTAAGTGAATTTTTGAAAATCAGGAAATGATCCATTTGCCCTAATACACTTTGACAGTGAGCTGACTTTCTTCTCAAAAACAAAAAGTATCTCGGAATGACTTGAAATTGACCATGAGAATAGTCGGTATCGCCCTGAACAAGGATCCGTTGAAAATATTTGCATATCTCTTAAGGAATAATTTAAGTGCATTTTTGAAAATCATTTCCCTTGTGCGTAAAAGCAGTCGCACGTGAATCCCCCACTGAATTTTGACTCCAGTGAAATCCCAGCTGTGGGGCAAAGGATTGATGATGAGGATTTTACTGTGATAAAACATCAAGTCATATCAGCGCTGATGACATTAACAATGTTGTTGTTGTTGTTTTTACACCTGTGTTTTCACGTGCGCGCTTTATTCTCACAGAGCTGCAGCAGACTTCATATTTCACACGATGTGTCATTTTTGATTTATTCCATCGTTTCTTGGTGTAGTTCTTAAACTTCATATAATATATATATATACTGTATATAAAACTTGAATGTATCTTTTATCTTCTATTTTATAGGCCAAAAATGGCTCTTCTGGCACTAGAGGTTGCAGTCAGACCCTTGGTTTAGGACAACTTGGTCCGTCAAAACAAAACGTCTGAAACGTATACATCATATCACCTTCCATTTAAAAAAAAACATGCAATGGACTTATCATTATATATGGCACGCGCAAAAAATACCTAATTGATTGGTTATGAAAGTAATCATTAGATGAAATCAATGATGATCATAGTCATTAGTTGCTGCTCCAGGCTGGTGCTTCCCTACTCTTGTTGTGACATGATAATGTTAGTCGCTGGCCCACCGTTAGTGTTTCACTAAAGAAACTACAGCGTGTGCACTGTGAGCCACCAGTTCATCTAAAAAGAACAACCCTCGAGCAGCAACAGAGTACAGAGCTAAAAGCATCGATGTAAACACTGCACGGGCTTATTTACGACTTTACCTTTTACCACCACAAGGCTGAATTTGAGGCAGACAGCGGGAAAACATACACAAAATAAACATGAGAGATGCGTTAGATTCTTTTACACTCTGTGCTTTTGTGTGATTCATCTTAAAATGCACTGTCTCTGTACTCGTGCACCATTAATCCTGGGTAATGCATAATGACACATAAAGCTGGAGGTTGAACTATAAATTGTCCTGTAATGAATCCGAGTCATTGATCCAATTTGTTCTGACACAGCAGCCTTTAAGCCTAAAACCTAACAAAACATTTAACACATAATAATTAACTTTTTTTTTTTTTTCTTCTCTGACGTGACCTTAAATATGTCACAAGCACACTCCACTGTTAGAGCAGATGGTCAGAGTTTCACATTAACAGCTGGAACACTTTTGGCTTCGTGGCATAAAGTCCATTATATGGCTGCGAGGATTACAAGATTATGGTGTAAATTATTAAATAATTCCACTCTTTTATTACTGATTCACAAACATAAGCATCATCAAAACAATTGACTATGAATTATACAGTTCATTATAGAGTTCAACTTTGATTTATAATTAATATCTACTGTCTGTCTCTCTGTCTGTCTGTGAGCAACATAACTTAACCCTTTAAAACCTAAGCCTCAAAATGTGTGTCTGGACTTTTTTTTAACCATAAAAAGGCGAGAAAATGCAATTTTTCAACATTGTTAAAACAATGTTTTGATAATGAGTAGCAGTGCATCCACCGTTCCAGAGGGGGGAGCTGCGCTTCTGAGCGCTGGTGTGCTGATTACGTCACTTCCAGGTATTGGCCAATCACAAGACAGTTGGGAAAGCTGTCGTTGGCTGGCAAATCACAACACAGTCTGTCTTCTGGGTGTAAGATTTAAGTCTGAAACAGCACGGCTGATGAGAGCTTCAGTCAGGAGAGATTTCTATCGGCTCGTTTACAGGAACTAGGAGGTTTTTGACCATAAAAACAAGTTAATGTATGTAAGTAGACCTCCATAACTAACATATGTGCAACAGGACCACTCTATGGGAGCTTTAATAGTCTGTAATAATTATCACGATAGTGCATGTTCAAGTTTATTTCCCCCACTAGGGTGGTTTTAATTCGTTATTTGATTGTATAAACGCAGCCTGACCTCCTTGAGCTTTTATTTTGATACATTCGGTTACCGGCAGTGTGAATTTGCATATTAGCTAAATATTTAGTTTCAAATGAAACATTTAGATTTAACATTTAGATTTAACATTTAGATTTAAATTTATATTTAGCATTTAGATTTAACATTTATATTTAAGACTTAACATTTAACATTTAACATTTAACATTTAACATTTAACATTTAACATTTAGATTTAATATTTAACATTTAGATTTAGATTTTTTATTCAGATTAAACATTGAAATTATATTTTCACAAGAGAAGTAAATATCACAAATAAATCACAATAAATTATTTAATTACATCAATAAAATGTTTTTTTGCTAAATGTGGCAAAAAGTTGCTGTTTATTTTAGCATGCGCAACTTTACAATCGGTGCCTCATAGATGTTTGTGCTCTCTGAGTGCTTTCTCTTGTTACTATTAGTAGTAATATTATTCTTAGGTGTAGGAGCCATTTGGTTGATTTGGTATTTAGCTTTGCTATATTATAATCAGATTTTTGATGATCACTTGCTAATACCATCGTCTTAAATTACTTTTTGTTTGATGTAGTTGCTACTTTTATTCCGCAGATGTATAGAATGCTTTGGTGGCTCACACGGTGGAGGCAGTGGCTAGCATTGTTGCCTTACAGCAAGAACGCCAGAAGTTAACTAATGTTGGTTCGACCGGGGGTCATTTTGTGTAGAGTTAGCATGTTTTCCCCGTGTGGAAGATAAAGCGGTAGACGATGGCTGAGAGAGTGTGTTTTGGTTTGGGCATAGTGTGGGCATGATGTGAGTTACATAAGTAGAATGACTGGTAAGGGACCAGAATGCATCTGGGTGGGCCTGTAATTTGTCCAGAGCGAGAGACGCAGAAGACATGATTTCGTTTGTTCACTTCGCTTTTTGTATGATAAAAGGTGATAAACTGGACTGGATATAAAGAGCCTGAGTAAGTCACAGGCCCATGATGCAGTCATAGTGTTTTTGATTCAGTCAAGTTTTGAGTTTGATTTGAACAACATTTGGCAATGTCACTTTTCAAGGTAATGAATTGTCAGGGTTTTTCAGGTGCATCTGTTTTCACCGTGCCAGTGTGGCTGGGTTCTGTTGTCACATTTCACCTTTTCATCTTTTCGTCTTTTGATTTGCACAATGCTCTCACACAGTGCCTCTCACCTGCAGGTGCACACACACACGCGCGCACACACACACACACACACACACACACACCTGTCAAGTTATCGTGCAATCACTTCTAGTTACATATTGTGACTCATCTTTTGTCCCTGACAAATCCATGTCTTGGCAATGAGGTTGTGGAGGATTTTAGACAGTGTGTGTGTGTGTGTGTGTGTGTGTGTGTGTGTGTGTGTGTGTGTGTGTGTGTGTGTGTGTGTGTGTGTGTGTGTGTGTGTGTGTGTGTGTGCGTGCCACAGTGCAGGACAGCACCCCCTCACCACATGGGGGGGGGGGGGACTCCTCACTGAACAGCTGCTAAAAACAACAACAATATTAATATAGCCCATAAAGCTCCACAACTGCACATAAAAATAATATAAAATGTATTCTCTTGACAGCCGTATCAAATCATTATTATCAGCGCGCTGCTCATTTGAGGGAAAACGGGTGTTTATTTATAGAGAGATTTATCATGCATTCAGTGGCTGAAATGGCCAGAAATGCCAATATCAATATATAAATATATATATATATATATAAATCAATATATTGATTCTTAGTTTGTAGTTTCAAACATGTTTATGGATAGAAAAGGACAAATAATAATAATTGGGCACGCCAAAAATAATAAACAACACATGCCACTTATTGATAAATATATCTGCAGGTCAAAGAGAGCAGACGTGCTCAACTTCTATATGGGGGTGTGGTGGTGGAAACAAACAGGGAAAGTCCAACTTGGACTAATCACACTTGAGAAGCAGGTGTCTGCGTCATATCGACAGACATCCAAGAGGCAAAATCAACCTTAAGCATCAGGTGTTCTAGTCAGTGACCTCGACCTCAGTTCAAAAAGATGAGAGGAGAGAAGAAAAAAAAAGAAAAAAAAATACCGTGCATGGACGCTGGTGGGGGCAACAGACGCTATTTACTCCACCATTACTTATCCTGATGTAGGGGACTGGGTGTCATTACACGCCGTCTGCTCACCAATTCTCCCCCTCCGACCAAAGCGGAGGACACGCGCGCGCGCGCACACACACACACACACACACACACACACACACACACACACTCGCACAGGCAATATGTGCAAACACATCGCAGCTGCACAAACCAGGAAGACATGCGGTTGCTGCTGCTGCTGCTGATGCTGCTGCTGCTCACTGATGCACAAACTCGACAGCGAATGACCTTGTGCGTTTCTGCTCAGGTCACCCTCGTTCAAAACCCACCCCCGCGGGTGCGCGAGCATTCACAGTGAATCCTAATACAGAGTACAACAAGTGCACAAATGTCACACACATGCGCGCGCATACACACACACACACACACACACACACACACACACACACACACACACACACAGAGTCATTACCATTGCCACCTTAGGTGTAAATGCAACACCTTCTCGGTGGTGAAAAGGCAGGCATGCAACAACAGAGCCAGTCACCATCCCATCAGCTAGTTGATGATGAGGATGAGGAGGATGAGGAAGGTGATGGTGACCCCGAGCATTATAACTTGACACCATCAGCATCATGACACACTCAAGGGCATCCGTCCGATGGCTGCTGAAATCTGTCCCTCACCTTTGCCGTTGTCTTCTTCTCTGTTGAGATGCATGACTCTCTTTTTTTTTGTCCTCACAGAGCTCTCATCTAGGCTGTCTTCTTCTTCTGCTTCCTTTTCTTTTCTTCTTGCAGTAAAGAGTTCTCGGGGTGAACTCTTTATTCCAGTTTCAGATTGGAGATCCCTTGTTTTTGCTCCCTCTTATTGTCTTGTTCTGCTGGCACGCATGGACGCGCCTGCACTTGTGCGTCCTTCCCCCCCTCCTCCTCCTTCTCCTCTTGTTGTGCTGGAGCAGGTAGTCTAGGTGATGTTGGGACTGTGCGTGGATATTGTATCTCCAAGACTCCCCTTTCTTTCTCTCTCTCTCTCTCTCAGACCCAGAGTCGCTCAAATAGATCGAGGCAGCTCAGGTTTAAAAGGGAGGAGACGGCGCGTAGACGGGCGGGGTGACGTGAAGTAAGTCGGTAGGAGGTCGCCTACTCACAGCTGAGGCGCGGAATCTCAGCGCCGTTTGCCCATTTCACCAGCTGTTCCTCGTCCTATAAACATCACAACGCGCCGAGACATGTTGTGCCTCCACTTTCACTTGATGTGCAGCTCATGGCGCGCGCCGGAGCAGAAACAACCCCGGGATATTAACGCGCAAAATTTCGCATTTCTTGTGCCATTATCGATCATATTTGTGGCATTCAGTTACCGGGCTTATTGTAGCCATCCTATTTCACATGATGTGTCATTTTTTATTCATTCTAATAATTAATAATTAATCATATCTTCCAGAGTGATGCAGAAGTCTGCTGCAGCTCTGTGAGAATAAAGCGCGCACGTGAAAACACAGGTGTAAAAACAACAACAACAACATTGTTAATGTCATCAGCGCTGATATGACTTCATGTTTTATCTCAGTAAAATCCTCATCATCAATCCTTTGCCCCACAGCTGGGATTTCACTGGAGTCAGTGGGGGATTCACGTGCGACTGCTTTTACGCACAAGTTGTGTCCTGCGTTTAAATTGTGGCTCGCGACGCGTGCCGAGTCTCCGTCGAGCTTTTCATCACTGCCAGTGTCATGGACCGTCTGCGTGCTTTCATTATTCGACCATCGTGCCTTCACCGCCAATGGGCCTGTTCAGTGGATAATTTACTCACCATTCACGTTCGTCCGGAGCCACGCGCGTAAAATGGCTCACTGGCGGTCTCTAGTGTCAGATATGGGTCAGCGACAGTCGGTGTGGGTATGTGGATGAGACTCCAAAACTCTTCTTTTTAAGTATTTCTACCTTTAAGTTATTGAGTTATAAAACATGTATAGTTGCGTAAACTGGTTATTTGGCACAGACCATCTCATTTTCAAACTGTACAACCATTCAAGTGTGAATGCTGTAGACTCTGACAACAATCACGGTGCAAATCTAATGAAATCAAAGCAGGTCCAATGTCACACAAGCGTCGTGACTTTCCCTAAATGCCCCAAAGATCGAACTTTTTAATTTTTTCATCAAGCCTAAGCCTCAGAACTACAACGCCTACATTATCATATATTAGCGTACGTAAACCTCCTTATAAAAACAGTGTAGTGTTTAGTGAGCGCCAAGAGCTGCTGCATCCGTGTGCACTGCCATCATAGTTGGCAATGCCTAAATCTCTTTGCTGGCTACAGTTTACCATCAGACTTTATATATATATAGAGCACCTTTCATTAAAAGCAAACGCGACACATAGTGCTTCACTGGATAAAAACATAACCAGGAACAAGCACAGAATTGGATTGAGATCACAGGTCCGTGCAGGGTTCCATGCTGAGTCTCAGTTTGTTATTTATGTCTTCGTTCAATCGCCCAGATTTCTCTTCTGATGCCTCTCTCGCAACAGTGCTTTTGACACCGCATGCAATTTATGTGCAAAGTAGATATTCAGCCGTTGCTGGCTCTGCTTTATATCATATGTGGATACTTAATCTCCTAAATACAGAGTGCATTCATTTCCAAGATAGGACACAATCTGCTTTCCCCCCCCCCCCCCCCGTTTCCATTGGCCTACTTCTGGTTGCGTCAGCTCTCTTCCTCACCCCGACACCCTCTGATCTCCCACTGTATGCGCACTGAATATTTATTTGCCTGTCATAGTGTCATCTCTGAAGTCAAAAACAACACATCCATCAGGGAAACTCCCACCATGCTTTCACCCACCAGTGGTTTTCAGTGGGCTGCATTGTCAATTCTTCAAAGATTTGTTCAGTGTCTGCAAGTTAATATCAGAGCCGTACACAAAGTGAAAAGAAATAGAGTTTCCACACACTTCCACGCACAATTTAAAGACATTATATTGTTGTAATCAATCACTGTTATACAGGAAGGACATGCAGTGTTTTTAATAGGCTCCACAGGACTGACGACACAAATTGGACCTAGGTGAATGGCCATACAAAGAACAAGGATTTACTGGCGCCTCCGCCTGGAGGCAGCCCTAGGAAAGGGGCCTGTCCCTGAGCACCTACCAGCTGAGCCTTCACCTATTCAGGCCCAGTCCAAAGCAGAGACATGGTCAGTCCTCCAGTGGGTTCAGTGTGAATTGTGCCACAGACAGGGCCCGGGTTCCTTGGTGGTCCGATCTGTAGTTGCTGAAAATGTTGCTTTCAGGACATGGAATGTCACCTCTCTGGCAGGGAAAGAGCCAGAGTGTGTGCAGAAGGCTGATTGATGTCAACTAGATATATCGTCAGGCTCACCTCAACCAGCATACACAACAGCAGCAGCAGCAAGAATATTGTGTTTTCAGCAGGACTCTGACAGTGTGGTTTCTAAGCGTTCCAACAATGCCTAACACATGGAAAGCTGGTAATATCTGAAGAAGAGCAGCCCCCCTTGCCCAAACACCCCCCCCCCCCATAGCTCCGCCCCTGAGCACAGTAGAAGTGAGATCAGCGTCGGCATGACCAGAAGCATTTGTCTTTGTTAAGAAGTATAGCCAAACGATGATTTAGTTCTTCTGCAATGCGGTCTTTATTGTCCATCTTCATTCAGTGGTGAAAACACAGCAGCTTCTCAAAGCAGCAGTAACAGGAGCCTCTGCAGCAGCGGCTGCATATTAAGCGATCAAACAACCCTAATTCAACTACAAAGTTTATAGTTTTAAGACCCACAGTACTGTGATTTCAAGCATGCAGTGGCTTCTTCAAAATTTCAATTGTGTAAAACATTGATTTTTTCCTTTGTTGACTCGATTTGTGCTGTGCTGACTTGTTGGTTGCTGGTTTTCCCGTGGCTGGTTGTGTTTTTGTGTGAAACAATCTTCCCCCAAAAAGCGGCAAAAGTGGGACACTTTTCTCATAGTCTTAGGCAAAAAAGAAACGCAAAGGTCAGTAAACTGTGTAGCAGTCAAAAACAAAATCAGCCTGCAAATAAGGCTGGACTTCAAATGGAACAGCAGAGACAAACAGGCACAGGTGAACTAACAAGTATGAGTATAGCTAATAAGGCGCAGGTGAACCAAATTAAGGCGGAGCTTGTAATTAGACAGGTGGGAAGCAAAAAGAACTGAAATAACAACACAGAGTGAATGTCAAATAAGACATAAACAGACTAAATTTAAAAAAAAAATTGAAATGAACACATGCTAAAGATGTGAGTGTTAAAGCAGCACAGTGTCCTTTCATTATGAGGAGGATGTTTGTTTGAAACCAACAGGACCATGGCCTGAAACTGAGTTAATAACCATGAAGAGGCATTCCTGAGAGGTAACTTTATAATAAAATGTGTCACGTGTAATATAAGTTGTGTTGTGCTTTACACAAAAGACACTAGATGGCAGCAGTGAGCTGGTAAAGATGTGGTTATTTTGTTGTTATTCTGACATCAAGCATCTGCATCTTGATTGATATTGAGGTAGATTTGTGTCTTTATTATTCAATCAAAAAAAAGTTTGCTTCGATCAAAATATATATCTTCAATTAAAAAAAAAACCTTCACTTCAATCAAAAAAAAAAAGTGTTTGATAGCAAAAAAAGATATAAATTATTCACTGGTAAGAACATAAATCTTTTAGAGAAAGATTTTGTTTTATGCACATGATGATGTATTCATAGTTGACTATAGCAGTGGTTCCCAAAGACTGGGTCAAATTAGCAGAATTTCCAAAACCTTTTAGTTGCCTGTATTCACAGTGTATTCAACATTATATAAGGTTTTAGAGACATGGCTTAAATGAGTCACGACATCATGCACAACTCTGCTCATCACATAATATTGTGATTTATTTTTTGTTCTGCTTACTTACTATTCCTCTTCTCTGTGTGCTATTTAAGAATATGAGCAAGTTTCCCCTCATTGAACAAAATAAAAGTTCCAAACTTGGCTTTGGTAACAGACAGTCATGCTAATGCTAACTATAAACACAGTCACACCACCCACATCTATCTTTACATCATTTAGTCTATATTTATATTATTAGAATGCAGACTAAAAACAGACAGAGCTCAACAACTTTCCCAGTGCTAGCACAAGAATAGAGGCAGCCCAAGGCATGAGCGAAATAAGTAGCTGCTTACTGCGTGGAGGAAAAAAAGTAACGTAACAAAAAAAATCATACATATTTAGATAAATAGTGTAAAGTTATTTGGTTTTATTTTGGAGTTGAAGATTGCTCGCTAAAAGTGCACATTTGCACAGCATCGTCAAGTCAGTGCAATCTTTAGCTGAAATTAAAATATTTCAATCGGCAAACGAGATTGGCACGATTCATACTTTTGTCTTCATTGTAAAGTTGTCGCGCGATAATAAAAAAAAAAATTAAAAAACTGGCCGGTCCTCACTTTGTTTTCATTGAAACCACTTCTTTAGGTTGCTATAATATGCTACACTCAATTTGTCAAAAAAAAAGAAAAATTGGACGACATAGTATAGTATAGTATGACTTATTTGTCAAATTTTGGAGCAACATTTAATTTTTTTTTTTTTTTTCAACTTGTGGATGACATAGTATAGTATGACGTTGTTGTCAAATTTTGGCCCAAAAATTTTTGGCCAAATTGTTTTTTTAATTTTGGTCGACATAATATAGTATGACGTTTTTGTAAAATTTTGGACCAAAAATAAAAAAAAATAAAAATAAAAATAGAAGTTTTCCAGCCCTTTTGACTCTGGGGCTCCACCTGCAGACATTTTATGGTACTGCAACCAGTAGTTCTTTGTAGATGTCATTCATGAAGTAGATATTTGTAATTGTGTTGATTTATAAAGTAAGTAAGTAAGTAAGTGTGTGTGTGTGTGTGTGTGTGTGTGGGAGGGGGGGGGGGGGGGGGCAGCAGCAGCAGCAGCAGCGTGCTCTGGTCTTGAGTGGGAGGTGCATTCACGGACCAGACAACTGCAGTGGGGTCGGTTTGTGTTATACTCGTTCCGGGGCGTCGCTGTCAGAGAGAGAGAGAGAGAGACAGAGACAGAGAGAGAGAGATATCACCAGCAGCAGCAGCAGCAGAACACAACATTAACCTCACACAGACGTGGACAGACGCTCGCATATGAAATTCACCAGGTAAGACAAACGTTATCGGTAAACATAGACGGATCCCGCTGCGTGTTTCCCCCCTCAAAGGCATCCGGAGGAGGATGAGGATGAGGAGGATGAGGAGCGGTGCGTGGATGCTGAGGATTTGTAGCATCAGCTTCGGTGCTCGAGTTTTGACCGAAAACCTTTTCCTCCCTGTGCGTGTGTGTGTGTGTGTGTGTGTGTGTGTGTGTGTGTGTGTGTGTGTGTGTGTGTGATTCAGATTGTATTCTCGATTAACCGGAGTTTATATCTGTTCACAGCTAATGATAAAACCCACAGTGATGCGTCCATGCGCAGCCTTTGGTCTACGCCTAAAATGATCGATTTTTTTTTTTTTTAATGTTGCCACAGGCCTTTAGTGTCTCATCAGAGGAGGAAGGTCATCAATTTTAACATGTACTTAATGGTCCAGTGCCTGCATCGTTGATGATACCACAGGCGTCTGGGTTCTCTATGTGGAAATTGCCTTTTTAAACTTGATATCTGTTTATTTGTGTGATGTCTTCTCATCTGATTTGTTGTCCAAGATATCAGTGACTTATTATTATTATTATTAGTTGAATTCCTCCTCCTCCCTGTGAGGAGGATTGAAGTCGTGGACACAAAAACCCTGACGGTAAGTCAGAGATGACCAACACAGTCCAGTCTCTGACTCTTGTGTTGTAGCTTTGCACTTGCACACACTTTATCAACTATAGCCGGACAGCATTGAGCAAGTACGGTTTGTGAACTGTGTGAAATAAAACTACTTTACTTACCAGCAGGAGGCGATAGACTATATCCCCCCTTTTCGCTACAGAGTGGGAGTAAAATGTTTTTTTGTGGCTCTGATTTCTGTTTGTTTGTTTTTTTGTGCTTCCACACTTGCACTTGCCAATATGACCAACAGAGGCCGCCAGAGGCTTGGTGAATGGGTTGAAGTCTGCCATCCCTGATTGCCTTGTTTTTAAAGAAAAAAAGGTTCATCTGAACTCCTGTTTTGAAGTCTCTAGAGTTGCAGCTTGGCCGTAGGGCTGTAAAGTCAAAGTCGACTGGTCGACTAATTGGTCGACACGCTCTGGCTCAACCAATCACAATTTTTTTTAATGGTGAATTTCATTAGGAGGAAAGTACCACATGCTAATAGGGGAGTTTTACAGCACCCGTGCTTCATAGGGAACAGCCTGTCTTCAGAGAACACCCCCCTTGTTTTCCACTATTTTGGTTTAGTCCAGCCCAGTGGGTTGTTGTCGCTCCGTGGCTCATGAGCGACAGACAGATTAGCGTTGCCATTAATTAGATGTGAATTTTGAGCTTTTCATTTTAGTCTACATTCAGTCCTTCATGAAGTAGATATTTGTAATTGTGTTGATTTAGACATCAGCAGAGTTGCAGCATTTTGCAGCAAGTAGATGACGGTAAAAAAGTGGAATGCAAACTTTGCAAGCAACAGTTTGCTTTTCACAGCTCTACTACAAACATGACATATCATTTAAAAACGCTAAGCTAAGGTTGCTCCGTCCGTTTTGAGTATGAACATATCAGAATTATTAGCATATTTCAATGTTTTAGTCTAATAATCGTTGATTGGTTTTATAACTGCAGGCGCACCTGCCCCCAACAGCGGCAGCATCCATTTTGTGAGTTTTAGTCGACCAAGAGTTTCTTTGGTTGATTACAGCCCTACTTGGCCGGCACTGAACGAGACCCAAAACGAGTGATTTAGACCATTCAAAACATTTACTAGCATTATAAATCACCTGGAAAGTAAGACTCATTTTCCCAAAGGCTTATGTTTTGCAACAGCAGAGTCGCTCCCTGGCAGCTATTTGGTGTATTTGTACTTCCTGTTTAGCTTCAACCACAAACTCGTCACATATTTTCAATATAGACTATGCAGCAGACCCTGTTTGAAGACTGCCCGTAAAAACTGCAGCGCTTGGTGATCTCGTCACATGTTGGTCGCACAAACTATGTCCGGGGGGCAAATGTTCAAATTAAATAAGTAACTTATGGTAAGAAAGGGGTGTATATGAGCTATTGTCGTGTGTTTGGCATGGTAATGTGGACTCAATTCATGCTGAATTGGTCAAAAAGCCACAAAGTTCCATAGACCCGAACCCTATCCCTTAGATATTGGAAGAGGAGAAGAAGCTAAATCTGTTATTATCCATGCTAATGCTTCCGTAAACAAAGGTGCTATTCTAATTCTAATGCGCCACTGCTATCATACAGCACCACCAAAACATTTTGTGATGGCTGCTCATGGGTGTCATGCTGTTGGAGCATGTTAGTATTGGTTGTGAAATGGATATACTATATATATAAAGCGTTTTTGATTTGAGTATAAGATAAAAAAAGAATAATCTCTTGTGTGAGGTGCACTGCACTCCTACAATACTACAAAAAGCTAATGACAATACAGGATATTCACTGGTTAACAGCTCAGCGTCAGGCTTGTGAATTTTATATTTGGTGGAGGATTGTGTTTATACTTTAACGGCTCGCCTGGCGCGTACCACCGTGAGCGTGTACCAGCCACAGAGGAGAGCAGTCGCTGACAGCGGTTGTGTCTGGCTGTTCATTGTTCAGAGGGAGATGGAGACGCGAGGCTCACATGATCTGCTTCACATCATCATGCATCAGCGTTTCATCCACACACTCCGTCCTCATCCAGTCATGCAGACGTTTTGTCACAAACCGCCATCCACTTGTGATTTTTCGCTGGATTTGATGCATTTCACAGTGGCACATAATAATAATAATAATAATAATAATAATAATAATTTCTGTTAAGATGCAGAGTTAGCTTCATGCAGTGTAAAGCCCAGTGATTATTTATTTTTGGATAGGCTTAGTAATGTTTATTTTTTTTTCTCAAAAGCACATCATACTCTCCCACAACCCAGGGCAGACAAATAATGAGGAGAAAATGGAACAATTCAACCACGTTTAGTTTATTTATTTTTTTAAATAATGGATGGATTTAATTCATGGAAGTTGGTTTGGAATGATCGAGTGCACCGTGGATTAAAACAAAGGAGGTCCACTGCCGTCATTAATCTGTTAATGTACAGAATATTTATAGTTTTATGCCACTTTTTTATTTTTTTTATTTATTTATTTATTTATTTTTCTCTTTTGTTTACACAAATGTCATTAAAGTCCTCACAGTGAATTTAAATACTATCATTTGAGTGTTTATGATAATTTGAAAAAAATATTTTTATGGACTTTTATTTGTGTTCTTACTCTAATTTTACTCACTATATATGTTTTATTACTACCATGTAGCACTTTAAGATTTGTTTTTCAAATGTGAATTAATTATTATCATTCAATCAATTCCATTAAAATGGAAGCAGAAATTCAAATTACTGAGATTAAAACAACCCATCATAGCCTCTTTACTAAATCTCTGTGCTCCTTGTGTTGCTCATGTAGAGTTTGTAATTATTCGACATCAAAGGTCCAGTCTGTAAGAATCAGTGACATCTAGTGGTGAGACTGCAGATTGTAACAAATGGAAGACTCCAATCCTTTTACCAAGCACATGACGGAACTACGGTGGCCTTCGCAGACCAGAAATGATGCTTGCATTGTAATCGTTTGCTTAAGGCCATTGCTTAAACCACACAACAGCAATTAATTTCCCTTTTTAATTTAAAATCTGTCTTTATACTGTTATATAGGTGGCTCTTGCAGTTGACGGTGTGCAGTGAACAGACAGAATGAGCTGGAGGACAATGGTTGTTGATGCAGTTGAGGAGCAGAGTGATGATCGAGGCTGTAGCGGACGAGGGCAGATATGAACGAGAGTAATGTATGGCTATTAGAGGAAGTGAGGGGTCCCTGGAGATCCATGATGGGACGCCTATAAGGCCTTGGAGGATGCATACAACATGTCGATGTGCCGCTTTGTTGACAGTAAAGAAGTTTACTTCTTGAAGGCTGTCAGTGTTTCCACCACTGTCCTCTGGTGCGTTTCTCTTCGACTCCTCAGCTTTGTCTCACTGTGTCTGCAGCCGCAGGGGCAGCACTTGAATTGAAGGACAAACAGCCTCCATACAGGCTGCTGGGTTGTTATTCATGCTGCAGTAGAGGATGCTGAATTTAACACCAGTGGAGGAGACATAATAGCACTATGGCCCTCAGCCCAGCTCCGCACACTATGAAGGATGAACGCAATTATTTTGAAATCTGTGATTAAACCATTAGCAGACCATGGTAATTGATATAAACAACAATGAGTCTGCCTCACGGTGGATGTTAGTGTTGCAGGGAAATCAGTTATCCGTTACGTAATGACATGCATAATATCTTCTTAAAAGCTTTGCTCAATAAGATATGGATTTCACATATCAAACATGTGCATCATCTACACTGTTTGTAACAGTGGTGTGGGAAGTGGAACAATAAAAAGAAAAAAGCAAACGATTGCAAGGTGATAAAACCTATAAGTACGACAACACGGTGGGTGTTGGTTTTCTTTTCATGTAGCAGAAAGTATAAGCTCTTGTTAGATAAGTGCTCCTGCACCGTTATTACTGACTGTTGCACTACTGCGAGGAAAATGTCATCTATCACAGGGTTCGTCACACGCTGAAGAGTCACATGTGCATCACACGTGTGGTTTGCAGCTCATAGGTCACTGCTCGCTGTATTAACTAGCAAACAGATGTGCAGAGGGATTACAGATTACGGGTCCATACGCGTCAGAATGAGTTTAGGAGAATTTCGCAAAAGTTTTGTATCATATCAGCTTTTTTTTTTTTATCCATATAGAACCAGCATTTAGGGAGCCCTTTAATGTTGTTTTTGGAAAAATGGATCCTGCATATTGAATGCATATTCATAAATACAAGCAATATGCAACTACTTTTGGGAATACGATGATGATGAATGCCACCTCTCTTGCTTTTGCACTAAATTTAAGCTGTTTATTCTTTTTGGGAGAAGAATATTTGTTACACAGTTGGAGAATTATGTCTTTGTTTACAGCTTCATACTTTAAAATGTCTAAAATGACTGGGACTGATATTGGTATCGGCAGATGCTAGAGTTTGTGATATCGGTAACGGACATGAAAAAGTGGTGTCGTGCCATCCCAAATCGTGTAAATGTGTACACTTGTTCAAATGTACAATTTTGGTGCCATATACAGGCTTGGCAAATTTAGAAGAGCATTTAGAGTAACACAAAAGGTGAGGACGTAATGTTTCTCCTTTAGTTTGAATGGAGTGGTGTCCCAGGCGGGTCTGTAGCTTTGCTTTTCTGGTCGGCCAATCATAACATGTGCAAATATCCCAACACGGGTACTAGCCAATCAAATGTGGTATGAATTGAGCTCAACCACGCGCTACAGCATCCAAACAGAACCTCAGAAAAAGGCTGAATGTTTTTCGTGCTCCCAACAATGGTGGACACAACAACACATCACCATCACTTAGGCAACAATAGCAACTGCTAAACTCTGATAGCCGCCTCTAGCACCAAGTGTCAGGCCCGCCCATCATCACCTGTTAAAGCCATGTGCATATTAGTCCATCGCTACGTCTTATTGTAGGTTAATCCACTATATATGCATTTTATCTTTATAGACTAAGGCTGCAATGAGTACTCTATGTACGTTTTGTTTATCAAACAAACAGAGCTGTGTTCGAGAAGTCAATTTGCAACCGATTCACTGACTTGAATGTGAATAATTTCTGAGTTATCCTGCTCTCCTTTGGACAAAACATGAGCACGTCATCATTTTTTTATTTATTTGACAGCAATTTCTGCATTTTTAGGTATTTTTATGTAATAACTAATTGATTAATATATACAATCATAGTCAGCTATATGGATCGTGTGTTGCAGCCCCAGTATACAGACAGCCTAAGGTTTGGTTATCAGGCAACAAAGGAACGTGAGATGCACTGAATTGAATCACTGTTGTGTGCCTGTGCTATGGATTGCTCCATTATTCATCATCTCTTGAGGTTATTTGTCCAGATGACATCATCAATACATCACCTGCCCCTGCTGCTGCTGCTGCTGCTATGATTCATACACTGAGCTATAAAAAAAAGAAACTGCTGTTTCAGAAAATAAGATGCATATGTCACTCATATGAGTTCTCATATATGGTTATTGTAACCGGTTCTGACTCTGAGAAGCTCGGGCAGTAAACCGGGAAAGATGTTTGAGCTGATCGAGGCACTTAATCTCTGCATGTGCTGATAGAAAATGTGCTGGAAGACTCTACTCTTTCCTCTCTATCAGCCTCGCTGTCGTTTCATAAGCTAATTTGAAATAGCAACTGTAACCCAATATATCTTGCGAGAGGTTCATTGATTGCCCTGCATTGAATAGCCTTGCTGATCTGTTTGCATAGTGAGGGCTTCCACTTCCAATGTGTCTTTTCTCCGAGTTTGTTGTTTAATCACAGGCCAAACGATTTGGTTTACATTAGTGGGCTCGGTCGGACAACAGGAAAAGTGGCAGTGTACGATAGTAGCTGTGATTAGGGCTGTAGCGATACAATAATCTCACGATACGATATATATAACGATATTCAGCCAACGATACGATTCGATATAATTCGATACTCGTATATAATTTTCTGGAAGATTTTAATGAGACAAAGTGATTTTGGTGACATCTTGCGAGTGTTCCATTTACTTGGATTGAATTAATTGAACTGAAAACTAAAAACATCAATTACACAATATATGTCTCTGACTGGACAGAGAGTCTACAGCTTGCGAATGCTGGACAAAATGAATTAAAGATGTGTTTAATGTGATGAGAAAATTAGTTCCCTTTATTGAAACAGTGCAAACTGTAGCTTACAAGCCTGAATAGTAAACAACAATGGAGAGTTCCAAAGTGGCCTGTTCTGAACAGTTGCTTTTTTAGCTTGACACTGAACACATGACAGTCTAGTCACAAGGTAAGTAAACATAGCACCATGGCTTTCCCCAGACAGTCAATAAGAACAACTTTTAAACATTTAACTTAAAATAAGTGCTTAAAATTAGTGCTGGGCCATTACGGCAATAACGCATGACTCGTTTCCATGACGACTGACCTGAAAAAAACACACGTTACGTCATGTTTACGTTAAAATGAGTCTCTAAAGTAACGCTAAACTTTAAAAACAGAGGCACACATACGGAGTACACAGGTACGCCGGTTATTTGTAGCGCTGCTATTTTCGTTTGATAAACAGACCGCTCCAGTTCCACTGTAGGCTAACGGCTAACGGAGCTAACGGTGGCTGGACTCCGGTGACAAGGCACGAAAAACTGTGTTACCTTCTTCTTATTAAACCCGAAGTGCTTCCACACATCTGCTTTAAAGCAGAAAGTGTTGGACTCATGTTCGCCGCTATTTTCTTGAATCTCCTCGCTCTCACTGAGTAAACAGGAAGAGGGAGACGTCGGCGTGTGAAGACGCGGCACTTGCTCTAAATGCTCTACAGCGACACTAGCGGCTGGCTGACCAAATCGCTCTTCCTGCAAGGACGTGCCAGGCGGAACACGGGGGATTTGAATGGGACATAGGGCGCTTTCACACCAACAGCAGTTGGTGCGCACCAAACGATCCATTCGAACCAAAAACTCTAGTTCGTTTCGTTTTCGTTGCTGTGAAAGCATCAATCGCCCTCGAGTCTGCACCAAATCAAGCAGACCGAGACCGCCAAAAAGAGGTGGTCTCGGTCAGCTTGACTCCGCACCAAATGCCAGACTCTGGTGTGGTCCCTCTGGTGAGAACGCAAACTCGGGTCCAAACCATATTTTGCAGTAAATGCCATGGACATAGCCTACCTTGTAGGTCTTTGGAGCAATCTTCGTCTCATAGTGAGCAGGACCACATTCATGAAAATAGCGCGTCTCCTCTGCCTGAAATGACGCGCTATACGTCTTCGCCGACTCCAGTGCATCAGCAGATTGTTCGACCAGACGCAGCCGCGACTCATTCTCAAATTGGATATTTTGCCAAAAAATGGCCAATACAGAGAATGTAATAAACGAAGATCAGAGCAAGTAGCAATGTGCGAACGTGTTGCTCCATAGTGAGTCAAAATTGGCGCTTTTCTACCTGAAGATATAAACACATTGATGAAACGTCAATCGGGCCAATTTTGGTTCGTTTGCTGGTGTGAAAGCGGACCACACTGGAGTCATATGTTACATAATAACAATTGTATTGCCTGGTGCGGATCAAATAATCGAACTAGTGGTGTGAAAGCGCCCTTAATGTATCAATACTCGCGGCTGGAAATTCGATACCTTCTGGGAAAATAAAAAATCGATATATATCGCAGAATCGATAAAATCGCCCAGCCCTAGGTGTGATGTGTTTGTAAAAGCCAAAGAAAACATGAGTGTGGATGTGTCCTTGGGTTGTGACACGAGGACAATATGGACCTGTCGATCCTTCAAAGATAACTTTTTTTTCCACTCCCTTGCTTCACCACTCTCTTTGTTTTCACTCATTACTTTTACTATGCAGAGTGCTCTCATAGGTCAATACCACTGACGTGACTGAGTACATCTTAGAGGGCATAGAGAGAGAGAGAGAGAGACATAAATCACACTTTCTATCAGGAGATCATGAGGCTTTTCAGATGTGGCCTTGGCTGTCTATGACACATTAGACAGGGGCTGATGAGTCCTGTGCTCACACACTGTAGCCGCTGCTTTAGTCAGAGCTGCAAGGGTAAGTGAGTCAAAATGACAGCGTCGCATTTTAACAGGTTGATGCCACTCAGCAGCACCGTTTATATTTACTCTGACAGTCATCTAACATCAATAGTTGTATTAGCAAATAATATCTGACAATGGCTGTAATTGACCATACCTTATGCCAGTGGTGTCTTGCGAATTATCAGCAAATCAGTTACCGCATATATCACCACTAGGACATGGCAAAGCGCCATTCTCATGTCTGATACCGTTATTTTAAAGGATTCACTTTAATGAAAATAGAAATACTAGTGATCGGTGTGACGTCATGTTTACGTGACTCCCAGTTAGCTCCTTTAGCGCCGCTAGTGCGCCTGCAGTCGAACTGGAGCGGTCTGTTTATTGAACGAAAAGAGCAGCGCTACAAATAACCAGCATACCTGTGTACTGCGTATGTGTGCCTCTGTTTTTAAAGTGAGTGTCACTTTAAAGATTCATTTTAACAATCGGGAGTCACGTAAACATGACGTCATGTGCGTCTTTTGGTGTTTTTATCTGTAATTTCTGCAGTGGCTTCAATTTCCATTTGTCAATTAATATATTATCTCATATGTTAGAGTTCACATTTTGTTTCGTCACCTTTATTCACATTACATATCCATTATTATTATTTTTAGTTTGCACTTTGATTGTTGATATAAAATGCAAATTAAGTAGAGCAGTCAAAATTACTGCCCTTGGTAGTTCTAGTAGGAACCAAATGATGCATATGTTAACATATGCATCATTGTCTGATCGTGTTTTTTTTGCACTTTCAGA
Source organism: Microchirus variegatus (assembly GCF_963457635.1). Lineage (NCBI taxonomy): Eukaryota > Metazoa > Chordata > Actinopteri > Pleuronectiformes > Soleidae > Microchirus > Microchirus variegatus. The sequence continues at coordinate 27,559,654 of NC_139807.1, read as the reverse complement.
TAAATATTCTAAGTCTATAATACCTGTCTGAATCCAGGCTTGTTTGGAGGCTGGGAAAACAAAACATGGCACTGGTCTGAGGGCCAGTCCTCTTCTCATACCAGCTCCTGGAGAAAGAACGAGTGGAATTCCTCCCTCTGTCCCTCTGTGGCAACGTTCGGCTGCTCGGGGTCCGAGTTCTATAAGGCGAAGCTTTTCTTCTATGAAACGGCTTATTTTGCAGCAAGAGAACAGTGCTACAGTAGAGTGGCAGAAGCCAATGTGTGCTTCTTTTAGTAACATATTTATCGATATATTTTGCATTACTTGCTTCTTCGCTCCATGCTTTGAAAAAAATGAAATAAAAAATAACTACCTTTCTGTACACAATTGAACTTGAGACTAAGCTATTACATGTAGAGTAGCTTTCGTTCACTGGCTAATATGATGTGAAAAGTGGCTTTGGAGTGTGTTATTAAGGGTGAAGTATAGTGTATTTTTACCTCAGGGATGTGACACGGTACCTTTACTAACAGGTGAGGAAAATGTGCAGGAATCCAGGTCACATTCTATGAATCACTCGGGCATGGTTATGGAAACGCTGTGGGAACATTTCTCCTTTTTATTGTCTCTGACAGTTTCTTCAAAGCTGAGACAGTCTTTGAGCTGTTGTTTCCTCTGAAGTGTAGCTGTTGTGCTTTAATGATAGTATGAAGTAAATGCTTCCATAGATTTTATTCTGTATAAATGCAGAATGCCTTGACATTATTAGCATTAGTCTTGACATGATCCAACTCATCAGTGAGATGTAACTTGAGGTAATCATTATGAAAATGATGTTACATCAGAGGGATGTGAAAGACACAGCTGTTATGTGCACTACTCCAGGTGTGAAGACCGACTGCTTATTTAACAATGATCATGGAGGGAACCGCTGTGTTTCGTTTCTTTTTGTTGGCACTTGAAACATTGATGTGTCGTAGCTGAACCTGACATTGTCAGCGCAGGTCGAAAATCCTGGAACATCAGAAAATCGTTCTCTGCAGATAGACAGAGCCTGATATAACACCTGCCCTCTTTTATCTGCTTGTTTTTCAGTTACGATGTGTTTTCAGGTTCCACTTTGATGACAATTTTAATATTTTACTGCCTATTTTGTGTAATATCACAAATATTCAGGGCATATTGAAGAATTAAACGTACCTTAGAAACTGTAATAACTCTTAAATGTGTGTGTTGCTGTGCTGGTAATTTATATAAAGCTTTTTCCAGTGATTTTTCCAGTATCAGGTGCATATTTTTGGATGTGGTTTTACAGTCTGTATCTTGTGTGCTTATTATAATGAGCAAGATAGCTTTGTAGTCGAGGTTTTACTTATTTAAATACTTGAATGCTTAAATACTTAATACTTGTACTTAAATGATTGTTAAAATGAGATTGATTCATTCATGATACAAAATAAAGACTTTTTTTTGTTATGCCATTTCTTTGATATATTTATGATTCACAACCAGGTGAAGGACACAGATTCAGCAGCAGATAAAACTGCAGTGTGGTCACAGACTGAATGAAGTGATGCCCGTAGCCTGCAAAAAGAGTCCAAATCAGTTTTGCACTCTGATTAAATTGGGCCTAAATGGGAGAAAAGCAAAATGGCAAAGAAAGAAACCTCATCTCCTTCAGAGCTTGGTAAGAAAAAAAAGAGGAACCCTTTCAGAGCTGCATTAATCATGGGTGGCAATAAACCAGGCTCTGAAGCAACAATAAATCAAGAAAGCCAGAGAATGAGAAGCACTGAAAACACCATGCTTGGGTGACATCGGTTTTCTTTCCCCTTTACAGTAGTGTCCTCCTCCACATAAATGCACTTACACTGCAACTGCAGGTAAGATATAGGTCGACTGCCTGGTGATACTCATGTTCAGTTTGTTTATACAGTTACTACTCTACCATTTCGTAACAATCTTAAATTAGCTGGTTTAAACATTACTGAAAGAAGTGATGAATCTCTTACAGCTGGAAACGATTACATTTTCTCTTAGGGGGAATGTAAATACATTTCAGGCGATATGGCAAACCCTTTATTGAACACTTTGAGAAGACAAAGTCGGGGGTATATAATAGTATGAATATGTTTATGTGGATGTGTCTATATGTATTGTATATGTATATATTTTATTTTTGGGGAAAAAAAAGAAAAGCACAATATAAAAAAGTGTGATTCTGTGTTGGAAAAATTCAATACACATATTTGAAAAAAAAAAAAAATTAGCTGGTTTACAAACATACCTAATATTTATAAAGACTACAACAAAAATACAACAAACATGAAAGCATTCATACAAAGATGTACTGTATATACCAGGCAACATATATATATATATATATATATATATATATATATATATATATATATATATACGGATTTATATATACATACCAGGCAATCAGTCTGACAACTTCTCTCGTCTGCCATAAAACGCACTTAAAATGAGTGTAGAAGATTGGAGTGATGGAATCCATATGCAACAGCTTAATTCCAATTAGGTACAGAAATCACTGTTTACCAGCTTTAATTCTTGTTTATTGTTAAGATACAGGGATACAGCATGCTCTGGATTAATGTCTGTTCTCTATTTTAGTCTCTGTGGATTATAAGTGGCAAGTGAAATATGTCGGATTGAAACCAGCATTGGCACCGTTCCAGTTTTGCAAAAAGCTTTCCCTTGTCACTAAGGTGGTGCAAACAATTTAGTGACTGAGGAAAATGTTATAAATCAAGTGAGAACTTGGCTCTCATTCCCATGGACGTCCAAACAAACTGAGTCCTTTGCAAACTTGGACTATGATTATGTGCGTAGCATTTGGCAGATATTAATAATTGTCCTTAGCAGAAGTTTAGGTGTTCTCGGAGTTTAGGTGGAACAAAAATAATGGTGGTAACATGGTGGTAACATGCCTTACCTTAATAAGCCCCGTATTCCTCGCCCTCCTGCTGCGCGTCAGTCAACGACTCCTCTCCCTTGTTATGTTGACACTTATCTTATTACTGAGGCCTAAGATGCATTCATCAAGTCGTCTCATTAGCTCGCACATTGTGTGAAGCGCAGCACGTCATTAGCATTTAGATGTGCTGAGAGCCCTCACCTGATGCTGCTGCTGCTGCTGCACATACAATTTCACATTCTTATCTGAACAGTGAGAGATTGCTGCCATTTGACGAAACTGTGTTGCCTGTAACGTGCAGAGGTTAACGTTATATTTCCACATAAAATGAAACACGTATTCAAGCATAATGGATGTGATTTAGGCTGAGGCAGGCGAGTTTGTTGATTGACAGGGCAAGTGATTGTTCACTGGAGGTGCAACGATTCTGACACCAAGACGATGGTCCGCAGTCTTTCTGCCGTGATAACAGACGTCAGAACTGCAAGACTCGTCTCCCTCGTGCACTTATTACCCAGTCACAGAGTAAACCACCGCTGATGGCGCAGCCTGTTCAGCTCTAATGTAATTGTAGATATATATATATGTATATATATATACATAATTATTACTCATCACATTCAGTTTATTGTCTTGTTATTCAGATTTTAAAATTTTCATCCATGTAATGCTTTGTGCTTTTGCGTGAATCAGCAATCAATGAATCAGCACTCAATTACTGTATGTAATAAGATCAGTATATAATAAGTTAATATTGTGAGTCAGAGGCATGGGCCTCTTCTTGGGGGCCCCTTGCTGGGATCCCTACATGAGCCTCTGCCTGCTTCCCTCTGGGGGAGAAGTCGTGTGGTTGACTCCGGGGTAGGCGTCGGTGATAGCTGTGGCGGGCTCCGGCCTGCTTCCTGGGGGGTGGTCTGGGGGAGGTCTCTGGTGGGGGGCTGGGCTGCCCTGGGGGCCTGGTTGGACCCCTGGTGCGGGGGCCTGGGGCCTCAGGACCTGCCTGGGCGTGTGGTGGATTGGTCTGCGCCCGTGATGTTGTTGCCTCCTGCCTCTTTGTGGCGGGCTCTGGGCGGGGGTGGCTCGGGCCCTGCGGCTCCCTGCCTTGGTCTCGTGCGGGGTGGACTTGTGGCCGGCCCTGGGTCGGGCGGCTGCGGGTCTCTCCTGGCCCGGGTGGCAGGTGGACACTCCATGTGCCTGGGTTACTGGCGGGCGACACGGTTTTCACCACTGATTCCCGACCACGCCAAGTGACAACCTCCGCACATACATATACGTGGATGCGCAAATCCACAGACAGATACACATTCTGGTTCATGATAGAACCAATATAAACTGATACAGCCTTTGTAAACAAGATCACCTTTTCTATATGTGGTTGTTAACAAATACAAATGCTACTGTACTTATACAAATGCATATCAGTGTTGTTAATGTTGTAATGTTATCATTATTGCCTTAGTGTGTTATGCTACTAACGTCTATCTAGTGTCTCTCTCTTTCCCCCCATCTCAGGACACCAGGGAACTAGTTTAACTTGTAGAAATAGGGGGTCATATGTCTAGTTTAAGACAAACTAGACATATGACCTCCAAACAGACAGGCTTTTTTTTTTCCATCTTCCAGCCAACCTGGGCTGAGAGACTATAATACAATTTTGAAACCATGCTGCTCAACAATAACGGTGAAAAGCAGCAGTCAAAGTCATAAACGTACACACCCTGAGTCAGTTGCCCTCCTGCACAGGGGTCAAAAATAATGCTGAAGCATTCCCACACCAAGGAAATAAAGAAAATAAAAAAAGTATGTGTTTTTTTTAAACAGAACATTATGTGAAATGTGAGTTTTCAGAAAATGTCCGAGTTTGGGTTTGTGAAAACCACAAGATGTGTTAATGATAATAAAAGCAGGAGTAGTCCAATCTTCTATTTCGTGTTAAGGAGTCTGTGCCAATTGGATTTGTTGCCAAATAGCACAATTTAGTTTAATTTAGTATTTTTGTTGTTGTTGTTTATACAGCATAAAAAACCCACATACAGAGATTAGTTATTGCTTGGTTATTGCTCTGGGACGAGACATCACGTCAGCGCGGTGAGTGAGCAACCTTGTAAAATGTTGACGCAGTGTTAAAAGTCAAGGAACAGCTTATGCAAAGGTTTTAGGGCGAACAGGGAACCATAAGCCCTCGCCTGTCATGTGAGACGAGGCAGAAACGTTTGTGATCAATGAGGATAGATTTCCTGCTGGAGATGGGCTTTGATGAGCTGAGCCGTTCTTATATGGATATGAGTATGTGTTTGTGTTGCTTTTGTTTGCATGAGTGAAGTGTGAAGTACAGGGCCAGGGAAGTGGGCATCTGCCAGTTTCTATGCAATGTTATTATTATTATTAGATTATACTTATGCAATACCCGTTCACACAGAGGTTCTTGGATTTACAGTTAAATTAGATATTGCATATTTTATAGATCCTGTATCTCAAGGTGAAGGATTCATTTCACTACCGAATACAGGTGTCATAATTACAGGTTTACAAAGGCCTGTGAGCTGTGGGAGGGGGAGGAAAGCCCTGCTGTAAACACCTGGAAAGGTGTGTGACAGTGTTTTGGCATTCTCCAAAGCCAAATGAGCTCAAATGTGAGCATGAAATACTCACGTTTAGCAAGAATGCAAGCTATTCAGTATGAGAAACATACACACAACGTTGATTAAAACGTCTTTTCTTTCATGTTCATTGACCTTTCCGTGAGGCATTTATTGCAAACAGAGGCTGCTTTATATTATTTCGACCACTGACTCAACACATTTCTGCTGGTTTTTCACAAAACCTTTGGGTAACGCTTTCTTTTACAGTCCCCTAATTACCTGGTATTTAGCTGGTTAATTCATGGTAACACTAAAGTGTTGCTAGGTAATTACCAAGGGTAATAAGATAAGTAAATACAGTGAAACAGTTGCCAAAATACTGGGTAATGCACGGTAATGTACTCGGTAAGTAAAGTAAAACTGTACTGTAAAAGAAAGCCAAGCTTGTTTCCATGTAATTACACACATTTTTAGGGTTAGGTTTGTTAGATTACCCCTTGGGTAAATAGCTAGTAATTAGGTACCTGCTTATTACCAGTTTATAACCCAATAATACACTTACATTTACCATAGTTTTGCCATAGTTTAGCTGTACATACCTTCTTATTAACAGCAGTAATAACACGCTATAATTAACTATATAGTTACCAGGTAAATGCCCAGTATTCTGGCAACAGTTTCACTGTATTTACTTTCTTATTACCATTGGTAATTACCTAGTAACACTTTGGTGTTACCATGAATTTACCAGGTAAATACCTGGTAATTAGGGGACTGTAAAAGAAAGCGTTACCAACCTTTGCATTGAGGATCCAGGGTAATGGTATACAGTATTTAGGACACCCTGTAAAATGAGTATACGGGTGAATTCCAATTCCTTGCTTAACCCTCAATCTTAAACCTCAATCTCAAAAATGCGTGCTCTCTCTAGTGCAAGTGCTGTCCCGATTCTCAGAAAAATTAAGTTGTGGGTCGAGTTTAACGCCCTCAATATTGAGATTTTCCGAGACCACCCTTGGGAGCAAGGGCTACCCAGAATGCATTTTGTGTTTTCACATAACAAAGATGGCGTCGAAAGCGGCGAAGCGAGTGCGAAACAAATGAAATATTATCTTTGTTAATAGAGATATAAAAATGATGAAAACCATTGTATTATCTTAGTTTAGGCCCATATTATGGATTACTGACGTCATTGTTGCGTAACATTTATTTTTATTTTCACGATCTTTTGTCAATAGTCGGCCGGTGCGGACAAGCGATCGTTTGCTATGGTTTACTTTTCAATAAGTCGTGGTGTGTGGTAACTGTCAGCTGAATATGTCCGTGGTTGTGGTATTTGTATGAGTATCATCTTATAACTAACTGACAACCTAATAACTTGACTGACAAACGGATCGTAATAAATAATCGTAAGACGTAAATGTGTTTGAATTGGCCCTAAATCTTGAGGAACTGTGCAAGTAATAAATGACAAACATTTGAACTCTGCAGACATGTTTTTCTTATAAATGTATATATGTGGCACATGTAATATTATCTGTTATCTGGCTCAGCGACAGCTGGTGCATCTCTGTCTCCTCAGTCTGTGTTGCTGTCAGGCCGAGGTCTGGCTTTTTTTGGTGTCAATTTTTCGGTCCACTTAGGGAATTGCAATCATTAGTTCTAATATATCATGACTTGTGCAAGTCGGCTGGATAAATGAAATATTCAAACCGATAGCGGGACCTCTTTGATCAACATCATTGCTATTGACCGCAGCGGAGATTTCTCTCCGATCGGTTGCTTCCTTTGATCCCCACTTCTCAGGCTGTCAAACAGAATCACCTTGATCTTTTTGAAAGTCCGACGTTATGATCCCGAGCATCTGAAGCTTTCTCTTCTCGGTCGCGTTCCTCATCCTTAAAGTCAAGGGACGATGGTCTCTAAACCATTAATATGTCGGAGCATGGAATTCATATCACCATCATTTTCAATCATTAGCAAAGACCGATCAGGCGTATGCCAGGATTGGTTGAGATATACGTGTGTGTGAGATGTGGATTATGGTGATTTGATAATTACAGTCCAATAATACATAGATTTTCTCATTACTTGTATCATTCTTCTGCATAATTGCAGCACTGTATAAGAATTTGATTCCCACATAATATAAACTACTGATAATGACTCTTAAAGTATTAATAAGTACTTACTTACAATAATATAAAAAACATATTCAGTTAATTCAAAAATCCCTAAAGATTGGAGCCTAAAGATGACAGAAAATTAGGATAATCAGTAAATAATTTCAGTTATTTGCCACTAATTAGATGGTTCCCATTTTCTGCTACTCCCTGCATTTGAGTGTGATTTATTGAATGTTTCTGGGTATTGGATTCTAGGTCAGAATCCTAACCCTAATCCAAGCAGCAGAAACCCTAAGCCCTGGCACCAAAAGGTCCCAAGAGCTGATGAAAGAAAAGCCAAATCCAATCAGTCAATCAGTTTGAAATGTGAAGAAGCCATGACACTTTCAACGGGAGTGTTTATTCCTTTATTATTCATAGGACACATGTTCACAGTGTGTCTTAAAGATGAATACGCCTGGAGAAGAGATGCAGATGGTAGAATTGTCTCATAATCATTACAGACTGAAATGTCTATGTTGCAGTTGCATTTATATATTGATGCACATTCTGATTTCACCTCTACTCTGCTATGAATGCTCAAGGTTGATTGTTAAAAAAAAAACACACAAACTGCGATGATGATTCTTTGGGAATGATTTATGCCTTTGGTGAGGCAGTTCACAAAAGTGGATACCGAGACAACCATTTCAGCAGTTATTAATAAAAGCAGTGATTTATGCATCAGGACTCAGAAGCTGTGAAACAAATGGAATTGCATTATTTGTTCCACTGGGAATGAGGCCGTACGGTTGTCTTTGATTCCTGGATCGCAGCAGAGTCAAATATCCTTTGGGTTGGGTTGTTGTCGGTTGTGATGTTTTGCACGCTGAGTGTTTTGTCTCGAGCACTTTATACTGCTGCAGTGTGTGAGTTGGACCTGTAGGACCAATCCAAGCCTCGGGGGTTGAATTCAAGTAGGAGGGAAATCATGGTGAACTGGTGGTTAGATGAGAACAACACTATCATCGTAACTCTCTCTCTCTCTCTGTCATACATTTACCTTGTGAGGACAAAATGTCCCTCACATTATCACTTAGTGAGGGACACACTCAGCATCGGAATATTATAATAACAGGGTCCCAACAAGATTGATCATATGTTTTTTGAATAATTAATATACTGTATTTTTTTTAGTACTTGTGGTATGTTCAGAAAGCCTTCGGTGTACAATTGAAGCGTTGGTTTATTACACTCAGGCATTGCTCATCTTCTTCTCTCCTCTGTTTCGGCCAAACGTGATATTCCCCTGAAAGAGTGAGTCAGTGATTGTTGATGAAGTCACGGTTTAAATTTTGCCATTTTGCTTTTTTGTTCCTTGAGGCCACATTATACTTCTCCGACTGCGTAATGCGTTATCCGACAGCGTCACCACGGCGACCCCTCGAGCCTTCATAGTTCTGCGCCGTAGTGACGGATACGCGCTGCAATTTCCCGCCCGATCACTAGGGGTCGCTGCACAAGGTTCTTGTGCTTTTGGCTACAGTGAGCAATGGCGTCCGAGAGAGAAAGACTGTTGTTGTTGAAACAGTGGCCGTTTCTCACTTTTCTGTGTCACGGAACGCAGTTTTAAGATAATTTGAGGCGAGAAATTGGCCATTTAGAATCTAAACATGTGCTGTGTGTGTTCAGATATGACGTATTTATATGACGTTTGACAGCGACGTTGTCGGCGGTGATCAGCTCCGCCTCTGTGGACGCTCGGTGCGCACTGTGAGCCGGCACAGAGCGGCTTAGCTCGGTCTGTCCTGAGGACCAATCGCAGCTCTTGCCATCTCTGTTGTCCCGTGACGGAGTGACGGACACTTAAAAAATATTTTGTGCAGTCGGAGACGACACAGAGGCTCTGCGTAACCTATGCAGAACACTTTACGCATGAGTATAAATTGGGCTTTTTTCCCTCTACCCAACGTTTGCCCAGATAAACAAATTAATCTTGGTTGTTTGGAGCTCTCATTTCTAAGAAAGGCTTTGATTTTCACAAATATTATTGCATAATCAATTAGAAATCTCCTGTGTCAATGAGGAGTAGATGCCAATGCAAAAGCCTTCTAGTTTTAGCAGTTCCCACTTCACTCAACTCACCCCCCAGTGGCCGTTGTGATACAGCTATCATTGCTGACAAACGTGTGTGTGTGTTATCTGGTAGATCAGATATAAATGCTGCGTTAGGACAGAAGCCTTCAGGCTCCCACAAAGGGAACTCAGGTTGTGTTGATAAGAAGTGACTTGCAGTCTTGGCACAGTTGGTGGCAGATGGTGAAACCCTGCTGTCTGAGTTTTTGGAAAGTAGCACCTGCCCTTAAACCTTGTTGAAGGGTAAGTAACTCCCATGTTGACACGTTCACTGGCAAAGGTACGATTCAGTTAAGGAAGGAGTGTGACTCTAGATATATACTGTATGTGTGTGTGACACTGTGCAAGTGACACACGCAGAATATTGTGGCAAATACATTAAAGATTAGATGCTGTTTATCATAGAAACAATGCTTCCTAAGGACACCACTTTCTGTTTCTGTGTGAAAACATTAGGGCCCAAAGGCAGATTGAAAAACAGAACAAGAAGAGTCTAATAAAAACGCAAAAACATTGAAAAGCAAGAGGGGGAAACGCAGGGAAGTACCAAAATGACAACCCTACTTAAGTAAAAGTAAAAAGTAACTGATTTTAAATGTACTTTAAGTATTAGAAGTAAAAGTACTTGCATAATGATTAATTCTCTTAATGTCTATATTCTATATTAATATAGGGAGGCAGGGCCTAATCTACGAAGGAGTATTAGGGCCAACCAAAAAAAAAAAACAGCCAAAAAAAAAAAAGTCAGGCACAAAAAAAATTCAGTTCTTTTTTTTTGTGAATATATGTTTCTTTTGCTTGACTTTTTTTTGTGCTGGTTTTTATTTTCCTGACTTTTTTTTGTGCCAGATTTTTTTTTTTGCCTGACTTGCCTGACACAGGTGACTCACGTTACGGTGGGGCGGGCACTTAAGGGGACAGGAAGTAAAACCAAGGAAATACTACAAAATAATACAGAAAACCAGACACAAAAAACTTAAAAACTCAAGGTTTTAAGACAACAGAACAACAAAAAAGTACATTTTAAAGTAAAGTAAAGTTATTATCAAATAAAATTTACTTGGAGAACCCAGGGGTCATGACATTTTCTCTCCTCTGAGAATTTACAAACGAGTACAGCTTTATTGATACCCTACACGCTGTATTATGTAATTCTGCAGTACATGAAAATGAAATGGTTTATGCTGGAGAGCCTTGGCTTCTCACACAACACAGTCTGGCAGCAGTAAGGCAAATGTGAAGCTTCATAAACTACTGTATCAGTCAACTTTTATAGTGCCACACGAAAAAGTCTCTAAAAAAATATATCTGTCTTGCTTGCCCAACAATAATGACAGAATAAATTGTCCCACGTATTAAATGTCATGTTGTGTGTTTCTGTTCACTGCTACTACACATGCTGCTGGGCTGTGTGAGCTGGCATTGACGTAGCAACCTCTGCGCCCCTGAGAGCTCCTTACTCTCTGTCAACTGAGTCATTGTTGTCCTGGTGTAAACACAACACACAAACACTGAGGGGAGGAGAGGAAAATATGGAAGATATTTTGGTTTGCAGAGGTAGATTCAGCACTGTTTTATTTTTTAATTGAATTACTGAATTAATTAAATTGAATTCAACATAACATATTATCTCAGGAGAGAAAAACTCTTTTTTATTATAGAAGAAGAAATATCTGACAGAGCCAGACTCAAAGATGTGCAGCCATCTGCCTCGACTGGTTGGGGTGAAAGGAAAAAAATGGGGGACAGAAGAGAGAGAGGTGAGGTAGAGACAGTAGCAAGAGAACAGGAGCAGATATACAACGACTGAATCAAGTAAATAAAATACATTAATTAATATTATTACTATTAATATTAATGGTGATGGGCCAGTTTTGCTAACTTCTACTAAACTATAACTGCCGTATTTACACTAGGGCTGTAACGATACACACACTCATGATTCAATTTGTATCACGATTTTTGACCCACGGTTCGATACATTCCACAATTTTTTTTTAAAATTAAAAAAACATTTTATTTAAACAACATTTACTTATATAGCAACTTAATGTAACATTTAATAAGAACTATTTTTGGAACACTGTGAACAGATTTGAACATAAATAAATAACCAAAGATTTCTCTCTTTTCTGTAACAAAATAGTACTGTTGGAAAATTACAAAGTAAATGATCACTCAGACTGGGTTTTGTCCCCAAAGCATGCTGGGAAGTGTAGTTCTTCATGAGAAGCCAGTTTTGTTCCAGTGGAAATAACTTGTTTTGATAAACAGCAAAGGTAAGACAACATTTCCGCTTGTATTTCTTGAAAGTCAGTTGTTGTTTTGCTCTTATTTTGGAGCTGGATCCGTGAATCTTGTTCGTAGAGTGATAAAAATGGTACCGTAAAAATCCTCGAATTCTCCGCTGTTTACATAATCACGCTGACGCTCCGGTGCAGCTTTTGTGTGCGCTGTAACGGGTCTTTTCCGCTCTGTGTTTTAATTGTGTTTGGTGAACATAAGAATGGTTTATATGAGCTTTTAGCTGAGTTGCTGACCTTTCTGTGGGTATGCAGCATGTCTGTGTTTGTTAAAGTTAGACATGGTTTTATGACGCTTTTGTCGCTGCGTCGCGATATCGCACACGATAATAAAAATAATAGTAATTTGAAAAGTTTGGTAGCACTAACAGCTCATATCATGTGGCTGACTGGAAAAATAACTGGGAGTTAGAGTGGGCGTTTCACAATTTTGTTTTCTCACGCCACGAGACAGGTTCGTGGCACTGAGTATCGCGATTTCGATTTTCGATACCATATCGTTACAGCCCTAATTTACAGTATGTATCTAAAACCAAGTCAGTGAACTAATGTAAAGTTTTCCAAGCTAGAATATTGTTAATGTGCTGCAGCAGGAGGTTGTGTAAAAAAAATCATCCTGCTCCTATAAGCACCAGTCAAGGCTGATGTGATGTAGAGAGAGTGCAGCTGGAGGAGGAAAGAGAGCATCATGGGAGAATCTGACTAAAAAGAATACTGTATACAAGAGAGGAGGAAGAACATGCAGAAACTGTGTGCTGTGAGCTTCTACACACGAGCTTCTGCTCATCATTTATTGAGCTTCTGCTAGAATATTCATCCACTCGAGTACAGCACCATCCCAGCTAGAGGGAGAAGTTCAACGTTTGTTTTTGTGGCCACTCGAACATCACCAACGTCATCAACCCTCCGTCTTACATCCTTTTTTCCACCTGTGATTTTTGACCATCAATTTTGACCATGCAGAGCGATTAAAGAGAGATGGGAGTGATGTCCAAACTCACACTTGAGCATACCCACAATCATCCTCAAAAGAGACCCACATTTGTCTGAAAGTCGCTGATAGTTTGGTGAGAAATTCGTGGTTGTTTGGATTTCGAGGAGTTGTGAGGACGGCAGTGATATGAGCTCACTCTGCCAGCTGCTGTGCTTCACTTACTCTGATTAAATGCTTTCCAGATCTACATTTTCATTACTGTGCCGCTGTAGCAACGATTTCTCAGGTTCATCGCTGAAACTAAATAAATAGGGTGCGATTCGCTGAATTCAGTCATGATCTTAAAGCGGACCTAGAGTGGTCCTGTTGCACATATTTGTTAGTTATGGAGGTCTACTTGCATACATTAACTTGTTTTTATGGTCAAAAACCTCCTAGTTGCTGTAAACGAGCCAATTGACAGGTCAAGGTAGGATTATCACAGGTGTGTGTAATCAGATTATGGCTGAGTTTCATTTAGCTTCCTCAGTTTCAAGGTGCATGTGTGCCGAGTTCGCTGTCACACGCACCGTCCTGAACTACACAAAGTGAACAGAGGTGTCGTTAATGTGGTCAGTTCCACCTGTGCTTTTCCTGCCCGGAGGTGATGAGAATCTGAGAGTTGGTCATGGTGTTGTATTTGTGTACGTGCATGTGTAAAAAGCTCAGCACGATATAATAATAGATAAATGTCAAACTAACCCCAACACAGGTGCAGCCAACATCTCCAGATTAACAAGAAGACATGTCACCTAAACTCTGGATCTCTGTCCATCACACCACATACATACATCCAGATCACCACCAAAGTTTAATAATGTTTACCTTGAGCCACATCCTAAAATCCATAAATCACTGAACTAGTTGTGCTGCTCACAACCAGCCAAAAGCCACTAAAATGTCCCTTGGCAGAGGCGATGATGCGGGGGTGACCAGTGTCACCAGGTCTTGTCAGGGACAATGCAAGTCCTGTTCCTGTTCTATAATAGTGATGTTTATAAGCGTGTGGTATAATGCATGTGTGCATACATGTATATAAGTTCTTTAATTTGTTAATTTGATACTGAGGATAAAAATGTAGCTTAACGTCAACTTAAGCAAAATGCAATTACCTCGGCTCCACAGTGAGGTTCTTATGTGTAATAGTGTGATATAACAACATAATATTCACTTCATTAACTCCACTACAGTGTCATGTTGCAAGTATTGGATTGGGATCGGTGGTTATTCGGTGCCTTACTCTTTGAAGCCTCAGCCTCAGTGAACCTCCAGCTGAAGAAGAGCATTTGTTTTATCCACAGAACGCCTGCACTGAGCCTTTATACTTTTATACTTGATTGACTAAACAGAGAAAATCTCCACACTGAGCAAAGCAAAGAGATCAGATACAGAGTGATGTGATATAATCCAGATTTCTGTGGTCATGGGGATCAGGGCTGTTAGACGTGTTTGGTCAGTCAGGTCTGCCGAGCTCTGTCTATACACTGCTGTCTCTTATGATTCCTCACTTCATCCTCAGGGACAGTGAGATTAGTTCTGAGCAGTGCACCGCAATGAAATGGCTAAGGCGATGTATCTCCAGGCTGCCATCTCCCACATTGATTTATCTCTCCTCAGATCTGACCTTTCAAGAGAATAAATAAAAGCCATGACAGTTCTCTCTATGAGCAATGTGTACATAATGATGGTGCAAAAAGACCGTCTTTGAAAATATCAATCTGTGTTTACAGTTTTTTTTTTCCCCTTTTGCTTGAAAATGATTTTGCTTTACTGAAAATATGCATGGATACCCATATGTCAGAGCTGTTCCTCTTTATAAATCTAGGAGAAGATGAATTTTTACCTTAAAGTCTGGTTTATTGATTGATTACTGTGTGTTTACTGGGGTTGGGAATATTCACCGATTTGCATCGATATATCGATATGATATATCGATGGCAAACGTCTGCATCGGTTCAAAATCCGGATGAACTCGAGATGTATAGTATCTAAAACATCTGCACCGATATAAACCGAATAATATCTATTATTATAAACGTATATAAACAACCTGACGTGATGAACTCGCTGGTTGGCGTCAAGTGTGTGGAAAAGTTTTTACAAGCGTGATGGTCGTGGTTGATAAATCAAATGCGATATGTAAACTGTGCCGTGTCACTGTTAAATACAAACTTAAAGGGATACTTCACCGATTTGAATGTGGCTTTGTATTGCTAGAATAGCAGTAGTATTTTTAAGAAAATGTGCTTCCCTCCCTCAGTTTTTCACTGAGTTGTAAAAAAATCTGTTTTCCCTTATCTAAATGTGCCCTACTGTGAGTCAAATGACGCGTTTTGCATCACAGTAGGGCACATTTTGAAAATGGAAGTGAAAATAAAAGTGTTTATCATTACCAATATTTTTTCCATTTTTATGGTACTGCACCCATCTTTTGATGATCTTTTGTAATTGTGTTGATTTGTAAAGTGGAAATGCTGGGTCCTCACTTTGTCAGCACTTTTACCCAGTCCTCAGTATGCAGCAAGTACAAGAATGTGTGTGTGTGTGTGTGTGTTAGTGATGGAGGTGGGCAGATTTCAATCTTCCAGCTTGACTCGGTGTGTTTCCCCTTGGGGTCAGTAAAGCAGAGAGGATGCTGGGAGGTGTTACCACCCTCTCCTGCATCAGGAGGATTGATGTCACAAATTTCACACTTAAATCCACACACACAGACATATGCACACACGCACACACACCACACTCAGGCAGACAGGTGCAGCAAACTGGAGCGACAGTGTCAACTTGCACACATTCGCATACATTTTTTGGCGCACACACAGATAAGCAAAATGTCAGCGCGACGTGGGAACAGAGTGATTATCAAAAAATGTGTTTCTTTGTCTCCATCGGCGAGCAGTGCCGCAGCTCTGTGTGGCCCGAGCCTGTGTGATTCATCCTTGGTTCTTTCAGCTGCCCAGACGAGATACTGAAACCAAACAAACACTCGCACAAAGCTTAGAGGCGTGCATGCGCTCACGGTCCTTTTTTTGGGAGGCGTTTTTAGGACGAGCAGATGTGGGAATGGTTGAACTTCCAACCTCATCACAGCAGAGGCAAAGCCCCACAACACAGGGGAAACCCTGTTTTCATGTTATTGTTAATTACAGTCACAAATGTATGAAATGTGTTGATGCAGTTTGTTGACGTCTGGTGCCACGAACACTACGGCGTACGTGCGCGTTTTCCATTTGTGTGGATATTTTCCTCCTGTTTTCCCAGAGGGGGGTTTTGCTCGATTGATTGATTGAACCCAGAAGTTATTTCATGTGCCTGCCACCAAACTGCAGCAGTGAGCCCAGCCGTTACCACTCAGCCTGTCTGTCTCTCAGCAAGATAAGGGGGACATTTTCTGGCCCAATGTTGCCCCGCTGTTTTTCGGGGCTGTCACTGAACACAATGACCGTACCCGCATACAATGAATATTATTAGCATTTTTCTCAGGAAACTGTCAGCGTGGAAGGACAGCTTCTTTGGGAAGCTGCCTTTTTTGACGCGG
Organism: Microchirus variegatus; assembly: GCF_963457635.1. Taxonomy (NCBI): domain Eukaryota; kingdom Metazoa; phylum Chordata; class Actinopteri; order Pleuronectiformes; family Soleidae; genus Microchirus; species Microchirus variegatus. The sequence continues at coordinate 27,543,094 of NC_139807.1, read as the reverse complement.
TGTCTAATATTTGAGGTATAGGGTGAATTCCAATTCCTTGCTTAACCCTCAATCTTAACCCTCAATCTCAAAAATACGCGCTTTGTTAATAGAGATATAAAAATGATGAAAACCATTGTATTATCTTAGTTTAGGCCCATATTATGGATTACTGAATATGTCCGTGGTTGTGGTATTTGTATGAGTATCATCTTATAACTAACTGACAACCTAATAACTTGACTGACAAACGGATCGTAATAAATAATCCTGACGTAAATGTGTTCTTCTTCTTCTTTTTTGGAGTTGACAGACTGGACGCAGCTTTCGCGTTATTCTGCCCCCTACAGTCTGAAGACGTATCTGCATTTAAGGGGTGTCCCATTTCTAAGTGACAAAATAACCCTCAACACTTGGTTTTGAGGGCCAGTTAAGATTAAGGGTTGAGCTTGAGGGTTAAGATTGAGAAAGGAATTGGAATTGGCCCATAGAATAGACTTGATTACGTTCGGCGTCGTCCAGGCTAAATTGTGAGGGAACTGTTGAATGTTCAGCATCACCAGTGATTAACACAAGTGGCTTGAGATCTAAAGCCTCTGCCATTGCTTTGGTGTGAAAAGACCTGACAGAGGTCAAGTGAGTGGAAGCTGATGAGAAAAAGCTGCCACTGATTAATGGCTGATAAAAGACTCAGGATTAAGAGGCTGCAGGTGAGAGCTGTTTCTGATGAGAGATCATTAAGAAGCGGCGATGTGTGAGACCTCTCGACTCGAGGACCAGGTGGACTGTTCAGCGAGGGAGCAATTTCTCACCCCCGTCTCCTCGCACTGTAATTGACAGTTCAGGGTGAATGACTGGTCTGTGGAGCACACAGACATGGGTTGGTACTTTTGTACATTGCTTTGCCAAGGTCCAGACAAACACTGAAATAACCCCAGTTCATCTTGGTGACATCTTTGTCACAGGAAATAAGACCACAGAATTGTGTTGATGCTGAAGACGAGAGCTGCATGGGCATTAATTGCTTTAACCCTGTAAAGCCCAAACCATAGTTGACAGAAAATTCTAATTCTTTGAAACTGGAGCCTTTATTCGTCCTTCTGAACAAACTTTTTTTTTTTCTCAAATATCAATTTCCATATAGGAGTTTTAAAACAAAAAATACACAAACAAATCCAACAATTCCAACAAAAACAATGCACCAATGGAACTGGTAGGGTGGAAGTCTGGAAGACTTTTTACTCATTTTTACTCATTTTGTGTTTTTTTTATTTTGAGTGATGGTAGGCTTGAATACAGTTGTTCGGACAAAGATGCTTTTAATCATTTCTTTGTTATATCGAGCAAATCACACAAAACACTCAAACTGATCAATTTTCAGTTTGAGTGTTATTGAATTTTCTTTCAATAAAACACATTTAAAAAACACAATAAACTGGTTTCACTCAGGAGCAAAACTTAATCCTCAGTTATCTGACATTTGTAGCCCTTCTTGAGACATATACAAACCGCTTGTCTAACATTAACCCCTGACCCTAAAAAATGCTTTTTCCTAATTGGACACACACACACACACACACACACACACACACACACACACACATACACACACACACACACACACACACACCCATTATTGTACTTGCTGCATAGACAATGTGAGGACCAGCATTTACTCTTCATAAATCAACTCAATTACAAATATCTACTTCATGAATGACATCTACAAAGAACTACTGGTTGCAGTAACATAACATGTCTGCAGGTGGAGCACCAGAGCAAAAAGGGCTGGAAAACTTTTTCGATTATTTTTTTTTTTAATTTTTGGTCCAAAATTGACAAAAATGTCATACAATACTGTTGTCCAAAATTTGAAAAAATCTTTGACAAAACATTTTTGGTCCAAAATTTGACAAAAAAGTCATACTATATTGTTGTCCAAAATTTTACTTTTTTTTTTGACAAATTGAGTATAGCATTATAGTGTTATAGCAACCTAAGGAAGTGATTTCAATGAAAACAAAGTGAGGACCGGCCAAAATGTCCTCACTCCGTAAAAATGACCTCACTTTGTTGGTTAAAAACCCTCACTGGTCCTCAGTATGCCGCAAGTACGAGAACACACACACACACTCATGTTGTCACTTATGAGCTGACGAAACATACGACCAGATCAGATACAATCATTTATTATTTTGTTGTCTGATTTCAGTCTGTTGGGAGAGAGCAGTGTGGGAGGATTTGATTTGATATCCAACATCATTTCTTTTTTTTTATCTATTCGTGCTGCTATTATTATGACAGCGGTGGCTGCTGTTGGTGTGATATTAAAGTGGCTTTTTTTTTATACAATCCAAATCATGTCTAATGTGTTTGGTCTCAACTAAACAGACAGCTTCAATTAAATCTCATGAAACTGCCCCAAGTATCTGTCGTCCTCTGTGGACTCTTAACCGTGTTTAGCTCTCAGCGAGCTGGGCTTGTCGCCATGCAAATTTTTTTTCAGAGTGTTTCATGTTCCATCTTCAAATCTAGGTCATGCCAGCCTCATGCGCCACCTGGCCGGGTTCAAAACATGTAAACTGATGTAGAATGCAGAATATTATTCTCAAAATACACTGGTTTTTTTTTGGTCAGGCTTGCCTGTTGGCACCTGGAGTGCAGGACTAAGTGACATCAAATGGTGAAACTGCAGATTCCAACAAACACGAGGACTCCTCCTCTCAGCCCCTCCCTTTCCTGGGAACTTCAGGGAACTATGATGGTCTTATGACAAACCAGAGGGAATGATGCTCGGATTCTTGCATGGACTTCTTTACTTTCATAGTAAGCTTCCACTGCAAAAATGCAAAGTAGGTATGGAATACAGCATATACAGCAATACAGAGGAGACAAGATAAGGGCCCATTCCAATTCTTAACCCTCAATCTTAACCCTCAAGCTCAACCCTTAATCTAAACCAGCCCTCAAAACCAAGTGTTGAGGGTTATTTTGTCACTTAGAAATGCGACACCCCTTAAATGCAGATACGTCTTCAGACTGTAGGGGGCAGAATAACGCGAAAGCTGCGTCCAGTCTGTCAACTCCAAAAAAGAAGAAGAAGAAGAACACATTTACGTCAGGATTATTTATTATGATCCGTTTGTCGGTCAAGTTATTAGGTTGTCAGTTAGTTATAAGATGATACTCATACAAATACCACAACCGCGGACATATTCAGCTGACAGTTACCACACACCACGACTTATTGAAAAGTAAACCATAGCAAACCATCGCTTGTCCGCACCGGCCGGCTATTGACAAAAGATCGTAAAAATAAAAATAAATGTTACGCAACAATGACGTCAGTAATCCAAAATATGGGCCTAAACTAAGATAATACAATGGTTTTCATCATTTTTATGAAAACCATGATACCGATGATTTAATTAAATTGGTCTGGAGCCTCTTCCTTCCTCCTTCTCTTACAATTGATAGTAGTTGTTTGGCAGCCCAAAGTTGGACAGTATTGGTACAACCCCCAATGTTCGGCGAGATATGATTTCTGTACTGGCAATACATTTAAAAGAAATAAAATATACAATGAAATAATATAATTATAAAGTAAACAATCTGGAAATATATACAATATACAGTGAAAGTTAGTTAACAAAAGAAAAAAATGAGAAGATGGTGGCCTCTGCAAAGCAAGGCCATGTGTAAGGCTGTTGTTTCAATAGAAAACACGCTCGCATCCGTCTGTTCTCCTCAGGGCGTGTTGGTCCTCAAACGAGATGTGGTCAAACTGCATTGTTTACATTGCGTTTGCTTTCCTGAGGCAGCCAGAAACCGTTGTGTGCTTGACCCACAAACTGAACTCGGTGGCACATAGTCAATAGTCTGTGCGTGCAGTGGAGGTTGTGATTTCCCCTCACTCACACACATACACACGAGCGTGAGCAGATCGCGTTCCTCTGAGGAGAAGTGTTTTCTGTTTTCCTTTTGTGAGACAATGATCGATAATCTGTAGCTCAGTGCAGTCTTACTTTAAAAAATACACAGGTACCAAGCAAGGGTGGATCACTGAACCAGGGGCAAAAGGGGTCCAGGGGGGGCCCTGAAGCCCAATCCTCTGTGCTACTATCCTGATATTTTTACTACTATGTAATTAATCTAGGGCTGTCAAAATTAATGTGTTAACGCAGGATGATTAATTTGTGGAATTAATGCGTTAATTTTTTTTTTTAACGCACTTTCTCACTCATCGCGCTGCGGGTAAACGTGCAGTTTATGAACAGGCAAGGCAGCGGGCAACTGCATGGGGCCCCGAGCCCCATATGGGGAGCTCCCGACAGTCGGAGCCTGAATGCATCAGTGAGCAGCTGCATCACCATCCCCCTTAAACAACAAGGGTTGATTTGCAATGACATCTCAGTAGGAAACCTCCCTAAAGGGGCCCCACGTCTCCTCACGTTAACCTGTGTGAAGCTAAAGGAAAATGAAGAGGAGTTATCAATCAGGAAGTTAGAAGAGGAAGAAAACAGAGAGGATGAAGAAAAAAGAAAGAAAGACACACAGTTGTAAGTGACGCTACTGGCGCAGATAATGATATAATCATAACATTAACAGTCACTGTCTTACTAACAGGGACACAGACAGCAGCTAACATTAGCGTCAGAATGCTAGCTGACGCTAACGCTAACTAGTAGAAGCAGTGCTTCAAAGTGCTGATGAGGAATTTCCTGCTGTGGGTTTAGTAAGAAAACTATTTAACTTCTATACTTTATATTTTGTTTATAATGTGAGTTATTTACAGTGTTATAGTTATAGTTTTTTTTAAAGTTACAGCATTTTATTTTTTCTATTTATTTATATTGTCTTATAATGTGTTTTTTTTTTTACAATGCAATGTTTCTTTTTTACTTAGTTTGTATAGGTTTTTACAATTTATTTACAGTATTGTATTGTTCTTTACATTTATATTTTCACATACTTTATTTATCTCTCCGTTTCTACAACAATATAAAGAAAAAATTTGAATTTTTTTGGCATATTTACAAATGGCAATTAATCCACAGCTACCCTGTGATTAATCTGATTAAAATTTTTTATCTTTTGACAGCCCTAAATTAATCACAATATGTCTATGGGGCCCTGAAGCCAAAGAACACTCATTATAGTATGTAATATATCTTAAAGCGGACCTAGACCGGAAGTTCCAATTAACGCTGTTTTTTATTGTGTATCTGCGTCATTACCTTGTTTAAGAAGCCCTGAAGGTTCTAAACAAATAGTTCAGCCACTGCTGAGAACGCTGTGTTTTATTGTAATCTCGGGCTCAGCGAGATCTCGGAAAAAACCCGGTCCGGTTACGTAAACACCGGCTCCCCTGAACAGCAGATCCTGCTGCTCCGGGCACATCCGGTTGCGTACATTGAACCGCATAAGAAGAATAACGTCCGTTGTGGAGGTGTTTCACGAGCGACAGTGTCTGTAGTAAATGCTAAGGTCAACATGCAGACATGCTCATGATGGTGATGCGAAATTACTGAAGCAGGTGCCATATTCATATCAGATTTTTACTGTATCGGCATGCCAATTAGCTAGTTAGCACCAACCAGGAAGTGCAGCAGATGTTTTTTTTATACCTAAAACAGAGTATTTGTCAAAGTAAAATGTTGCCCTGATGTTAGAGTGTGGGGTGACTGGAGCCAATCCCAGCTAACAATGGGGCAAAATGTCTCCAGTCCATTGTTGGACAAACAAACAACCATTCACTCCTATGGTCAATTTAGAGTGTCCAATTAACCTAATACCCAATCTGCATGTTTTTGTTTTTAGTGTTAATGTTTTAGTCTGTGTGAGGAAGCCGGAGCAGCTACTGTGAGAGTCTACATGCACACAGGGAGAATATATGCCCGTACAGAAAGGCCCTCAGTCGAAGCGGGATTCAAACTGGTGACCTTGTTGCTGTTAGACAATGTCGTCCCATTCAGTGATTCACTGACATTGATATTACTACAAAGTACGAAACGAAAAAAAGAAACTGTCTGTGTACATGTCTCAGTTTCAGTATTAGTGTTTCACAGATGTGGGTAAGAGCTGCCCTTCAGTCGTGCACGCTCTGTCATTTATTCCCACTGATCTTGAGCAAGCGGTTGAAAGCAACAATTCTTTTATACCATGAGTAGATTTACTGAGCACCTAGGGTGAATCTGTTTAATTGGTCTTTTTTTTAGTTTTTCTTAAAAAGGAACAAATAAGCAGTTGTGTGCATGTGTGTTTTTGCTCTGTAGACGGGAGGTTATTTTATGATTGGCTGAGACATTCCTCCTCTGAGAGACTGCTCTGGAAAACAACAAAGAGTTGCCATGGAAACAGTCAAGGGTGAAGGAGGAGGGTGTGTCTGCTCGGTGCCGCGCTTGTGCTGGTGAGATGGGAGATGGACATTGGCAGGCATTATGGCGGGTTAGTGAGCGGCGTGTTCCTGTGGTCCTGTGCCAGTCACACTGCTCACCAAAGTCTCTCTGCTCTGCTTCTCTTCCTGTCTCCTGCGACGCTCTCTTGTTGTCCTGAAGTGAGTGGGAGGCTGTAATGGGAAGCAAACGCTGAATCTCAATGAGACATTCGAGAGGAAACTCATTTTCTGGCTCTTTCTCCCTTTCTCGCTGGTGAAAGTGCTTTTATTCTTTATTTACATGCGGCACGGTCTGGTTATTACACAATGTATCACACACTGTATGTTAAATGATCCGGAAACGTTGTGAGGGTTGTGTAATTAGTTCGACAGCTATAATCGCCACAGGATTGTGTGATCGGAGCCGACCCTATTAAGGATGATGGATTATCGGCGGCACTGATTATTTCATGAAGCATACATTGTTGTGTTTTTTTTACATGCTTATTGTCTCAGAAATCCTCCCCATCTTTCTGGGATATGTTTTTATTTTTCTAAAACCATTTTGCAACGTGCACTGTGTGTCGCTATTGTGCTGCCTCCCATCAGATAATACACAGGATTGCTGCTGCTTGGGCGTAACACGGACTGAGACTTTATCAGCACACTGTTTAAATGTAAAAGTAAATAACGTCGTACATCTTTCCGTATCAGACGCTGTCAAATTTTTTGAAGTTTTAAGAGTATTTCACCCGTCCAGACAGATGAGATACAATGGAACCGATTGCGTTGTGTCTTGACGGTGAGCTGTGTAACGGAAGCAGCATAGAATGTTATTAAAGGTCACCTAGAGTGGTCCTGTTGCACATATATGTTAGTTATGGAGGTCTACTTACATACATTAACTTGTTTTTATGGTCACTTGGAGGTGGTTTGAAGACATTTGTTGGATTCTTGTACCCGCTGCTGTTTCACAGGATTGTTTATACTCGTCAGCATTTTAATTTCAGATGTGAGCAGTCATACGTTGCGTTATCTGACCATGGAGGATCGATGTTAATATCAAGTCTGAACAAATTCAGACCAGTGTGTCTTGTTGGGTCCTGCACTTGTTGCTTCATGTTATATTATCGACAGGGATGGCTCCATTCCACTTTTCATGGCTCATACTGACACCAATGAATATCAATCCAATACTGTCAGATTATGTGAAAAGAATTCCACATAAACCACATAATCTTTACATTTCTCATGATGATGTTGGCGCACACATCTCTTTTAACTGTCAACTGCCTGTGTTGAGTTTTGTATTTTAGTGATATTTTTCCAATACCTGATCCAGTGATTTTGGCCACTATCAAACTGACATTGATACTGAATCTTGCATTGGCTCATCCCTGATTTACATAAATATTAAGCTACATTTTAAGCACCTTGGACAGCACCAAGGTCAACAGGTCATCTTTTCTGTTTTTTAATGTGTGGCACCTCATAACCAAAGAGAGACAGTAAAAAGTCCAGACAGTCCAGAATATAAAGGTGAAGTTGGTAGATGTAGTTCAAATGAATAGCACACAATACTGATATTAATCACAAAAAGCTACATATGCAGAATGTCTAAGTCAGTAGAAGTGAAAAACCGCTCGATAGCAACTGAACATTTTTGTTTTCAAATTTGCTATGTGCGTAAATTACCGTGCGCATTATTTATTTGTCTTCATTTACATTGACTTAAACTCCGCTGGTAAAGATTAATATGAATGAGACTTCCATTTTCTCCTCGTTTGTGGTGCTATTCGTTTAGAAGCTGATGAATGATAAAATGAATTCATTATTCCACCGCTCCAGAAAAAAAAATGTTTTTTGTCATTCTTATGTCTCCTATTTAGTGCTTTATCTCTCCATATCTGAGTGTTGGTGGCCTTAGTGATTTTGATCATTATTTCCCCCAAAACCCCAAGAGATTGATGGACGTACTTATTTTTCCTGTCTTCTAGGAATTGCCTTTAGAGTTTGACTGATACTCCTCTGTCTTCAGGGTTCTTTGGCGCTGTCATCAGTCTCGTCTTCCCTTCCACAGAGACATTAGTATTCCCTGGGCCCATACTCTGACCGAGCCATCTGCTTGTCTCACCCTCACTCCTCTACTCAGCTGTTCCTCAGGACACGCGCACTCACACATTCACACATTTAAATAGATGTATCTGGCAAATAATGGAGGGTTGTCTGCGGGTAATTGGAAGCTTTAGGTTTTCACCATAGCTGAACGTGGTGCGGTACACGAACGTTGTCAGGAATCAGTGTCGTAGAAAACGAGTGCATGTGAATCGAGAAGGTCAACAAAGACGAGGTCAGAGGGTATCAAGTCCCACGGGGATGCGGTTACCCGTAGTTACCGATTCACACCCGCAGTTGTAGAGAATTGGACGAGGAGGGGGCTGCTGCGCTGCAGGGAGATGCCTGGATATAATGTGGCAGGAAAAAGGAGGGTGGAGTCAGGAAGGCACATGGTGTGTGGCAGCTGGTGGGGGAAGGGAGGAGCAATGAGAGGGAGGGAGGGAGGGATTGAAGGGCGGAGGATGCGGCCGTTGTTACAGCACATCACAGCTCTATTGTATACTACAGACAAGCACAGGACCTGAGGTAAGAGAGATAGTTGAGAAAAGATGGTAAATTTCATCATTTGTTTTGAACATGGGTGTATCCTGTGTATCTGTGGTATAAGTTATAACAGTGTTGTTTTAGAACCTAGTCCCCTGACTTGGCTACCTGAGGATCATCTTTGTGTTTACATTTTTATTTCTTCTTTCTGATTTTTTTTCTTGTACAAACACTGTTATTTTATTTAGTTAGTCAGTCCAAATAAATAGAGGTTAAAGTCGGGTTATGACACAAAAAATGGCTGTCCAAACCTGTGTCTGTGTGCGATATATACAAGGATGTTTTTTCCGTGTACGTAGAGCTAATTAGCCAGCATAATCACTGGAGATGGAAAATGTAATAACGGGGAAGTGAAATGGGGGAAAGCAGTGACAAGATTCCTCTGGGACAGTTGTTCATAGCAACTGGGTGGCACAACAGAGCAGCAATGGGGACACAATGGATGGCAAGGTGCCTTACACATTACAAAGGCAGTGGATTTTAGTATTTTGGTTTTTTTTCCGTTTTATTTTCTCTGTTTATTTTGGAAACTATATGCCTCGATCTATCTCGCAAACTTTCCTGGTGACAGTAATAATTGATGGTCCAATCGTGGCCCTCTTGCACAATTGTGACCTTTTACATTTAAAACTGTTTCTGCAATCTCATTTCAAAACTTTATCGAGCGTGGTTTCCTGGCTTCGGCTGGCCGGGAATTCAGAGTTTTCTTAATCTCTGATGACATACCATGGCTATTTTATGACTTTATATCATAATTTTCTTGTAATATATATCTATATAACTCCATTATTGTTGTTGTTAAAGCGGACCTAGACCGGAAGTTCAAATTAACGCTGTTTTTTAGTGTGTATCTGCGTCATTACCTTGTTTATGAAGCCCTGAAGGTTCTAAACAAACAGTTCAGCCACTGCTGAGAACGCTGTGTTTTATTGTAATATCGGGCACAGCGAGATCTCTAAGACTAAGAAGAAGAATAATGTCCGTTGTGGAGGTGTTTCACGAGCGACAGTGTCTTCTGACTGTGGGTCTGACTCCAGGTCAAAGTCATAAAAGGGACTGCGGCGGGGAGTCGTGAAGAAGCTATTTTTAAACACTGTTAAAACAATGTTTTGATAATGAGGTGCAGTGCATCCACCGTTCCAGAGGGGGGAGCTGTGCGTCTGAGAGCAGATGTGCTGAATATACTGGCCAATCACAAGACTCTGTCTTCTGGGGGTGAGAGTTCACTCTGAAATATCGCGACTCAGGAACAGCGTCAGAAAAGAGGATTACAGCTCGTTTAAAGCAATTACGAGGTTTTTGACCATAAAACAAGTTAATGTATGTAAGTAGACCTCCATAACTAACATATATGTGCAACAGGACCACTCTAGTCTTCATTCTTTCCCCCAGTCGACCATTCTTACTCAGCAAGCTACTGATAGACATTAAAAGTCATGATTGAACTGCCAGCTCCATGGTGTCAGTGGAAATGTGCTGCACCCTTATGATAATGACCTTGATTTAACTATTGATTTTTGAGTGTGTGTGTGTGATGCAGTGTTCCTTTGGGCTTTTGTGCAGGAGGAAGACTTGGAACGACTCTACTCTTATTGTCAATTGTTTTAAATTTGAATCAGTGCAATTCATTACTTGACGTTTGTGTATTTGAAGCCAAGGTTGTGCAAAGAAGGCACAATGCATTTGTTGACTGCACAATCACAGTGATCAATTGGTTTTTGGCGTGAACTGAAAAAGGGATGCAGTTGTTTGCAAATTGTCGAAAAAGACTAAGGGATAAAGCTGAAGGTAATTTTTGATGTCAGTCTGCTCTTTCACAGTCATACTTTTTGTATCGACAACCTTGGAAGCTTTATGGCTGTAGCCTGAAGCATTTTTATTTTATTTCATCCCGTTTTATTATAGTCTATTTCTCTCTCTCTTTCTCTCTCGTGTATGCACTTTCATGGGTGGATTAACGAATGTATTTGATGTTTCTCTGACGTTTTGACCCGTCTCTGTTTTTCACAGGATCAATCGAGTGAAAGTGAAAATGCATGGCCTGTAAGCTGCCAGTCATGGCTCACAGGAAGAGGTCAGGGACCAGTGGGGTAAACAGCATGGCCGCTCCAGGACCCGTCTCCTGTCCCACCGCTCATCCGACAGAGCCATGTGACGCGAAACCCCTCCCTCCTCGTCAACGCCCCGTTCGCTACCCCAAAGAGTCACGTGATCTGAAACCACATCCCCGCACCTGTAAGGCGCAATATCCCTCGACCACGTCTCCAGATGTGGGTCACAGTCATTCGGACGTGGAAATCGCCACAGACGTCGATGTTAAGCGGTACACTAACCAGGCAGATGCGGAACTGGCGGATCAGAGGCCAGCGACGCCCTCCACGCCGGAGCACGAACGTGAAGATCACCGCGACCAGGCGGATTTCCGCGGCGGAGCTAACAGCCTGGACGATGACTCCAGCTCTGACTATATCAACAACACCTCAGACGACGAGGAAGACTATGATGATGGTGAGTCATTGTCCTTATTTTGGTAAAGAAAGTCAAAGTGAGCACAAACATTATCCTTCAAATGTAAAAGCACATAGAATGAAGCTGCAAAACAGTGACCGTGCCATCACTGACATTAGCATTAAGGAGTAGTGCTTACTAAAAATACTTCTCATCTACTGTCTGCATGTGCACAATGACGATGCTGTTCCACAGCTGCTTTCCCCAGTTGTACTGAAGACAGTGATGAGTGATGTAGACACTGGTGATAATGTCACAAAAACATGTGAAGAAATAAAAAGACTCGAGAAAGAACAAAACGGAAGCATTGGATCAATCAAAGTCACCACCTATCAATGGGTTTTTCAAGTCCCACATAAAAATGATATCGTAAATTGTGGCTCTTAATCGATTGCATCAAATATAACCAGTCTCGTTCAGACCTGGTGTTAATATCAGTTGAGCTGTGATCACAAGACGGCATTAACATGTCATGTAGTTTTATAATCGATTAATCGGTTTGAAGCTTTTTTCATGGTTAAAACAAGATTTCTGATTGTTTTAGAAATCATTAAAACTGAATCATTTTGGTTTGTGGACAAAACAAGACATTCAAGAACATTGTCATTTCCAGGTTTGACAAACACTGATCAACGATCACGAAAATAATTGTTAGTTGCAGGCAGCTCTACTGCAAATGTGAAAATGCACAAACCATTTTCAATTGTAAAGAAACAATTAAATTATACAAACGTATACAAACTAACCTTAATATTACAGTTTGAATTAACTTTTTTTTAATGTACAAGCCACAGATATTGAGATTGAGAAACATGTGTGTTTGTGATCAGGTCTGGCAGAGGAGGATGAAGGCGTGACTTACTACATCCGCTACTGCCCAGAGGACGACAGCTACCTGGAGGGTATGGACTGCAGCAGCCAGGGCAACTGCAACCACAGCCAGAGTCACAGTCAGGGTGAATGCACAGGCACCATGCAACCTGCGGGACTCCACACCGATGAATGTCAAGAGGCCGTGGAAGGCTGGGCTGAGGAGGGAGAGGGTGAGAGGGAGGGGGAGGGTGAGGGGGAGGTGAGGGAGGAAGAATGGGTGGAGGACGAGGAGGGAGACGGAGCAGTGAGGGAAGAGTGGCGAGGAGAAGAGGAAGAAGAGGTGAGAGAGGAGTGGAGAGAGAGTGACGAGAATGAGAGGGAGGAGTGGAGAGGGGAAGGCCAGGTCAGGCAGGAGCAGTGGGTGGGGCGGGAGAGGCACAGGATGGAGGACTGGGTTGAGGGAGACGGAGAGGTTCGCTGTGAGGTGGTGGAGCAGGATCCAGATGAGCAGATATACAATGGAAGACCAGAGCCTATTCTGGACCATCACCATCATCACCACCAACCACCCTCCCTTCAAGACGCCTCGCACAACCACGGCGAAGAGGAGGAGGCAGAGAGCGAGGAGTACTGCGCTCACAGGGAGGACGATGAGGAAGGCGAGGAGGGGGACGAGAGACACGGGAGGGCCTACACTGGAGACTACTATGTCCCAGAGGACAATGGGAACTCGGTGCGCGTCTCTCCATACCGCAGCCGAAAAGTGGTGGTGGTAGAGGGGGAGACGGGGGAGGAGGCGGAGGAGGACATTGACCAAATAGTTGCCGAGATAAAGATGAGTATGAGCATGGGGAGTCTTAGCAGCAGCACAGATCAGAGTCCAGAGGAGCTGGTGCACGACCCCGCGCCGAGTAACTACGCCCACGCCAAGCCCGACCCGGCCTCCTACCCTCCACCGGCTCACCACCGGCACGACAGCAGACCCAAGTCTCTGAATCTGCCCTCCATGCACCACAACAACCCCGAGCTACAGAGGAACATCAAGGCACATCCGCGCTCACCAGAGGACAGGCAGAGGTGGACACAAGAGCAGGTGAGCTGTTCCCTAAAGCAAAGCGTTCATATTGTTGTACAATATCTAATTTCACTTATGCTGGGACTGTGTCACAAAGATAAGATAATAAAAAGACAAGATAGGATAAGATGAGATAAGACTGGAGTACAGAGAGTAAAATACAATAGGAGTTTCCTTCTTGCACATTTCGTTATTCATCTCATTCCTTTATCGGAGCCCAGCGCAGGCTTTTAGCCAGCAGGGCGTGCGGGAGTCCTGGGGACTGGGTACTGAAAATAATAAGAAATTAGACGCCCTACTTTTAGGCAGGACGCCCTAAAGACGCCCTATTTTTTCCTCCCGTTTCTCCCAAGATCCGTTTGGAACACCAATAAAACGATTCCAACAAGATGTGAGTACACGGTGGAACAGCACCTATTAAATGCTGGAAAGTTTCTTTGCGCAAAAGTGAAACTTGGCCGCAAACAGCACAGATTATGAACTCCCCGCGACAGAACTCTCTTCTCTCTCTCTTTGAGCAGTTAACTAAAGGGATCAGCTCATCTGATGCATCTGTTATTCCCTTAATTACAGCACTAAAGCACACTATATATAATACAATGAAAAGTCTTGAGAATCTGTCAACACATTTTACTAAGATCTACCCGGATCCCCTGTATTTCATCGCAACCGTGCTCGATCCTAAGGTTCACGTGAACATTCATCGAACATAAGGTTCACATGATATAGGGACGGGAAAAGAAGTGGGGGAAGCAGAAAACTTAGGAGTGACGTTAGCTGAATGATTCGTCGGTGGGGGTTAGCGGAAAAGATCTTGAACCGAAGCAGCTACTTCAGAAAGTAAATCTACCTATTACTGTGCCCTGTGCTGTTAGTGCTTGGCGGAGAGCGTCGCTGTCTGCCGGGTCCATGTTGTTCAGATCGTTATGTTACGTTTAATGTTAATAAAGTTTTCCAATTCCAAATCCAATTCAATACCAAATTGCCAATTGTAGCCGATGGCAGGGCTCTAAGACAAATCACGAGAAACACGAGAGCATAACAGCAACAGAACAATGTTATTATGGTCAGAGTCTCTGCAGAAAATGTCCTGCATTAAGAGGCTATTTTAATACTGTAAAGCAGAGATTCACGGCACAGGGAGCTTTTTTTGTGAAGAGCAGGAGGTGAGTTACAGGTGACATGTTACTTAATGCTTTCCAGAGAATTGCTGGAGCTCCCTTCCTCTGCTATATTGCCTTGAAAATGCCCTGCTCCTCATCTTTCTCCCTCTCTCATAGCCCTGGATGAATACGCACACACACACACTGATAGAAAATGGGGGAGCTCAGCATGTGTTTGAGTCTAACAGTCGGCTGTAGAAAGGAGAACAGGAATAGTCTCCTGTGGGCATCGTGGTGATACACACCTGCTCCTCAGTGGGCACATGTGCTCATCCATTCACCGAGTACGCACCTCATTTGTATCACAGAACTGGGTCAGGCAGCGAGTGTAACTGGATTAAAGAATGTACAGTGCAAACCTACAGTCGCTAACAGTGCAGTGCTACAGTGTTCTGTCCTCTGCCCGTCAATGAAATGTTCTTCTTTTGTGCAGTGCAGCACTTCAATGTGACCCTTAAATGAATCGGGACACAACAAATCCATAAAACGGCTTTGCTTCACAGTATGGAGCTACGAGGTAATGTTAGAAAGAGAGAGGTACTGCTGTGTGATGTACTGTGTGAGGAAAGCACAGTACTGTAATAGTATTTCAATAAGTCAGTGTTTAATTACACATTGGCACTGGTATATATGGTCACACTTTAGATTAGGGAACACATATATTAACTAGGTGCTTACTAACATGCATATAAGTAGCACACTAGCCCTTTAGTAGTAAATATTAAGCACATATTAACACAGAAAGTGTGCAATAATTATTTAAACAAAATTAGGAATTATTTAAACAAAATTAGGAATTATTTAAACAACATATTAAACAAATTTAGGCACAAAAAAGGGTGCCTACATTTGTGCATAAGTTTAGACCCTTTTCATTTTATTGATTTCAATACCTTTAGCACTAATTATTGGAACTCAAAATCGGTTTGGTAACCTCAGTGACCCTTGACCTCGTGGGAAATAAATTGTTTTCCTCCAATCATGAGAAAGAGTATTTAAGGAGGCCAAGTGTTTCTCCTCTTTGCATCTTCTCTGGAGAGTGGCAACATGGGAGCCTCAAATCAACTCTCAAATGACCTGAAAACTGATTGAAAAATGATTGTTCAACATCATGGTTTAGGGGAAGGACACAGAAAGCTATCTCAGATATTCTAGATATCAGTCCTTTGTCTGTCTGCAGTAAATCTGAGTGAAGATATTCAGATTAGTCCTTGAGATTGTTGCTCATCTATCAGACAATCAATCTCAGCGTCCTTATAGCTGCAGACGAAGGAGAAACTGAGATGAATGTAAATTAAGAGAATAGAATGTACTATATGTCATATTATTTCATTTTAATCTGTAATGCGTTTGTCTTGCTGGTTCATTTTATTTTATTTTTTTTAATGATGCTAACACTCTTCACGTCGAGTCTTTAAAGGGATACTTCACCGATTTGAATGTGGCTTTGTATTGCTAGAATAGCTGAGGGAGGGAAGCACATTTTCAAAAAAATACTACTGCTATTCTAGCGATACAAAGCCACATTCAAATCGGTGAAGCATCCCTTTATCGTTAAATTATACAGATGAAGTCATCTAAAGGTTTGACTGGAATTCACACTTAAGCATTCCGTCCATCCCGCCGAACAACATCGGCAAATCTCGCTAATATAACGGCGGTTAGCACAACAGAGTTGGCCAACGCCGTGAATACCGACCAGCGCTGTAGATTTAATCTCAAACGTCATGTTTGCGGTGATTCGTTTCACATGCACAGTGGCATGTGGCTCTTTCCTCTGAATTTCACTTTTTTTACTGCCACACCAAGAAGAAGAAGGAGGAGGAGGAGGTTTTGTTGGCAGGAGGATTTAATTCCAGGTGGTTATACTACAGAATACTAATGTGGGAGTTGTATACTCCAAACTGGATACCCATTATCCATGTGACCGCATGCTGGATGTGCCGTCTATGTTAGTATACGTGAGGAGAGATTAGACGAAAGACAGCGCCTGCTGAAGGACAAGTGAAGATCAAAACAGCAGGAAAAATAGAACCAAAGTCAGAGAAAATCCAAAAGCATTGTCTTTTAAATAGTTAAAGTGCTTTTGACATAGCATGGACATGTTTTACCCTTTTAAAATGGACAAATTCCCATACTCCATAGACCGTTGGGGCACTTTGATGATTCAACTGTTATTCGCTATGTCTTTCGATCGTAGGCTTCTCTCATACAAGTTGTGATATTTTTCCCTGTCCATTCTGTGATATCCGACAGCCAAGATTTCCTTGATCTTCCTCGAGGTCTTTTTCCTCTCACTTGACCATGCATGATTGTGTGTGCTAGAGTCCCGGGCTTTCTTGTCACATGACCGAACCACTGCAGTTTCCTCCTGCGTGCAATCTCTGCAAATGGTTCATATAATCCAGCTAGATCTTGAATTCGTCGTTTGACTTCATCATTGCTTTTTACCTTTCCATGTTATTCCAAGAAGCCTTCTGTAGCATCACGTCTCGAAGGCAGCGATACGTCAGGTCATTTTGGCGTTGTATGTCCATGTTTTGCAACTTGATTTTAGTCTAAAAGGCTATATTTTTTGTTTTCCAAATTTTATTTAGCTCTGCAAGCTGTCCAGTTGCAATTGCTAACCGTCTCTTAATTTCATTATCTGATGAGACGTCATCGGTGATCATAGATACAAGGTACTATAAACTGGTCACCTCCTCTAAAGTTATGTCCTCTATTTCAACCACTTGCTGTGTTGTATTGACATCACCAATTTGGGGAAGTAATCATCACTTTCTATCAGTTCTTCTCTGGATCCTGCAATTAGGTCGATGTCATCGGCAAATCGTAGGTTATTGATCTTTTGCCCATTCACAGCAACAGAACCATTAAAGTTGAGGAGGGCATCCATCATTATATACAATTAGCAGATTTTATGTCAATAGTGGCATCACTTTACGTTTCTAATAATTCTGCTGGAATGTTGTTCAAAGCCAGCTGCTTTTCCATTTTTTTGTTTTGTTTTCTCACTGATTCCACAATTTAACTTGGCAGAATGTCTGATTCTGATTCTTCCGTCAATTGAATGCCTTGATCTAGGGTTTCCAGGACATTATCGTCTGTTTGAATCGTGTAATTATACCGTTTAGTCGCAGACAACTTGACCATGGAACAGGTGGTACTGGTTTACATGGTACCAGTAGCAGGCATGACCAACCTGACCTGACCTGCTCCCTGTAGAGTTGAATATTCCTCTGATAATCCCCAGTGCCCATCCCTAACCACCTGGGTTGTGGTAAATGTATTAACCTCACACCATTAGTAGAAAGGGAATTTATGATTATTAACCAAGACGGTTTTGAGGCTTTTAGACTTCTTTGTACACCGTCTTGACCTTTCCAACACCCCAAGCCCTCTGTGGCTTATCAACCGTCCGCAAACACAGAGAGGAAATGTTGGCTACATGTTCTACTCTCTTATCCACTCACACCTGTTCCTCTGTGCTCATCTGGCAGGTGAGCAACGGTGCAGAGCAGCCCAGGAAACAGCAGCGCTCCGACCTCAACGTTCCCCTGGAGAACAACAACGTACCTGAGGTAAGATGTCGCCAGATATTCCGTTTCCCACGTTTCCCCTCGTCATCCTTCGCATTTTTGTTGTGAGGTCATTTGCATTCATAGTGGACCGGGAGGTGGGGGCCTTGTTTTTTACGCATGTGTGCGTACACGTGTGTGAGACAGTCGGAGTAAATGAGTAATTGTGTAATTACAACAGCAGCTCATGTCCTCGGCTCACAGCGTAATCGCGCTGTGGTAATTTAGTAGCGCGTCTGCCTGCAGTTTTATGAGAGCAGTTTTTCACTGAGGTGTCTTCAGTGGGTGCTTCCCCCCCCCAAAGAGACCCCACCCCATTTTACTTTGTCCTTGAGCAGAGAAGACTGTGGATGTATAGTGACCAGCACCGGTGTTTGAATCTCATGAATGTTTTGTGATTCTTTGCTCACTCTGTAGCTCCTATAGCTTCATCCTGTGCCCTTGAGCAAAGTACATGGCAGGTGTACCTGTTTCCTGCAGCAGTAAAAGAGCCCAGATGTAAATGCATGTATTTGAGGGCAATGCATCGCTGTAAAGAAATATGGAAAAGTCTGCATATGTATGAAGCCTATTCTCAGTAAAAGCACCACCAGGACTTGTTTTACAGGGATCAAGAGTTCTGTTCACGCATTACGTGACTGAGTTTAGTAAACGATAGTGTTGCATCTCAGCAGTTGCATTAAAGCAATTTTAATACCAGTGATGACAAGATAAAGCCACAAGTATGAAAGGAGGTTAGGTCTGTTCACTTACTCCATGCCATAAACCGTTATTGAGGTCAATGTTTGGTTTCATTAACACCCAACCAGAAATAACAGATTGATAATTCAACCTCTCAATGAGCGGTTCAGCTCACGATAGAATCACATCAATACATTTTTGCTTTTTCAGTAAAGAGAGGATGATACTTTCACATTTTCTCCTCACCTAACGTTCAGCCAAATGCATTAGTCAAAACTTAAACATGTCCATATCTTCCATCCATCCATTATCTACTGCTTTATCCTCCACCAGAGGGTCGCGGGGGGAGCTGTGCCCATCTCAGCTGGGTGATAGGCGGGGTCACACCCTGGACATTTCGCCAGTTCAACCATAGAACCATTCACTCACACTCTCACACCTACGGTCAATTTAGAGTGACCAATTCACCAAATCCCCATATCGCATGTTTTTGGACTGTGGGAGGAAGCCGGAGAACCCGGAGAAAACCCACACTCACGGGGAGAACATGCAAACTCCTTGCAGAAAGGCCCTTGTTCCGAAGTTGTTCGGGGCTCGAACTCAGGAACCCGGGTCTTCTTGCTGCAAAGGCAAGAATGCTAACCACTACAACCAACCGTGGGCCCTGTCCATATCTTAAAAATTAACATATAAACTAGGACTGGGTGACACTGTATGGCCAAGAATGTAAGTTTCAGATCATTAAAGATACAATTTTGCTCCTAACTGTGAACCGAAAGTTGAAGAAAGTGTTAAAGCAGACCTAGAGTGGTCCTGTTGCACATATGTTAGTTATGGAGGTCTACTTACATACATTAACTTGTTTTTATGGTCAAAAACCTCCTAGTTGCTGTAAACGAGCCGATAGAAATCCTCTTTTCTGACGGTGTTCCTGAGTCTCGATATTTCAGAGTGAACTCTCACCCCCAGAAGACAGAGTCTTGTGATTGGCCAATACTATTCATCACATCAGAAGCTCTCAGAAGCACAGCTCCCCCCTCTGGAACGGTGGATGCACTGCTAGTCATTATCAAAACATTGTTTTAACATTGTTTAAAAATAGCTTCTTCACGACTCCCCGCCGCAGTCTCTTTTATGACTTTGACCCGGAGTCAGACCCAGAGTCAGAAGACACTGTCGCTTGTGAAACACCTCCACAACGGACGTTATTCTTCTTCTGCGGTTCAATGTACGCAACCGGATGTGCCCGGACTAGTGCCCGGAGCAGGAGGATTTGCTGTTCAGGAGAACCGGTGTTTACGTAACCAGACCGGGTTTTTACAGAGATCTCGCTGAGCCCTGATTACAATAAAACACAGCGTTCTCAGCAGTGGCTGAAGTGTTTGTTTAGAACCTTCAGGGCTTCTTAAACAAGGTAATGACGCAGATACACACTAAAAAACAGGGTTACTTTGAACTTCCGGTCTAGGTCCGCTTAAATTGTGGTTTTAAAATTCATAATTCATTGTGGACCCAAAGCAATAAACACTGAAACTTTTCACAATTCTCTCACAAAAAGTTTGATTGATATCGATATTAAAGAAAAATGTGTAATTTTCTGGTTTTGTCTTGCAGCCGACAAAGAAGGTCGCGTCATTCCCCAGCTTTGTTGACGGTAAGTTAATCGCCTGCTTACCTGATGAGTGATGTAAACAAACGCTGTCATTGCATGGAGAAGTCACATCACATATATACGAGTCCTCCAGTGCTCGTTTCCTGCCTGCAGGCAGATTCTGGGCCTAATGATGTGCGAGGGCCTGAGATGCCTGTGTGCCTCCTTAGTGGGAGCGTCTGAGAGTCCACATCTTAATATCACAGATGCAGATTAATCTCAGCACAGATTCCCAACACTGCTGAACCTCCATTAGCTCACAGCCAGTGGCCATCTCACTTCTCATTCCCAGCCAGCCTATTATCGCCGTCTCTAGAGCGACAGCGTTTGGCTCTGTTTCTCCACACAGCGTGTTGACTGCAGTGATTACAGTGCCCTCTCTCCTCGCACAGCCGCTTCTGAGTCTTACCACGTTCTGTCCCACTAATCACCGTCTTCTCTGGCCCAGTCCCAGGACCCTGCGAGCCAGAAGACCTGATTGATGGAATTATCTTTGCCGCTAACTACTTGGGCTCCACTCAGCTGCTGTCTGAGAGGAACCCCTCCAAGAACATACGCATGATGCAGGCACAGGAGGCCGTCAGCAGGGTCAAGGTACTTTCGAAATGAACCCACTCACACTCGCAAACACACGGTATTTGCATGCAGCGAGACCGAAGGCTCAATTCCCATTTCACTTCTCGCCCCCTAGCACTTAGTCCCACTTCTCTGTTTTACATTTTTCACATGTAGGCATGGTTTTATGTGTATGTGTGAGGTGTTGAGGTAGAGGACCACGGTGACGTGTGAAGGCTAATGAGCTCTTTAAACAGAGGTTTTTTTTAGAGCTGAAATGATTAATCGATTATTAATCGATTACTAAATTAATCGCCAACTATTTTGATAATCGGTTTGAAGCTTTTTTCATGATTAAAACAAGATTTCTGATTGTTTCAGCTTCTTAAATGTGAATATTTTCTTGATTTCTTTGCGCCACATAACAAAGAAATCATTCAAACTGAATCATTTTGGTTTGTGGACAAAACAAGACATTGGAGAACATCGTCATTCCCAGGTTTGACAAACACCAATCAACATTTTTTAACATTTTCTGACATTTTGTGGACCAAACGATTCATCGATTCATCGAGAAAATAATCGACAGATTAATCGATTACGAAAATAATTGTTAGTTGCAGCTCTAATTTTTTCAGGGGCAAACTTCAAACGGAGGGTGAGCAGGGTGTTGTTTGGCAAATTCTAATCTTGTCTTCCTGTTTTTGAGGCTCACTAATGGTTTCCATCTTGTGGTGAACCCTCTGTATTCTTTTGATTGTTGACTTTGAAACACATACACCTTCCTCCTGGAGAGTGTTTTTGATCTGACCAACTGTTGTGAAAGGGCTTTTTCTTCACCAGGGAAAGAATTCTTCTGTCGTCCACCACAGTGGTTTTCCGTTTTCTTCCAGGTCCTTTGGTGTTGCTGAGCTCACCGGTGCATTCTTTCTTTTTAAGAATGTTCTAAACAGTTGATTTGGCCACACCTAATGTTTTTGCTATTTCTCTGATGGGTTCGTTTTGATTTTTCAGCCTAATGATGGCTTGCTTCACTGACAATGACAGCTCTTTGGATCTCATATTGAACTTTTACAGAACTTTTACTTGCTTAATTGAAAATGGCATAACAAGGGAATAGCCCACACCTGTCCATGAAATAGCTTTTCAGTCAATTGTCCCATTACTCTTGGTTATTCTGAGAGAACCGAGGTTCGGGAAAATAGAACGAGTTCCTGAATCGAAGTCCTTTGAACTGAGGTTTTCCCTTTTCGGTGTCATGTTCTTGAAGTTCCGTCTGGCGAGGAGCAGAGGTTGGGGAAGGGTAAAAAAATGAGAAATGGCCACATTTTCTTCAGCTACGCTGTTGTTTTCTCCTGGATGAGTGATACAACATTTAAAGCAGACCCTTTTGATCCCGTCCTGAACAAAAAGCTCATTAAAGTAACCTCAGGAACTAAGTAGGCATTTGCCTGCAGTCTTACGGGGTTTCAATAACAGTTCAAGAAACTTGGGAACCCTTTCTATTTTCCATTTTTTCCCCCCCAGCCACAGCAATCAGAGTCTAAATTTAGCTGCTGCACAATAGTTCCTGGTCCAGCAGTAAAACTTTTAATTGCTTTAGGCACTGTCAGGATGGAGTCTGCAGGGCTCATTGTTGCTGACTTGTCAAGACAGATACAGCAGCTGCTTCCAATGCTGCACGGCTTCATTCACAAACTGTAGAAAGCACTGATAGAGTGCGAAGCCTCTGCCAAGGAAGCTCAGTTTCCCCTCAGTGTCGATACACTTCCAACTCTTGCAAGATTAACAAAATATATATACATATATATATATATATATATATATATATATATATATATATAAAGATCCTGAATCTGTATCTGAATCACCACCAAAATCTAAGTATTTCTTCTTGACATGATCACTCTGCTTCAAACTGTACTGCTGTTTATTTACTAATTTGTTTTCGCTTTAATTTGCCTCATTTTACAAAGTTTTACAGAATATTTGGAAATGAAGTAGGATTTTGCAAAGGGGAGTTGTAGTTTTTGTGAGGTATTTCTTTTGTGCGTTTGTCATGAATCTTAAACAGCTGAACATTAAAGCTAAAGGCAAATAATAAAACTACAAAGACATTTGAGCCTAATATTTCCACCTGTACTTCTTACTGACTTTGTACACTAACTATATACACATCAGACTCTGAATTTAGTTGTTTCAATAGATTAATTTGGAATATTTGCATTTATAAATTTAAATGTATGAATTGTGTACATACAATTTAAAAGCAGGATACAATTAAGGCATGAATATTGCATTATTAGGATCATCTCTGTTTCATATAGACTGCGTTTGTTGTTTTTTGTTTCTCTGCCCTCTCCTCACCTCCTCTCCGTAATAGTTTCATTTGTCCCTGATCCACAATTACTCTTACTGTCTGTAGAGATACACTTGATAACTATATAAATGAATATAGGCAAATTATTCTTCAACGGCAGTTTACCTGATTCCAGTACATCTTTTACAGACTGACTGCACCTGAGTGGCTTTGTTGTTGCCTGTTCCAGCCGGAACAAAGAGGATGACATTATTCAGCCATAAAAGGCTGCAATTGGAGGGGCACAGAAGTGAGATATACAGTGGAGGAAAAAAAGTATTTGACCCCCTATCAAAACTTTACTTAGTACTTGGTGGAGAAACCCTTGTTGGCAAGTACAGAGGTCAGACATTTCTTTCAAGTTTGTACACATCTCGGGAGGAATTTTGGACCACTCCTCTTTGCAGTTCCTCTCCAAATCCTTAAGGTTTCGAGGCTGTCCCTTGGCAACTCAAAGCTTCAGCTCCCTCCACAGATTTTCTATAGGATTTAGGTCCGGAGACTGGCTAGGCCGCTCCATGATCTTGAGCCACTCCTTTGTTGCCTTGGCTGAACGTTTTGGGTCATTGTTGTGCTGGAAGACCCATGCATTTTTAAGTTTTTCACGGTACAAGGCCCCATCCATTTTTCCCTCTATGTGGTGAAGTTGAACTGTACCCTTTATCAAAGAGACACCCCCAAAGCATAATGCTTCCACCTCCATGCTTGACAGTGGGGATGGTGTTCCTGGGATCATAGTCTGAATTCCTCTTCCTCCAAACACGGCGAGTTGAATTGATTCCAAAGAGCTTGATTTTGGTCTCATCTGACCACATCACCTTCTCCCAATCAATCAGATCTTCAATGGCAAACTTCAAACGGGCCTGTGCATGTGCCTTGTTGAGCAGGGGGGGGACCTTACAGGCGCAGTTCGTCTCTTCTGGATCATTTCTCTACGTGTTTTATCCCCAAATAAAAATAATGGTCTATTTGACGAGGATGGAGTACAGTCGCGATGAAGTGCAGGTGATCTGAGTAGATCTGAGTAAAACATGGTGACAGACTCTGAAGAGCAGAGCGCACTTTTCATCGTTTTTACTCCGTGGTCTCAATATTTATGTAGAAAACGCTTTAGCGCTGTAATTAAGGGAATAACAGATGCATCAGATGAGCTGATGTCTTTAGTTAACTGCTCAAAGAGAGAGAATGTTCTCTGCTGTGAAGTGGATGTCTCAAGCCTGAGTATAGCACACATTTAAAATAACATTTTTTTGAGTTCTTGTCTCAATGTCCAAAAACTCATTCCTCTCTGGTGACAAAGATCCTGATTTGCTGGCTTCCTTATAACAGTGCAAGTGAAATAACCGTAATAACCACACATTGGCTTTGACGTGCAACTTCTCAGCTTTCTAGCAGAAAACTGTTACCTGAACTGTGTAATTACGGTAATTCAAAGTGCACTTGTGCAAACGTGTCATCTACAAGAGGACGGTATAACCTGACAGAGGCTGCTTCTCAGTGAGCAAATATTGTTCCATTGTTTCTGTTTATAAAGACCAAACAGAGACAGAATAAAAGCAAACTGCAGATATAATGTTTTTATAAATATCTACTCGAAAAGGTGAAGTGTTTTTATCTCAGGTCCAGATTTCTCCTGCCTTCAAACAACAACGTTTCCATGAACATGCATGGAAGTATTAGAGTCATATACAAAGGCATGATCGCTGAAGAACTCGTCCACATTGGGCCGTTGGGCATGTGTACGACAGACAGGCGGTGAGATAATGAGTCTGCTGCTGACATGTGAACCTTAGGATTCCCTTATTGCCACTCACTCATTCCTATTATCTAATATTGTTGTGATGATGGTGATGATGATGATGATGATGCTTCAGTGCAGTCTCAGAGAAATAACGTTGATGGTACCAGTGCAGCGTAGAGGAGCTCCACTATTATATTATATCAGGATTATTGTTTTATTCATCACTGTCTGAAGTGTTTGTGTCCAGCTCTGTGGAAACTCAACAGCCCTTCCTCAATACCCAAGTATGCCAGTATGTACTTGCATACTTGAGAAGTACGACTGGAGTACATACTCTCCAAGTACGGGGTACACAAGTACTATCTCTTCAATTGGAACAGCAGTGTGCTTCCTTGTTTTACTGTTTAAATGGCAGGTGGCGCCAAACACTTAAGCCTCATTACCGCCACCTACAGTGTTGATAAAATACTTTTAATAAATGCATATGTATTGTTGTTATTTTCACATTTTAAATATTATAGTTAATGTATTAATTAATTTTTATTAAAATATACAGTACCATGTGGAAAATAGATCAATTGTAGCAGCAGTGTAGAGTAATATATATATTAGACTTATATATATACTATATAGTATATATACTATATGCTATACACACACACACACATATGTGTGTATATCTATATGCAGAATAAGGGACACTATATTATATCCCTTGTGTCCCTTATATTTAAATATACACACAATGACAGTGCGACTTTAATATAAATCTAAAATTCCAATTTAAAATAAATAAAATTAATAGTTTGGATATTGAGAAACGGCCAGAATTTCCTTCTTTCAGGAAATTCTAGTTTCCATTTTTTTTTCTTCTCAGTTGTTCTCAGTCATGGACTCAGAGACCAGGTGTGTGATCAAAGTTATTTTGTGATGTTTTGGTACACAGTTGTAACCCACTCTCTTTTATCTCCCGCTCTCTCGTGGGCACAGACCCAGCCGACGTGTATCTAAATATTGAATGACCTCCTGTGTAGTGTTGCTCCACTTTTAAATGTATCCGCCTTTTTAAATGAGGCTTGTCAAAGATGGGATGGATCCATGTGAGTATACCCG
The DNA here is from genome assembly GCF_963457635.1 of Microchirus variegatus. NCBI lineage: Eukaryota > Metazoa > Chordata > Actinopteri > Pleuronectiformes > Soleidae > Microchirus > Microchirus variegatus. The sequence goes on along the minus strand of NC_139807.1, from coordinate 27,516,841 downwards.
TCAAGTCGGATTTATCAGAAATTAAATAAGTGGAGGAAGAGAGACGGGGAATCGACAAACTCTCATTCACTTGCAGTGAAGACATCAGTCTATGGCTCGGTTTTAGCTACTTTTGATGCAGCGTTTGTGTAAAAATTTTGTAAATACACTACTGTGCCAAAGTCTTGGGCCACTTGAAGACTACAGAATAAACATTTTCAGAATAAAAACAGCATCTACATGTACTTACACTTGAACAACAGCATTAACCCTCAGTAAAATTATTAATTGCTCAAACCTGTGTTTGTCCCACTCTATCATGTTGACAATATAAACACCAGGTTTAATGAAAATGAAGATGTTTTAACATCACATACTTGTGTCGTGTTGAGTTTAACTCATTGCCAGTTTGCTAATATGCAAGATCACTCACATTATTCCAATCCAAACGACAATGATCACAGAATATTACACACATCAAAACGACAAAGCACTACTGTTTACAGTTATTCGTATATAGTTCATTTTCCAATTTTCAATGAAGAGACGGACTCCGAAGACCAATTCCCCGCTCTCTCGCAGTTCACTATTGCCCGATCCTTCAAGTTTACAAGCGTAAGCGCAAGTGCAATTTGTCCAATTTCTGTTTAGAACTGAGGTTTATTGGTCCTCAACTGTATCCGACTCCGAAATGAGAATGAATATGTATTTCACTGTGGCAGTGTGTCATAAATGACGACGTAAATTTATTGGAGCCAATTTACAGAACACAAGAAGACGAATTTCGTCTGAAGAGAAATTAAATTACTGCAAGTTCTGCAAAAAATGAACTGAAAAACATACACAAGCTAAATGCCTGGACGTGCACCACACAGCATACTGAAGCAGGGTGATGTGGTGAAGATGGGAGCTACATATATAAATATATATATATATTAGGGATGCAACGGTAGAGTTTTAAGTTGTGTGGCTGTTGTTACTTAAAACTGGAATTTTGTAGTTAAAGACTCATCCTAAATTCCACATGCAGCGTTTAAAACAGCCAGATATTTAATTTTAACCAAGGCGCTTGTGCGGTGAATTCAGTTAAGAATCAAACCAGAAGAAATATAATCGATTTACCAGCTCTGCATTTTCCTCTTAGCAACTCTGCTGCTCGATGCTTGCTTGTACGCGTGTCTGCATCCTGTCTCTAACCGACTGATGCAGGACCTTCATGTGGATGATGGATGAGGTTCAAAGCATTATTGTTATAGAGTGAACAAAGACTACTTTGACCTACTTCTGTTTTATTTATGCAGCCATAACCACCTCTCACTCGAACGCTCCTTGCTCAGGTGCAGTATAGATGCTTCAGTCACAGAGGAGGAAACACACAAAAGTGAACCCCCGAAAAAGAATTTGTCCCTTTGGGCTGTTTACCCTGCTTAACGTCTTTGTCGTCTTCAAAGTCCTAAAAAACCTGCACTCGGGCAAACACGGAGCCTCGCGCTCGGAAATATCATGAGGATCAAGATCATTTCCTGTTATCCATGGCATATAAGGAAGATCTGACCCACAGTATACCCTCGGTATATGACGATATGGTCCCAGTGTGCATTTGTTGCCTGTTTTTCTGGGTCAAACATGGAAAATCCCTTTTTTTTTTTTCAAACACAGTGAGTTCTGTCACTGTGTTTTATACCAGGCCAAAGAAAACGGCTCATTGTTGACTGTGAAATAAGCTTTTTTTTTTTCATCTTAAGCGTCCTCCTCCCCATCATCCAAACTAAGCTCCTGAATCAGCCTGTGAAGATGAGTTGCTTTCTTTTCGCTCTTCACATGTATTAAAAAGTGCTGATAATCTACTATCTTTGTTTTCTTTCGTCTTAGTTAGTAAAAGTCCTTCAGTGAACTTACCAGCGCCCAGGTTTTGGTTGCTTAGCAACAATGGATGCATCAGTAGCACACCCTCACAAAATCTTCAAAAAATTCCAATGTTTTTTATTCACTGCATGTGAACAGTGATTCATCTTTTTTTCTTTTATGTTGAGTTTTGTTTTTAGTTTTTTTTTTTTATGCATCCTAGCAAATCTCCATTTGCTCGGGGGCTTTGTTCCCTTTGGTGTGAGTGTTGTTTATTTTCTCTCCTGCTAATGGTTTCTAGATCCATACATGCAGTACGACTATGAATTATTAACTTTGTTGTCTTTGTGAGCTTTACTGTTTTTACAAGTTGCCTTAGTATAAAACCAACAGTAAACGCATTCGATGATAACAAGGAACAAATTACATGTACCCTGCCATTCAAAAGTCCATATTTTTGAAGAAAAAACACTTTTTTTTCAATGAATATTACATTAAATGAATCACTCTATACATTGTTAATGTGGTAAACGACTATTCTAGCTGCAAACATCTGGTTTTTAACATTTCCAGTGTTCTAATGGTACATTGTGTTTGCTAATCGCGTTGGAAGACTATGGGATGATTAGAAAACGCTTGAAAACCCTTGTGCTATGATGTTAGCACAGCTGAAAACAGTTTTGCTGGTTCTTTGACGAAAGGGCAAAATCATTATTTCTAATCTATTCAATATCTTGAATATATTTTCTATTCATTTTGCAACTCTTTTGATGAATAAAAGTGTGACTTTTAATAGAAAACACAACAAAATTGTGTAAGTGACCCCAAACTTTTGAATGGTAGGGTATATATATAAAAAAACAACTGTAGAGCCAGCGTAATCCACGTCTGCACACTTTTGATTTGCAGTGTTTAAAAAGAGAGTGGAAAAAGGCAATTATTACACTCTGTAATTGCTGTTTTGATTTTTGACTTTACAGCTGTGCAAAACCTTTTCGTCACACACACACACACATAGACACACCATCTTTCTCTCTTCTTTCACTGTGCCTCAATGTCACTCTGTCACTCTCTCTCTGTTTCTGAGAGAAGCGATAGCACACCTGCTGTTTGGTTTGAGGCTTTACTGTCTTTTCCTTCTTTAATTTCCTCCTCCTCCTCCTCTTCCTGTTTTTGTGCTTCCGTATCCGCTGACCTTGTCCTGGCCCAACGCCTGCCCTCCTGTCCGCCCCGCTCGCCTGCCAGAGGGTACAGAAGGCTGCCAAAATCAAGAAGAAGGCGGTGTGTAATAAACAGAGCCAGAGAGAAAAAAAAGACCCATAGGCCACTTTTCCCTCCACTCTCAGCTTTTCTATTTCATTTCATTTGTGTCTGTGGATCCTCTCTCATCGCACCATTCCTGTTGTTTTATGTTGCATTGGCTCTCTGGTGTTTTTGTTTTATGGGAATGGCTGTGCATGTTGGCAGTGACGGTCTTTCAAGAGATTGTAGAATGTAACGCTTTTAAACAGAAGTCTTTAAAATACTTCTCGGGAATGTCAGTTTCTTTTTTTTTATTGGGCACAGCAGGGAACTTTTTCATATCGACTGAAGCTGTGTTGTCAAACTGATGAATCATTAATGTCCGATTTAATAACAAAGGCAACAGAAACTATGTCACTGTAATTCTTTGGAGAAGAAGAAGAAGAAGCTCCAGCCTGGTTTCTTTATATTCACGAGCATTCATCACACTGTGTGAACCTGTGCAATGACCCGTGAGAGCATTATTGTATGTTTTAAGGTATAACAACAAACTATAAATACAAAACATTTAGGTTACTATACGATAGGCACCTGATTTATAATTATGGTTGGATGCAGGGACCCTTTACAAGTGGCTCAATGTATTTGCTGTTATTGATAACATTTTTACGTTGCCTTTAAATTCTCCTCTACGAAGAAGAATAAATAGTTTTGGAGGATTTCAGTGTTGTGTGATGAAGATTTATCTTAGTTTAAAGAGATCTGGTCCTGACATGCAGCAAACGAAGGATTGAAAAACATTAATGAACTCCACATATTTAATACCTAAGAGGAAAAACAGTGGTAATTCTACAATATTATATAAAGAAGTGGTTATTTGTCAGGTGCCTATTTCTGGTCAAATATAACTGCAATGTTGTTTATTTCTGTTTTAGACTTTAACTGATGGCTCAAATTCAGCTGATTTGTAACTGGGCATGCTTCTGTTGGGGATCTCTCGTTACTAGGCAACGCAGTCAGGTATTTGCAGCTGCAGGTTTTTAAATGTTAGTAATTGTAGCTGTTTCTGTTGCACAATGGAAATATTAAAAATAAACGTCAAGGTTTATAGGTGAATGTTCTTATGTTTGAGTCACCTCTCAGCTGTCGCCCAAATTCAGCACCATGGACAGCACCAAATCACTATGTTTTGTCCAAGCTTCTGGAACAATGTCCTTTAGTCGTGATATAATTACAACAAATGTGAAACTAATGCATCATTACAGACCTCTCTGACAGATTTCCAATCCAGTCAACTTCATGAGTTGACTGGATTACTAACAATAACACTCAAAAAAGACACCACAACATCTCTCCTACTGGATTAAAAGCCAAGGACTTCATAAAAAGTATAAACTGTTGGCCATTTTAATGTGAAGAGTAGCTCTGCCCATAATTTTAGAGCTACTACAGGTGTGACCATGTAGTAGCTCTACAATTATGGGCTTATTGGTTTTTTGGGGATGACAGTGTCAGGTGATCAGCAGACCTCAATGACCTTGGGTTTAAGGGTAAAAGACAAACATTATGATCTTGAATTTAATTCTAAAACCAAAAGCTTTGGACAGTCTGTAGGCAGGAGAAAGGCTTTATATAAAAATGGACTGAGCTGCCAAACAAACTCCTGTTGTAAAGCGTTGAGGTTTGTTTTTTTAAAACTGGATATTCACGTCTAGTCTTTTGTAATCGGGCTTCTTTTGGACGATACAGCTATGTGTACAGTATATGTGCTGCACATGTGCCGTGCTTTACTGTCTAGGTTTCTCTAAATGTGGAACAATTCACAAAAATGACATGTTCTGTTGAAAAAGAGCTGAATCCGTCCTGGTGGCTAATACCAGCATAGAAAGCTTTAATATAAAATATCCAGGTGTATGTAATGCATCAGATGAAGGTGGATTCTCATTTGTCCAATTTAAAACTAACTTCACTGTGGTGCATAGCTGATGCTTGCACACGGTGGTTTGTTTGTTGACAACAATTTTTTTCTCGTTCTCGTCGTAGTTTGCGCTGACTCCAAAATAATCTCACACTAAAACGGACTTAAACGAAGAGGGTGCCTTTTCAAACTCAAGTCTCGTTCATTCGCCATTGTTTCTGCGGCATGACCAGCCCACGGTGGATCTAGTCGCACTTCTATATAAAGTTTTGATAATGTTTTGTGACGGACCGGAACGTACCGTTGTTTGCCGGTAAAATACTGAATACGGTTGCATCCCTACAGGACAGTTGATGTAAACTAACAGCACCACCGCCAAATGCTTCCTTTTTCCTGCCTTTGTTCACACCTCACCTTTTAGACTCAACAGCCTGTCATCCATCTAACAAGCATTGCCACGGGTGGGACCTAAGCAACACCTGCATGCCTTTAGTATGAGACACACTCTACTTTAAATCACTGCTTACAATCAACAATGTGCTACAATCTTCATTAATGGGAACCACAGAGGAGTAAATCTCACCCTCTGACTTTGTGTTTCCACAGAGTACAGATGGAGACACGCAAACCCTCACTGAGGTGGATCTGTTCATCTCCACGCAGAGGATCAAAGTGCTCAACGCAGACTCACAGGTGAGCACCAGTGAACGTCATGTTTTCACAGAACTGGCCTGATTTATTTATTTTTATTTTCAATCCCCATATTTTATTTTTAATCCCCATGACGTCACTGTCAGAGTTCCCTTCCTTACGACTCTACGATGTTCTCTGCAAAGTCTTGGGCCTGATTTACTAAGATCCCAAATAGAGAGCTCTAAATTGCGTGTGGAAGCCTAAAGACTGCGCCTGCTGCTGGACCAAAAACATGCAATTTGGGGATTAGGCAAATTGGACACTCTAAAATTAACCCTAAGTATGAGAGTGAATGGTTCTTTGTCTCTTTGTGTGTCCCTGTGATGGACTGGTGAATTGGCCAGGGTCTGACCCCTCTTATTGCCCTATGTCAGCTGAGATTGGCACAGCACCCCTCGTGACGTTTATGTGGAGGATAAAGCGGTAGAAATTGAATGGAAAATAGCAAATTTAAAACCATGAAATTAACTAATTGCAAAGATCTATTTCTGTTGGTTCCAAGTTCTGTGCCAGTTTAAAAGAACGCAATACATAAATGATAGAAACTGTTAATCATAAACTGTATTTAAGATATTTAAGGAACGGTTGAAATAAAGATTGTCTTGAAGTCATGTCCGAAAAATCACGTTTAACTGTTTTACTCCAATTTTTTTCAGCTCTAAATGAAAAATGTTTGAATCAATCTCTTGTTTTTCTTAACAAAGCTGTGTATGGTATTGTTTTCTGGTCACAAGCAGCCGAGTAAAGCAGCAGCATCTCTGTTTGTCAGAGGTGCTGTTGTGGATAGCTTCCTGAGAGCTTTGTAGTTCAGGAGTGGAGTTTTGTGCTCACAATAACAGTCAACAGTGTAGATTAGATGATGATTCATTTGCAGTATTTCAGTCTTGGCCCGCTGTCAGAGCAGAGTGTCACATTGTGTGCGCGTGCGTGCGTGTGTGTGTGTGTTCTTGTACTTGCGGCATATTGAGGACCAGTGAGGGTTTTTAACCAACAAAGTGAGGTAATTTTTACAGAGTGAGGACATTTTGGCCGGTCCTCACTTTGTTTTAATTGAAATCACTTCCTTAGGTTCCTATAATATGCTATGCTCAATTTGTAAAAAAAAAAAAAAAAAAATCAAATTTTGGACGACATAGTATAGTATGACTTTTTTGTCAAATTTTGGACCCAAATTTTTTTTTCACTTTTTTATTCAAATTTTGGACGACATAGTATAGTATGACATTTTTGGTTCAATTTTTTTTTAAATCTTGGTCGACATAGTATAAGTATGATGTTTTTGTAAAATTTTGGACCAAAAGTTAAAGAAAAAAAAAAAATTTGAAAAAGTTTTCCAGCCCTTTTTGGTCTGGGGCTCCACCTGCAGACATTTTATGGTACTGCAACCAGTAGTTCTTAATAGTTGTCATTCATGAAGTAGATATTTGTAATTGTGTCGATTTATAAAGTGGAAATGCTGGTCCTCACTTTGTCAGCACTTTTACCTGGTCCTCAGTATGCAGCAAGTACAAGAATGTGCGTGTGTGTGCGCGTGTGTGTGTGTGTGTGGGCAGCCGCTTGGCGGAAACGAATGTGCTGCAATGCAGTGACTATCTGCCTCCCTTTTTCCATCTGGTTGCCACTGATCCTGGCACTCTGTAGAGAGAGAGTGGGATTCTGAGTACAAAAAAAAAACTCTCCCTCTCTCTGCAATTAATAAGCTCCGTGCAGCTTTGCCTCGGGTGTTTGACACTGATTTACAAAAAGAACAGCTCCAAAAGTGGGGCTGGAACAAGTGAGTGAGAAACGGAATTTGTCGCATAAACAGCTACAACGACTTCCTGTCAGCAAAAACCCCACAGATTTACCTTCAGACTTTGTGTCGTCTCTTAAACGTACATCATGACACGAGACGCAACAATCGTGATTAAAAGCCTTTGCTTTGTTTCGACACAAACACTCTCACATCCGAAACCCGGTGTGAGTTATTATTTTGTGCACCTGCTCATTAGTTCTGGGTAAACACGTATGGAAATGCTCATTTACATAATCAGATAATGCTGCTCTGTTATTTTCACTCATCATTAGAGCCTGTATGTTTTCTATGAGCAGTGCTTTAATATTACCGTCTGCCATGAAATGATTCTGATTCTGCTTTTTGACAGAGAAAGTCGACAAAATCTGCTGCACATTAGAGCAGAAAATTCTCAAATTTGACCCAAAAGAGTATGTTTACTGAACGACGTCTGAACTGAAACTTATTCAAGTGTTTTTATTCAAATAAAAAAATATTTATTTTGTCAATTCAAATGTAGAAGTGGTATACGGAAATTTGATATTGAATCACTGAATATTGGTAATTAGGTGATGCAGAGGAAGTGTTATACCCAGTCCTAATAGTGATGCACCATTATGTAACGTGGTTCAGTTGGATTTTACCTGTTTTATTTTAAAACATGAGCAGCTTCATATCTAAATTGCTTTCAAATCCCTATAATTCAAAATGTAATATATTATGATTAAAATAATAAAGCTGATATATGGTAGTTGATCATTGCTTAGGGAAGTGTTTTACAACCCTGGTCCTCAGGGAACACTGAAACATTCATTTAAAAAACTGACATTTGAAAAATTACATTTTTGAAAAAATGTTTTGAACAAAATTTGAAATATTAAATTTTTTGAATTTTTTTTACAAAAGTTGAAACATTCATTTAAAAAACTGACAAAAGTTGAAACATTACATTTTTGAAAAAAACATTTGAACAAAATTTGAAATATTACATTTTTTTTTTATTTGACAAAAGTTGAAACATTAAATTTTTTGAAAAAAATATTTGTACAAAAGTTTAACTTTCTTATTTTTTTATTTTTTTATTTTTTAATACAAAAGTGTGCTATTAGGCTTCTGCTGAGCTGGTGATTTAATTAAATGGGCCACACTGACATAAATGAAGCTAAGGGCCACAAATTAAAGAGGGTTTAAAATAAATAAATAATAATTCAACCCAAAATTTTGTGCAACATGCATCACATTTACATTTTAAAAGTAAAAATGCTGGGGAAAAAAAACAAATAAAAAAATAAGCTGTGACATGTAACGTCACTGATTCATTTCTCTTCCTGTGTCTGTTTCAAAATAAAAGCCTGGCTGTATTTCACGAGTTAAATACGAGGCAACGTTTGTTGTTTCCGAGGCTATTTCTCATTTTAGCAATGATCAATGACGTGAGGTGATCTGAGAACGACGGATTAAGGACATGTACGTCTATGTGCCCACAGGAAACGATGATGGACAACGCGCTCCGCACGATATCTTACATCGCCGACATTGGGAACATCGTGGTCCTGATGGCTCGGCGCCGGATGCCGCGCACCGCCTCGCAGGACTGCATCGAGTCCACGCCCGGGGCACCTGAGGCCAAGAAGCAGTACAAGATGATCTGCCACGTCTTTGAGTCTGAGGACGTGAGTAAAAGATCAGAAACGATCACGGGATCACAAGTCTGTTCATGTGTTCGCGAAAGGAACTGCGAGGTGTGAAAGATTTAGTGACATCTAGTGGGGAGAGTGCAGACTGTAAGACTCCCTTTCCCAAGAGTGTCAGAGAACTATGGTGGCCTTTGTGTACCAGAAAAACGTAGATACTCTTCATTGGTTTGGTCAGGGGTCTCAAACTCAAATGACCTGGGGGCCAATGCACATCCATTGTGGTCAAGAGTTCACAAAATTGCATCATGATATTACATGTATACTACTATTTATGATGCTAAATGAATGTATTAATATCAAAAACAGACATTTATTTTTAAATTACGTAAATAATAGTGTGGACAACTGTACTTAAAATTTGTGCCAGGAGCCGTTTCGACCACAGCCATTCGTGGCACGGGGCTAATAATAAGCGTATTTATATATGTAATTGAATGTTGTATATGTTACATTTAATAATGTGATATTATGACCAAATGTCTTATTATTACTGTATAAAAAACATTGCTAGCAAACATATATTATATTCTTTCACCTCGCTGGCAGCTGTGCCTCAGCTACACACTGTTTTAAAAAATGGTTGTGGGTCATGTTTTCATTATAACATGATATTAGTTGGGGGGGCCGCATGTAATCGATTGGGGGGCCGCCAGTTTGAGACCCCTGGTTTATGTATTTGCTTTGTGTTCTTTGTTTGTTTTTTATTCCTTGGCTTTAAGTTCAGGCTGTTAAAGATAAAATGCTACAAATACCAAAGTGAATAAACACTTATACAAACATAGTTAAGGTTAATATACTCTGTAAATCCTCCTAAATGTTACACCTGTAATTTCCCCTGACACATTAAAGATAATGCAGGAAGTCACTTTATGATATTATCTTAGAGAACAGCTGAAACCTCTTAAGATATCTTTAATTCATTACCAGTAATAATATTCTTAGACCATGTATTTTTTTCTTTTCTTTCACCACTTTCTTACAATCGTCATTAACACTCAACCAAAATATTGTTGCCCGGTTCTTTTTTATTATTATTATTATTGTATTTTGGTTACCACAGAATTGCTTCTCGTCTTGTTGAGGCAGATTCACTAAGACTTGGCAACGCGAGCGATGTCGAACAAAGGGCCAAACAATCCAGAGCGTGTGCCAGGCAGAGTAAAAGCCTGGACTCCAATCTGTGCTCTCTTCATTTCATTTCACTGCCAGCTTTTTAAAAGCCAGAGTCAGAGCTATAATAGAAACATTCAGCTGCTCATCCATCAGCTCGTGAGCTGTTTTGTGTTATTGTAGCTCCACGTTTTTTTCCCCCGTTCCTGACTTTATTTTATTCCTCTGAAAACACATTCGCAGTCCATTGATTTTTAGAGTTAGTGGCACTAATGTCTGCAAATTCTCTACAAGATTCATAGCCGAGTGTGGAATTCAATTACATAGGAAATGAGGTAAAATGAGACGGACCTTTTATCCTCCTGATCTATATTATCCCTCACAGCCAGGTCTTTTTTTATGTATTTATTTATTTATTTTTTACAAATCCAGGTTTTATTGATGTCCCTTTTTTCAAAACTCTTACTTTTTCCTTTTTTTTCATACCGTGAGCTAGGTGCATGTTCACACAACTCAACTGGCCCCGGAATATTTGTTAATGATAGTTTTTTCACATAGCTGCTTCGTGATGGGGTTAGCAGGGAACGTATTTACATTTGCAGAGCCAAGATACGTCCGGTGCCGATGAGGGCAAACAGTAATACAACACACACACACACTTACCTGTGTTTAGTGACTGCCATCGCGCAAAAAGTAACATTTAGATGTGAAGAAGTATGTGAAATGACCTGTCCAGCAGAAAACAAGCGAGGTCGGCATCAGTGCGTAACCCCCTGTCCCTCATCAGCGCTCTCCACTTCGGGAATGCAACACCGATGTTCACTCGTGACTTCTGCCGTCTTCCAAAAAAAACAACCTGAGTAAACAGTAAATACAATTAACCCTAACCAAATCAGGAAAATGTATTTTCCAAATAAAGTACAAATATGTCAAAATACTAGAAATAAATAAGGATTGCGCCGTGTGCTTTGCTCTGAAAGTGCAATTAATTAATTTGTGTTTTTATATCACGACAAGTTGAAACCGCTGTCACCTCACAGCAGGAGCACAGAGAGTGTATGACAATAAGAATCACTTTGTGTTGGCAAACTCTCTCTCTCTCTCTATTGTCTGGTTCCACCGTGCAGATGCTCGTCCGTTACGTTTCCTTCGACGCCGCTGAAACAGAAACAGGATCTCGAACACTCACAGTGACGTCACAGTTCCTGCCTTCTGCTTTTCCCTCAGGCGCAGCTCATCGCTCAGTCCATCGGGCAGGCGTTCAGCGTCGCTTACCAAGAGTTTCTGAGAGCCAATGGCATCAACCCTGAGGACCTGAGCCAGAAGGAGTACAGTGACATCATCAACACCCAGGAGATGTACAACGACGACCTCATCCATTTCTCCAACTCTGAAAACTGCAAAGAGGTTAGTCCTGTCTGAAGTGTGTTGTATTCTTAAATTAAATCCCACAGTGCATTTCCTCTTTAAACCAAACCATATGTTTAGTTTCCTTGTATCACACCAAAGCAGATGGTAGAGTGAGTTCCACTCAGAGAAACTCACTTTTCTTTTCTCTTTTATGACGCATTATTCACTTAACACCGTGCACTAAGAACATAATTGGAGGTTGTAGAGCAGCGTTAAGAAAAGTTGAAACAGTTTGTGCGGCATAAGCAGAAAACCACACGCCGCACACCTGCTGTTCTTAAACCACACGGGTGATTTGTGGTGATGTGGAAACTCGGCTCTCCTGTTGCAACTGAAGCTTCCCGACCGACTGTGCTGGGACTCAAAACATTACTCGAGGCTTCGCGTGTTTGTTAGCAGCAAGAAAAATGTGTTCTACTTTAAAAGAGTGTGTGCAAGAGTCAGATGTGTAAACGCAATAAATTACTTTTAATTTAAACACACACACACAGTAAGCTTGTATTATTTAACTTAACATAAACACAGCTTTAACAGAGCTTAGAAGGAGTAAACAATGTCGCATGTAGCTGCAGCAAAGATTAGTATACTTATTATCGTATAAGTACTTTGATGTACTTAATCGGCATTTTTTACTCCTTACTGTTTTAAATGGAAATATATATATAATATATTAGTATACCGAGGTCTTTTGGGTTTCGTTTTCGGACGTAACTGGCAACCCGTGGTTGCTCTGCAGCTGAGACTCTACTGACTGCAATGATTGGTAGGCGGCGGTAGGTGGCGCCACATGCCAAAACATGATTTCAAAACAAAAACATGATTTGCAGTCTGCAAAATATTTTTTTTATCGCAAATATTTTGTCTGTACTGTTGTTGTTGGTGAGTTCAGTTTGTTATATGAACATTATTCCTGAGTCTCTGTGACATATTAGGAGGATTTTATGGCCAGTTGATTTAGATTTATTACATAATGCACCTTTAAAGTTTCTGGGTGTACAATCATCGAATTATGTTAATTTGGCAAAAAATTTAAGATATAGTAATCCTGTTGAGATTATTATTTTTTCTCCAATGCTGCACTCATTTTTCAGGGGGTTAACGGGTCATAAAAACTCTTGAAATCGAAAAAAATGTGATAGTGGCATATAGGGCACGAACCCGTTCGTAGCCCCAAGGCTCTATATAGCCTCCCCAGAAGTTGGATCATGGAGAGACAAAATTGTGTATTGGGCTTACGCAAACGTTTTTTGCTGTCAGAGGAAGTATACATTAGCCCCACCCACCCAGAAGTCGGCCATTTTGGAAAAACAAAAAAATGGCTAGTCCACGCATTTGAACGAATTCGTCTACGCACATTTGAGCTAGCCGCGCCAAACTCAGTCCATATGTTCTAGACATGTTAATGATTAAAAGTCGCCAAAAGGATTTTCTCTACGTCAAAAGGCTTGGCCTCAGTGTTCCGACAAAATTGACATTAAAACGGCAAGAAAACGACTTTAAAATTCCACGTTTTGACATGAAAATACATGAAATTTCTCACAGTCTTTGTGTGCGGCGAGGGCCTAGTTATTCTTAATATTGTGTACAATCACATAATTGTATGAATTGTTGTGAGTTAAATCAGGAGCCGTGTTTTTTTTTTACAATGGACAATAATCATCTTTTGAGTTTCGATGCTAACTGAAGGCTTCGTATATGGGATAGTCAACATAAAATAGAAGCAAAGCATGAAAAACAAGTGGTGCAGGAACAGTGCTTCTATTAAAGTAGTAATGTATCTTAATCAGTAAGTACAGTAAATTATTATATTATTTATTATATAATTATTTCAAAGAGAGAATCATCTTAAATTTGATTTTGACTAATACAACAATTTCACTCTTAGCCATCCCGGTACATTAGTATTGATCGTAGTATGTAATTATTGGGTTTATGTGCCACCTTATGTCATTACAAACTCTACATAAATGTTTCGAGGTAATGTATAGTTGTGTCAAGTGTATATATTCGTGTCTTTGTGAGTGAAACTGTGAGGTACTGAACTATTATGATGTAAAATGTAAAATGTAGTGACCAATACAGTACATAAATTAAAATATAATCGAATATCTAGTTTAATATACAGCATAGTGTAGTTGTGTATAAACTACTTATGGATGATAAATAGGAGCAAAGTGTTATTTCTTGTGTCGCTGTGTAAACTGTGTATCATATTCCTCAGCTCCACGCTCATAGCTGAACTGCTGTTGCGGCACAAATCTGTTGTGTAACAACGCACAACAGATTTGTGCTGATCCATTAAAAGGAGCTTCAAAGTCGGCATCAAAAGGGAACGTGTATATAAGTCAAGACGAGTGTGTACGCACACATTCATCAGCAGTTTGTAGCCGATCGGGTTTTTCTGAGCTCAGCACCTCAGGACGGATATAGGCTGGCTTTACACGGCAACGCTCCCGGGTGAAACCGACAATATATTTGATCAGATGTGCCTTTCGTTTAGACGCCGACGGCATTTTTGGGGGACCATATCTATGTTCCCCGGGTCCTATGTTCCCCGGGTCCTATGTTCCCCGCTTTGTATGTGTGAGGGGAACATAGGACCCTTTCTCTAAAAAAGGGATCTATGTTCCCCGCTGTTCACCCAAAAGGACCCGGGGAACATAGGACTCTAACCCTTACCCTAACCCTAACCCTAACCCTTTACCCTGGAGCTCCACACCCAGGCTTACACAAAGTGGGGAACATCTTTTTTGTAAAAAAACGTCCGATGCTCCCCGATCGGGGAACATAGGTACGACCCCATTTTGGGGGCTTAAAAACGCAAAAAAATGAACCCACCCTCCAGAGTGAAAATCTTAAAAAACGCTCCGCTGTCGCGTTCCCGTCTAATGGGTTGAAAAACGCAAAAGTGTTCTCTGAGCTGCTCACGCTGGCTTATCCTCCTGTACGCGCTGACGTCAGATCCATGTGCAGTACAGACAAACAACAACAAACATGTCGGATTATTATCCATCAGTCGGACATTCAAGTTGCCTTATTAGCTGCTCTGATACCTATTCCGGAGTCATTTCAGCAATTTACGCCGAGTTAATGTTTTGGTTTTCGACTGTGGGCTACTCAGCGCTACTAGAGAGAGTTGTATGACAGTGCTTCACAGTGCCACCTAGCCACCTGGCATGCATATTACATCAAATTTCACACACTTTTGCGTCACCGTGTGCATGCAGATTTCCACCCGAAATAAAAAGTGGGAACGCAATGCCACTTTTGCGGTTTGTGTTCAGATCGTTGTCGTGTAAAGCCAGCCTTAGTTTCTAAGGGGTCGTACCTATGTTCCCTGGGTCCTCTGTTCCCCTTTTTTCCCAGAAAAGGTCCTATGTTCCCCACTTTGTATGTCACAGGGGAACATGGGACCCTTTTTTTGAAAAAGGGTAGGGTTAGGGTTATGGTTAGGGTTAGGGTTAGAGAAAGGGTCCTATGTTCCCATAGGTACGGCCCCAGTTTCTAACTGTTTGATCGTCTCCCTCCTGCTCTCACAGCTGCAGCTGGAGAAGAGTAAAGGGGAGATCCTGGGTGTCGTGATCGTGGAGTCTGGCTGGGGATCCATTCTGCCCACAGTCATCTTAGCCAACATGATGAACGGCGGGCCGGCGGCTCGCTCGAGCAAGCTCAGCATCGGAGACCAGATCATGTCGATCAACAACACCAGCCTGGTGGGGCTGCCGCTCGCCACCTGTCAGGGAATCATTAAGGTGCAGAGGCCGTGTCATTTAGATGTGTCATTAATGTTCTTATGGAATGAGCTTTAATGTGTGTTTGTGTTTGTTTGTTTGTGTGTGTGTTAAAGGGCTTAAAGAACCAGGTGCAGGTGAAAATGAACATCGTCAGCTGTCCTCCTGTTACCACTGTCCTCATTAAAAGACCGGATCTCAAATATCAGCTGGGCTTCAGTGTCCAGAACGGCATAGTAAGTTTTAATCTGTCTATTTTCTCTCTCTCTCACACACACACACCTCAACCACGTAGATATTAGGACTATTAACAGAAAAAAGCCGTCAGTATGGTGTATTTAGGGCCACAGATGGGATGAATTTGTGTGAGGAACCTATTGTTAATCCTTCAGATTATTATCATTATTATTACTATTATTATTATAATAGCGATGACTTTCCGGTAATTTTTGAGGGATCCCTGACTCGTACGTCACTCAGGGGCTATATAGCGCCCCCAAGGCAAAATTGAGTTCCACAGAATTTCCTGAAACTTGGTGTGAAGATGTTACAGACCAAGACGAACAAAAAAGTCGAACTTAACCATGGTCTCAACTCAACAGGAAGTCAGCCAATTTTAAATTTTGCCTTCCATTTTGGCGATTTGTACTAGTTTCTATTGCAATGTGTGCATGTTTCACATCTCTATCAAAGAAGAGTAATCCACTCATTATGTTATTATCATTATTATTATTATTATTATTATATATACATACACATAGAGATGTAGTGGTGTTTGTCAGTTATACAATATCGCAATAACAGAAGTGTCTAAATGCTGATAGCGTTTGAAGAAATGACAAAAAGGAGAAAATTTGACAAACAAAAAAACAATTACGCAGACGCTGCCAGACTGCAATGACCGACACGTCAGAGAATATGAATCATATGAGAAGCCACTTTGCAAACTGTCACCCCAAAAACATTAGAGAAGAACAGAAATGGCCATGCCAAAAGTAAAAGTGATCTGTCTTTATTTGTATGAGCAGTGTTTATGCAAATACACACTCATACACCTCAATATACAAGTGAAACCTGAGGAAAGGATATCATTTTGGATAGGGCTACTTTTTACAAGTCTATTCTAATTTGTAATTTCTTAAATAAAAGAGATGTTAATGTATCATGAGATGTAGATATTGTACAAAAAGAATAGAAATAAAACAGTTCTTATTTTTAAAAACAAGAATAAAGACTGCCTCTGATTTTTCATCTGTGCGTGTGTGTGTTTCATCAGATCTGCAGTCTGATGCGAGGAGGTATCGCAGAGCGAGGCGGGGTCCGCGTGGGTCACCGGATTATCGAGATCAACGGGCAGAGTGTGGTTGCGACGGCTCACGAGAAGATCGTCCAGGCGCTCTCCAACTCTGTTGGCGAGGTTTGACGTGACACACACACACACACGCATGTTCACCCACACAGAAGGCTATGGCTACTTCAGATGAAAAGACTTAGATTTTTGTACTATTTGTGTCACTTTAGATCAGAAAGTTTTGATACCTGAGGGCCAATTTAGGAACCCAACATTGGACTGAGGGCCGCCAAAGGAAAGAAAAACAGAAATAAATCCCATTTGTAATCATTTTAATGACCAGATTGCAGTTCTACACTTTAGCGTTAAGTAATATAAGCGTTAATATAATGTAATTTAAGCATTAATTTAATAACGCTTTATAATTTACTGGGTAATTACCCAGTATTTTGGCCATTGTTCTTACCTTCTAATTACAGGTTAATACCAAGTAACACATTTCTGTTACCATATATTTACTGGGTAAATAGCTAGTAATTGGGGGCTGTAGCTACCTGCTTATTACCAGCTTATAACCCAATAATACACTAAAATTCACCATATAGAAACCAGGTAAATACCCAGTATTTTTGTTTACACTTATTGGTCTGTGTCCAGTAATGTCCAATAAGTTTTAACAAGCGTAGTAGCTCCTGGATTAAAACTATCAACTGTAAAACTGTAATTGCGGGCCGCCAGAAATGTTTCTGCGGGCCGCCATTGGCCCCCGGGCCGCACTTTGAGAACCAACCAGTTGTAAATAATATATATATATATATATACACAATATATGATCATTCATTGACATCATCGACCTGTGCTGGCAGTGCAGCATTCTCAAGAGCTCCTTTCTAAATTCCCCCTATGAGAGAATCAATAAAGCTTCATCTTATCCTACAAAGGGCATTCACATCATCACGACTGATGATGTCACCTCCAGAATCATAATGAGGCCAGAGGCTCCTTAGATAAGGCTCCTATTGATATGACAATCACAGTCTTGTCCGCTCATAAGAGCTGTACGTTTTCATTTATTTTCCTCTAAATGGGATTATAATTTGCAAAACCGACGTCTTATTCTCCCGAAGAAGACCTGGAACGAGTGATTGAGACCAAAAATGTTTACCGACGTCATAAATTAAATGAGAATGAGTCTCATTTTCCCATACACCTTTCAAAATGTAGTTATTTTGGCAGTCTAATCTGATTAGATTTGAATTGGATTACAAAACCACATGCAAGCATGAGTAATGTTTCCTTCACTGCATTTTACATCAATAATTGACTATAAATAATGTAGGAAGAGTGAAGAAAAGTGTGCATTTAGTTTATTAAAATCAGATTTAGGTCACCTTGAGCTTGTAGTATTGAAGTATGTGCCATCAGAGAGCGTCGTGTTGTTTGGGAAAGAAAAGTCAGGAGATCTCATCCCATGCTCTGAGGAAGATACACGATCACTTCACACGATCAAAACATGTCACACTGCTATAAAAAAATAGGAAAATAATCCAGTATTGATGCGAGGTTTCAACCTGTCAACAACCCTAAGTGTGTGAAGCAGGGGAGGATCAACGTATTCAGTCATTTGCTCCTCGACGTGGTTTCTTTTTTTTTACTGTCCGTTTGCTGCTTACAGTTTTTCTCGATTGTTTACACACATTCTCTGAAAGCATGACTCATGCTCTCAGAACTCTACACACAAATCCAAAAACACACACACACTATGGGCAAAACCCCTCAATTCTCCTGCAAAATGAAACTTTACATTCAAAACAATGTTATTTCTTCGCAAAATGGTATTTTGATTTCAAATGACACACACAAACCATCATATGAACAGACATGTATAAGAACCAGTTGAACACTGATGTGCTCAATGTAAAACACTATGATGAGTGGAAAACACTCCATTGATCATAATGACTTGGGCCTTTTTTTGTTTAGTGTTACACTTACTACAAACACTACATACATATGCGTGTAAAATACTTTATAATATTGTTTTTATAGGCCCTGTGATGGAGGATGAAGCGGTAGATAATGGATGGACTGTTTTTATACTCAAAACACACAAATAGACAGTAACAAATATATTTTATTCCTATTTATTTCTCACAAAAACAATGTACACAGTGAACATCCCAACCAACACAAAGTTGCACATACAGTGGTCTACATACAAAACAGAACCATTTTATGCTAACGCACTGATTGCAAATTGTAAACCTGTGTGACAGGTGTTTTTCCCATGTGATGAGTCAGTTTGCATAGTAGGGAAATTAACTTTAGAGTTTTGAATGACAGTGTGTTCCTTGTGAAAACAAGAGATTTTCTTCATGAAAATTGTGCCAAATGCAGAGAATTGTGTGTAGTGTTTTGAAAAAAAGTGTGTTTTACAACTGCAATTTGAGTGTAAAGCAGGGTTGAGTTGGTTCAGGGGGTTGGTGCATGAGTTACCTGTTGTGGTCATTGTGTCTCAAGTACCAGTATTTGTGTGTAAACAATTGAGAAAAAACTGTAATTAAATGTTTAGTTTGAACATCCATTGATTCTCACAGTACATTCACCTCCGTCTAAATGGGATATAAAACTCCAACCGGACAATAAAGCACCATAAACAGAACACACACCAGACCAGTTGTGTATATCAGAGTGTTGTGTAGTTAAATTGAATTAACTTGGTATAGTTTCTTTTGAACGTGGCACCAGGGGAAGAAATTGCTGGAAATCTTTACATCTGGTGTTTGATAATGTTATTTGTTTCTTCTCGCCTCCAGATCCACATGAAGACGATGCCGGCAGCCATGTTCAGACTCCTCACAGGCCAGGAGACGCCTTTGTACATATGAATGATGTCCAGTGTCCACGATTGGTCGTCTTATTGACCAGGGACTCTTTTTTTTTTCCCCCACGTCTCTACTCACCATATAACACCCATGAAATGCTTTTTCCATCATTCATCTCCAGAGACTGTGTGTGTGTGTTTGTGTGTGGAAATGATTTTTATTTATTATTTGTGCTAAATGGACTTGAATGCATCACAGTTTATTATTTTTATATTCACATAATGCAATATGGCACTGCGACTATACACCCTGTATAGTTCCATTCCCTTCTCCATTTATTTATCTATTCATGTACTTGTCATGTAAATACATATTTTGCTAATATTGTGACTGACTGAAGGCAGCGGGGGGGTAACTGTAAATATTTATTGAATTGTGCTCTTGTTCCATTGGAAGCAGACCTGGACTATTTTGTCAGAGGGAGAACTTCAGTGTTTGAAACGTTGTTAAGATGATATAGCGTTACGTGTGAGTCGTGGGAGAAGTTTATGGGAGAAAATGCCATATCCTTTTTTTTTTATTATTTAACTTCATTTTACGGCAATACACGAGTTCAGTCTTTTCTAAGTCTCATGTACAAACCCCTCACACACGCATTTGAAGAACATGCAACTTTGATTATGCCTTTGATATGAAAAACAATGTTTCCTTCCCTTTTTTTCTGTGCGTGCTCTCTGCTGTATGTTCATCTTTTGGTGTTTTACGAGCGGATTGTGAATGTAAGTAAACTGTGTCGTGTGAGCTGTCCCATTGCCATCAGCAGTATTGAAATGTCTGTACATAAAGAGACGATTTTGTCGAGTATTGTGCTCTGCAAACACCCTTCACTCCTCTGTGTTGGCTTTCAGTTGTGAAAGAGAGAGAGAAATGTGAATCACACACACACTGTGACAGAAGACAAAAAACAACAACAACAACAACAAAAAAGCAGCCACGAAAAACGGTTTTAAAACGCATTATTGTACTAAAGTTTGAACCATTGGAACATTATCTGTGTGCATGCCTTGTAAAGTAGTATCATGTCACTGTGGCAAGATAATAAATACTGAGCTAAACCTGGCTGATTTTTTTTCCATATTTTCAAAGAAATGTTTGTGGCATTTATAAAGAATTCTGTTTGGTATCCATACACCTTTTTTTATTTTAGCAAAGAGAAACTGCAACCAGATGAAAGGTTCATTCATCCATCGTCGACTACTTTATCCTCCACATTTTCCCTGCACCCAACTGCAGATGTAATTTAGTCTCTCCTGTTGTCAAATTAGCATCATATCTTTCATACTTGTCACAGTAGATGTAGATATACATTGTATTCATTGAGGAAAAATAAACGTATAGTTAACTAGTTGTATAGGGGGCGCCAGCATTGAAGTGCAAAACATCTAGTAAATACACATTAAAGCGGAACTAGACCGGAAGTTCCTATTAACGCTGTTTTTTAGTGTGTATCTGCGTCATTACCTTGTTTATGAAGCCCTGAAATTTCGAAACAAACAGTTCAGCCACTGCTGAGAACGCTGTGTTTATTGTAATCTCGGGCTCAGCGAGATCTCTGAAAATCCCGTAATAGTTACGTAAACACCGGTTCTCCTGAACAGCAGATCGTCCTGCTCCGGGCACATCCGGTTGCGTACATTGAACCGCAGAAGAAGAATAACGTCCGTTGTGGAGGTGTTTCACGAGCGACAGTGTCTTCTGACTCCGGGTCAAAGTCATAAAAGGGACTGCGGCGGGTGAAGAAGCTATTTTTAAACACTGTTAAAACAATGTTTTGATAATGAGTAGCAGTGCATCCACCGTTCCAGAGGGGGGAGCTGTGCTTCTGAGAGCCGGTGTGCTGAATAGTATTGGCAGAACACAAGACTCTGTCTTCTGGGGGTGAGAGTTCACTCTGAAACATTGCTGCTGACGAACAGCGTCAGAAAAGAGGATTTCAATCGGCTCGTTTACAGCAACTAGGAGGTTTTTGACCATAAAAACAAGTTAATGTATGTAAGTAGACCTCCATAACTAACATATATGTGCAACAGGACCACTCTAGGTGACCTTTAAATACAAGAAGCATTTTAAAATCTGCTAAGCTAATCAAGCTTGAGACTCTGCTGAAGCGTGTTCCAGGTTGAGGGGGCAAAGTAGGAAAATGTCTTTTTGCCGAGCTCTGTGTAAACGGGACAGTAAAAAGCCATGTTTCCAACAAGTGAAACGGTTCAGTTTAGTGAACAGTGCAGTGCATATTTCTTTTCAATGAGGAATAGCACCAATTCCCATTGGTGCCCATTCTTTGGTACACTTCCCTTGGGGGTACAAGAGTAAAATGGTACGGTACAATCTAGCTCCACCCACAACAGTCAGTTGTCAAAGCAAATTTTAAATCACACTATACTGCTAAAAAGAGGTTGCCTGACCCAGGGCTTTGGATGATGCTATTATGAGAGTTATGAACACTTTAATGTTGTCGGAGTCTGAAAGCTGGGACTTATTTTCTGTTTGTGTGGCTTGCAGTAGTAATTAAATAGATGTTTTGCTTGAAGACGGGCTCAGGAAACAGAGACTCATGCACCACAAAAATGGCTGTGGTTTTATTGATTTAAAAGAAAAATAAAGAAAAAATCAATGAAACAGAGGAGAAAGCAAAGGTCCTCCATATAAGGATCACAGGGGGTGCTGTGCCTTAATCCTGTAACAGACACATGTAAATAAGTCACTGAACTGTTAAGGAAATACATCATCCGAGTGCCTGTGTTCGTATTCACACACACACACACACACACACACACACACACACACACACACACACACACACACACACACACACACACACTATTGTACTTGCTGCATATTGAGGACCGGGTACAAGTGCTGACAAAGTGAGGACCACCATTTCCACTTTGTAAATCAACAAAATTACAAATATCCACTTCATGAATGACATCTATAAAGAACCACTAGGTGGTGCAGTACAATAAAATGTCTGCAGGTGGAGCCCCAGAGCAAAAAGTGTGTGAAACACCAGGGGCTGGAAAACGGGTTTTTGAGTACAGCATGTTTACAACCTGAGGAATTGATTCGAATTAAGACACAGTGAGGACCGGCCAAAATGTCCCCGCTTTGTAAAAATGACCTCACTTTGTTGGTTAAAAACCCTCACTGGTCCTCAGTATGCTGCAAGTACAAGAACACACACACACATTCTTGTACTTGTTGCATACTGAGGACCGGGTAAAAGTGCTGACAAAGTGAGGACCAGCATTTCCACTTAATAAATCAACACAATTACAAATATCTACTTCATGAATGACATCTGTAAAGAACTACTAGGTGCAGTACAATAAAATGTCTGCAGGTGGAGCCCCAGAGCAAAAAGTGTGTGAAACACCAGGGCTGGAATACGGGTTGTTGTACCAAATTGAGGAGCTGTGTTAAAAACAGAGTATAGCATGTTTACGTTTACGTTTATGTTTTGTTTCAATGAAAACAAAGTGAGGACCGGCCAAAATGTCCCCGCTTTGTAAAAATGACCTCACTTTGTTGGTTAAAAACCCTCAGTGGTCCTCAGTATGCCACAAGTACAAGAACACACACACACACACACACACGCACCTAATCAGTTGGTGGCTTCACTGAGTCTGATTACTCGAGAGCCTTTTCACATTGACTCTGTAAGTTTTAACAAAAATCCCTTTATCATCTTTGGTTTTCTGTGTGATTTTTTTTTATCCAGCTCTTCCACTGATAAAGAATTCTACAACTTAAAACCCTTAAGATTTCCCCTGTGTTCTGAGGAGAGCATGTGAGGAGTTTAACTGTAAAAAGAGCAAAGTCTCAAAGCCTTTTTTTACTGCCATTTCCTTGACACATTTTAGGGAAGGAATAAATAATGCAGGTCATACACACACACACACACACACACACACACACACACACACACACACACACACACACACACCTAATTAAATGACTAACACTAACACAACACAACACTATGCACACAATCCTAAATATGTGAAGCTCATGTAACTCCATTGGCCTCACTCAAACATTTCATAGTTTAGCAAGTTTTACTTGTCTCTGAACACGAATGACATGTCGCTCACATCAAACTGCAGCGCACTGATCGTCAATTAGTGTCACTCATGTTGCACCTGTGCAGAGTCACAGCTGGAAGAACTCTTCAATCATGTGTCAGAGAAGAAAAGAGGCCTCAAGAGACTTGAACTAAATAGTAATTGTGTGTGTGTTTGCTCGTCTTTGTAGCGTAAATGCTATTTCAGGTCAAAGAATGCTACACTTATACAAACGTACATGCGTCTGATTGTGTCACAGCTTTATGAAGCCAGAACGTACATGAACACGAGACTCGTGTTTATTTTGGAGATGAGCATTTATTGTTATTGATTGAATGAATCAGTTCTAAGAAGAGAGAACATGAGCACTGATTTAAAAAGAGATTTGTGGTGTTTTTGTGAAAAAAATAGTTTCATTTCAGTTTGTGTTTAGCTCTGAGAAGTTGAGCCATAATATGATCATCTATGGGATCGTCTATACGTGAGAGATGGAGACATTTTTTCCTTTTCGTGGTAAGTTAATTTCATATCTACATTATTTAAATGTTCATGCTTTTCCTGCATCATATGGAAGCGTTGAATTTGGGAAAAATTGAAATTCTGAGATAAAATTATCTTTTATTTATCTCATAATTTAATTTAGACAGGTTTATCTCATAATTATGACTTTTTATCTCATAATTACCAATTCTTTATACCTCCTTTTTTTTTCTGGTGGAAACGGGCTTCCATATAATGCTCTGTATGAAGTATCTTTTAGTCTCTACTTCCCCCTGGTGTCCAAAATTAGGAAATGCAAAAGAAAGACCATAGTTTTTAATTCATGTTTTTATTAAAATATAGCTTCAAAGAAATATATCAGCTGTCTACAAATCATCCATAATTTCTTTTTTAACTCGTACCATTTGTCTGACTCCTGCAGTTCTGTTATTCGTGTGTGTCTTTGAACTTCTGTTGTTTTTCGCCGGGTCAATGTCCAGTTTGTCTAGACTTGCTCTCACTCTGCTGTTTGTTTGTTTTCACTGGAGCGAGGTCATGGGTTCTGGTCGTTCTGGTTACACTTTAACATGACCTTTATCCCGACGCCCTGATGCGTGGCCTCAAAGGCCTGCAACGCCTGCTCCAGAGGGAAACGGTGGGTCACCAGGGGCTTCACGTTCACCTTACCTGACGCCAGCATGTTTATAGCCATCGGCCAGCTGCAACACAGCAAGAGACACATTTTTACTCCGACCGCTCATTCTCCGATAATCAATGATG
Organism: Microchirus variegatus; assembly: GCF_963457635.1. NCBI lineage: Eukaryota > Metazoa > Chordata > Actinopteri > Pleuronectiformes > Soleidae > Microchirus > Microchirus variegatus. The sequence continues at coordinate 27,491,942 of NC_139807.1, read as the reverse complement.
ACTTCATGAGCTGAGAGGCACTTCGGTCGAGGACATAGCATTTCTAAATACAGTATTGCTGCCTGTAAATTAAGTAATGAGAGGAACTGAACTGTCTGAACATACTAACACACTTAAAGCGGACATAGAGTGGTCCTGTTGCACATAAATGTTAGTTATGGAGGTCTACTTACATACATTAACTTGTTTTTATGGTCAAAAACCTCCTAGTTGGTGTAAAGGAGCCGATAGAAATCCTCTTTTCTGACGGTGTTTCCCAGCCAAGATATTTCAGACTCAACTCTCTCACCCAGAAGACAGAGTCTTGTGATTGGCCAATACCCGGAAGTGACATATTCAGCACTGTCGCTCGTGAAACACCTCCACAACGGACGTTATTCTTCTTCTGCGGTTCAATGTACGCAACCGGATGTGCCCGGACTAGTGCCCGGAGCAGGACGATCTGCTGTTCAGGAGAACCGGTGTTTACGTAACCGGACCGGGTTTTTTGAGAGATCTCGCTGAGCCCGAGATTACAATAAAACACAGCGTTCTCAGCAGTGGCTGAAATGTTTGTTTAAAACCTTCAGGGCTTCTTAAACAAGGTATTGACGCAGATACACACTAAAAAAACAGCGTTAATTGGAACTTCCGGTCTAGGTCCGCTTTAAAAATGACCATTCAGGGACACTGAGCGTGCGTGTGTTGATCTAAGCAGGAAGCTGAGTCTCTGTTTTGCAGTTGTTTCAGTAAGGAGGATGAACAGGAACAGGAAAAAGATTATTTCTAATGGTTGTGTTGTGGCCAAAAAGATCCATTCATGGGTAAAGTGGGTCAAATACACTGTTTTGGGTTTCTAAAATGCAGGCACAAAGTTGATGTCAGGTTCACTGTGTCCATTTTTAAATTAAAATTGAGTCGTATGTATGCCGTTACTGTCTTACGTGTTGCTGTAGCGGAAGACTCCTCTGATGTCCACCTCTCTCAGTGCAGCATTGACCAGAGGAACTGTTGCCATCTCAGCACCGACGCCCACCAGCGCCACCACGCCCCCTGAACGCGTTGCCTTACGGGGGAAACGAATATATACAGTAAGTAACATGTATTTTATTCTTTGTGCTTCAAATACAGTGACAGAAATAGTCAAAGGGGAAAAGTCACACACATAGATGGCCGTTTGGATGCTGCTCTCCACACCAGTGCATTCAATAGTGACTTGAGGCTGAGCTCCGAGCACGTCCTCGACATTCTTGGCGAGCTGCTGAGGTCCGACATCGCGCTTCACCTTCACCTGAAAGTCTGCGCCCAGCTCTTTAGCCATGGACAGACGCTCTGGAAGCAGATCTGAACACAGTAGAGGAGGTGGATTAGAGGAGAAAAGAATTATGTTGCAATATTATAATGTATACATTAACGTTCAAAGGTTTGGGGTCATCTATACAATTTTTTTTTTGTGTTTACCATTAAAAGTCACACTTTTATTCATCAAAAGAGTTGATAATTGAATAGAAAATGTAGTCAAGATATTGGTAAGATTAGAAATAATGATTTTTATGTATAATAATCGTTTTGCCCTTTCGTCAAAGAACCAGCAAAACTGTTTTCAGCTGAGCTAACATCATTGCACAAGGGTTTTCAAGGGTTTTCTAATCATCCAATAGTCTTCTTACGCCATTAGCAAACACAATGTACCATTAGAACACTGGAAATGGGCCTCTATACACCTATGTACATATTCCATTAAAAACCATACGTTTGCAGCTAAAATAGTCGTTTACCACATTAACAATGTATAGAGTGTATTTATGATTAATTTAATGTTATATTCATTGAAAAAAAAGTGTTTTTCCTTCAACAATTAGGACATTTCTAAGTGACCCCAAACTTTTGAAAGGTAGGGTATAATTGAGAGTTTGAGAGTTACCAGATATAACGACCTTTGAGGCCCCCATTGCTTTGGCCACAATCAAACAGACCAACCCAATTGGACCTGGAGACACAAACACACACACACATACACAGAATGCAACCTTTAAGATGTACAATAACAACGTGCAACAAAGTACTACAAAACTTTATATAAACTTATTCTTTGATTAAATGTCCATTAGATCAGTTGTTCTCAAGAAGAATTTTTACTCGGTATTCAGTGGCACTCACACCACCCCTGGTGGTGCCATAATTTGAAAACCTAGGCAGAATTTGTTAAGTAATAAGCCTTCTTTGGATTCCTGTTATGGTTCACTGGTATTTGTCTCACTTGAACAGTATGTACTTGCAAAGACATGCACATTAAAGACATATAATTTGCATATTATATTTGGAGTATGTCCTGACATGATCTCTGCAGAGACTCATTGAAGGAATGTTCCTACACATGTTGCCGTGACTCAGGTTATCATGCAAAGTTCATTTTAGAGCAGAAACAATTAATTGTTTACTAAATTAATCGTCAACGTTTTTGAGGCTTTTATTCAGGATTTTCTCCGTTTCTTTGCTCCACATAACAAAGAAATCATTCAAACTGAATCATAACAAACACTGATCGTTGTTTTTTTGACATTTTATGGACTAAAAGATTAATTGAGAAGATAATCGACAGGTTAATCGATTACTAAAAATAAGTGTTAGTTGCAGCTCTAGTTCATGTGTACCTGCGCCACAGATGAACACGGTGCTGCCGAGGGTGACGCCGGCTCTGCGGCAGGCATGGATCCCCACAGACAGAGGCTCAATCAGAGCTCCCTCCTCAAATGTGACATTATCAGGCAACCTTAAAAAGGAGGAAGGTAAATGAACAGGTTAAGCAAGAGAGGCAGTTGGCAGCCAGGTGTGGTGGTTAAGCAATGATGTGACAAAACAAAAAAATAAGGAACTAGATACTTGTAACAGAAGTTGGCATTGTGTGTGTAGTATCGACATAAGTTTCCATCGTCGGGGGGAGTGGCACAGAAGAAGATGGTGGGAGACAGGTTGTATCTCCCGTTTTTGAAGAACTCGTCCATTTCACGGGGAACACCGGGTTCAATGGCCACTCTGTCACCTGAAATAACAAATAACCTGTGTTATAATAACCAGATTGAGGGTGAATTCCAATTCCTTGCTTAACCCTCAATCTTTACCCTCAATCTCAAAAATGTGCGCTCCCTCTAGTGCAAGGGCTGTCCCGATTCTCAGAAAAATTAAGTTGAGGGGCAAGTTTAAGGGCTGTATCGCCCTCAATATTGAGATTTTCCGAGACCACCCTTGGGAGCAAGGGCTACCCAGAATGCATTGCACGTTTAGATATAACAAAGATGGCGCCGAACACAGCTAAACGAGTACACTACAAATCAAGTATTTTCTTTATTAATAGAGATATAAAAATGATGAGGGTGTCCCATTTCTAAGCGACAAAATAACCCTCAACACTTGGTTTTGAGGGCCAGTTAAGATTAAAGGTTGAGCTTGAGGGTTAAGATTGAGGGTTAAGATAGGAATTGTGCTGCGTGTGAGGATTGAGCGCCGTGAATTTACAAAATAAGCGGTAGTAGTCGTATGCTTTGTACGTAAAGAGTTATCAAAGCATAAACCTCACTTCTGGTGTCTCACAGCTCAGGCACAGACAGACAGACATACGGACACGCCCAACACTTACCTACTTTAAGGTGCTTGACTGCTGATCCAACCTTTGTCACCTGTCCTGCCGCCTCGTGCCCGAGCACCATGGGTTTAGTGACCACAAAGTCCCCTATGCGACCGCGCTGCCAGTAGTGAACGTCTGATCCACAGATTCCCACCGAGTGCATCTGCAGCAAAACCTCTGGGTGCAAAACATTTAACGGGACATAAGTGAAATAACTCTGCAATAACAAGAGACGGCTTTCACACGTGCATGATTTTTTACCACTAAAAAAAAAAATCATCTATATATTCATATATACTGTATTATATTCGGTTGTACAAATATCTATTTTATTATTATTTATTATTTTATTTTATTTGAAAGATATTTTTGGATACATTTACATGTCTGAATAGGGTTAATTGTATATTTTCTTTCTCAATTCAAGTCCAGTATCACCACACACAGTGTTTCACTTTGAATAAAGTGCAAATTAAAAGTAGGCCATGTGATTTTACTCACCCAATGCACAAAAAACAACAACAAAAAACAAGAGTGACACTGGTTTGGAGTATATAACACATCTATATGCAATTTATTGATGCACATTTCGAATCAAATTCAGCTTAGTATAGAATTTATCGAAAATAACGCAATAGAAAATGCTGCAAATGCCACAACTGCGAGTTGTCATAGCACAAGTGCAATGCGTACGTTATTAACTCATTGTAATCAGTTGCGAAACCCACTTACCATCAGGTCCTGGCTCCGGAATGGAACGGTTTTCCTACGATAAATCAACAAAAATGCGAGAAAAGATACATAAATCGAATTCCAAACACACTGTGACTGACAAGTTACTCATTAATCGTCGTGTTCCGGGGCCTCTTACCAGTCGCAGATCTCCCGGAGAGTGAAGCACCACGGATAGGTTTTCCTGAGCCATCCCGCACGCAGCAGTCTCTCATGTGTCTTTGACGGCAAAACAGAGTAGACCATGTAGTTGACACACAGAGCCGAGATGCATCATGGGAGTAACACTACTACGCATGGGCTAGTGCCATCATAATATGAACTGGATAGAGCTCCGCCCCCTCTGCTTTGAAGACAATTTTTACATGGTGGACACTGTGGGTACTGCCACAAAAAAATCCCATGGGGCCCAAAAAGCAATTTTCCCACTGACCGCAATAGTAAAAGAGACGCCCGTAAAAGCTCGAGACCGGGACACGGGCTTTTATACATATTTATACTCTATATTTTTAATTCATAGAGTTTCATGTTTGAAAAACATTCCTAAAGGCCATAAAAAGCCCAGACAAATCTTATTTCCCAGAGTGACGTCACAGCTGTGTACGAGCACAGCCAAGCGCGGTCATGTGGCGTCTCGGGAACGGCGCTGCTGTCAGTGGAACCGTACGACATGAAAACTTCATGAGAAATGTGAATAAATGAAGACAATGAGGGGGTTTCGTTTCCATTTTTTTAAATATTATGACAAAGTAGGTTTTCGTTGCTTATTCGGCGCTCATTAACATTTATTTTCAAACGTATTATCGATGTATTAACGAGCTGTGTTCAGTTCCGGAGCTCCGTGAAGTTGGCCCCCCACCCTCAATAAAACCATTTCAAAATACTTGTAATCGTTTGTGCTTCGTTTGTGCAGGTTTGTGCAGGTTTGTGCAGCAAAAATTGGCTAGTGCCATCAAGTGCTCCGTTCATTCCTATGAAGCTGTGCTCACCCATAGATATAGTAAAGAGTAGATATCTCGTCCGCGCTGCCAGCCAATGGAGTCGAACGTCCGCACTGGCGGCCATCTTGTCACAGTCGGCTAGCTCACCATAATATGTGTTGTTAGTGGTACATGGACTTCTTAAATAACCATAACTTGCTCAATTTTCTACCGATTTTCAAACAGTTTTGTTTGTTATAAACGTCAGAGATGTAGTTATTGTGACACTGCATATTTATGAATAACTTTAACCGTGGGCTTTAAATAACATTAAACAGAACAGAAAGGTGCAATGAATGTACACACACACACAAGGTATTTGTTCTAAATCAATATATGGGCTACTAAAACTCAGGATACAGAATGGCATGAGATACGTGCATATTGGAATATTTCTAATATGATAAAATAATTTGAATTATTACATGTTCTCAGAGTCTCAGCTGCCGAGCATCCACAAGTTGCCAGTTACGTCAGAAAACGAAACCTAAGACCTTGGTATTTTGAATTTGAATGTAGTAACCGTTTTTGGCCACATTCTTACATATGGCACCTTTAGGTTATTCGGAACCGGAAGTAAACACGCTGTTTCTGTACGCAGTTGCCACGCTTTTACCGTAATGCACTCAGTGACTGACAGCGCGAAAGAAATCACAGCAGCACGGCAGACACAGTTCTTCTTACTAGTCGCTCCCTCCCCGCTCGGCGCACGTTGGCTGGCGTCGTTTGCCGAAGATTCACGAGCGAGTGACGGCGCCAGCGAACAACTTCACGATTGATTCACAGAACGCGGCAGTTCCACTCCCGGTTCAGGTGTTGTGTGAAAGGTGAACGCCGTTTTCACACGTTTCCCCCAAAGAGACTCACTGATTTGCAATGCGACTCCAAACTGCTAAACAACAACATTCCATTAGTCTCACTGTGAATACTTCACTGCATGTGTAATTGTTTACATGCACAAAGACAAAGAGCACGGTTTGCCTTCAGGGATCTCATAAACACAGAAACAATTAGAACATTTAATTAAATAATGTGGTTTTAATGTACAATAATAGATCAGAATTTGACATGTTATAATAATTTATTCAATTTCAGTTCATTCAAGTATTTGTTCTTCATAAACTCTCTCTCAGTGCATGTTTGCTGATGTGCAGGCCTTACAGCTGGAGCACTGCCAACACCTGGGATGGAAATCACACAGATCACCTGAGTATTTCTGCAGGGTGTCCATGCTGATATAAACTAGGGTGACAAAAATGAAAAATGAAGTTAACACACCAAACAGAAGTCCAGTTGTTCCAGTCCTTTTTAAGCACTTAAAGAATAAATGATCCTCACTGTTTCACCTGCTTGCATGTTAACTGGACAATCCTGCAAATGACGAAAGAGAGAGGCCTCGACATCTGATGAGTCCGAGTCAGAAAGTTCACTACTGCAAAGAAAAAAATAACAGATAATTAGTTCCCTGCACAAGTTACAAATGACTGAGATTTAATTCTCTATTTACACACTTGAATGACACACTTGCTGCTGCTTATGACTCCTTCAGTGAACTCATCCTGGGAGCACTATGAAAACAGAAAGCAGTCCACCTGAGGAGCGCCATGATTTATTTGTCTCTGTTTAAATCCCATTGTTTCCTGACTTACCCGTGTCTCTGACGAGTCATCCTCAGACTCCCAAATCAACCTCCCAACCACGTGTCTTACCTCTGAAATTACAGCCAAAAAAAAAAATGTATGCGTTATCCTAGATGAACAACCTTTTAGAGCTCATATAAAATATTATTAAATAAACACTCGGGACCTTGAGGGTCTGGGGTCCCAATTTGTACATTTAGTAATTACAACAAATGAATAAAGGGTTATTATTTGTCCTCACCGTCCTGTACTGAGGCTGGAGGCAGCACGTAATGACCAATGCACACAGACTTGACACTCTGGCGCCTCTCACAGGTGGATAGAAACAAGCTATGAAAGACTGTCACCTGGTCACGGAGGAAATATTTATTCTCAAATATCCTGTAAAACAAACAAAATTAAGAGAAAATTATTGCTTAGTTGGGAGCAAGGACAAGTAGTTTTGGTTTTTTCATTTAGTTTTGACTATTTGTTTTTTAGAGAGGGTTTGCGATTTTAAATACTCAGTTTTTAGTTTAGTTTGTATTGATTTTTTAAAACAGGTTTGCTAGTTTTTAGTGTTTGTAAATGCATAGTTTTAGTTTAGTATGTATTAGTTTTAGTGTTGGAATGAGGAAAAGGATTATGTACGAAATGAATTTACAAAGACTGAAACTAAGCACAATTTCGCTACAATTTTAGTTAGCTTTATAAACATGCAATTCATTTAACATTTGTGCATAATAGGATAGGAACAGTGGACTGAAGTGACTTCAGTTTAAGTTAGTTATCTTTAAAAAACAAACAAAAAAACTTGTGCTTATTTTTATTTCAGTTAACGAAAAATATTATTTCATTCGTTTTTGTTAACTATAATACCTTGGTTATGAGATTATCATGGAGAAATGACGTCCTTTGAATGATAAATGTGCATTTGTCACATTGCTTTTCACCTCAGTGTATCTGGACATGCAGCGTCCTCACTGAAAAGATAATCTGCTCTCCTCCATTCAGCGATGGTCCCACCCTGTTGTACTACGAGGGGAATAAAGTGAAGCAGTAATAAGCACAGCTTGATATTTTTCACACCACAGACTCAAATGGGCCCTTTGTCATCGATAGCAGCCATGTTTGACACAGTGGGAAAACCAAAGCTGTGTAAATAGATAATGGATGGCTCAGTTACATTTAGCAGTGTCAGGGTGCATGATGCCGGTTCACCGTCACACTGCCCTGACTTACATGAACTGAACTGAACAGAGGCATGGTTAATGTCATCATTATTAGCACCTGTGATTTCCTTGCTAAACGGACCATTGGGCCATTATTTGATGGTTTTGTGAGCGATATTCGTTTTCGAAAGACATTTTCTCAATAAACAAATAGATATTTTCTCATTCTGATTGCTGTAGTAGTTGCCACTGGTAGACAGCTACTTACTACAGGTGAAGTTTTGTTGATATTTGCCATTATAGTGAAACAGTATGAAATTAAATATGTAAAATATTCTCCAAAAATCAACAAATAGACATTTTCCCATTCTGATTGCTGTAGTAGTTACCAATGGTAGGCGGCTACTTACCACAGGAAAATTGCTGTTGTTAAATATTTAATTTCATACCATTTCACAATAATGGCAAATATCAACAAAACTTCACCTGTAGTAAGTAGCTGTCTACCATTGGCAACTACTACAGCAATCAGAATGGGAAAAAGTGTATTTGTTGATTGTTGGAGATTTTTTTAAATATTTAATTTCACACTGTTTCACAATAATGGCAAATATCAACAAAACTTCACTTGTAGTAAGTAGCTGCCTACCATTGGCAACTACTACAGCAATCAGAATGGGAAAAAGTGTATTTGTTGATTGTTGGAGATTTTTTTAAATATTTAATTTCACACTGTTTCACAATAATGGCAAATATCAACAAAACTTCACCTGTAGTAAGTAGCTGCCTACCATTGGCAACTACTACAGCAATCAGAAGGAGAAAATATCTATTTGTTGATTGAGAAAATATCTTTCGACAACGAATATCCAGCGAATACCAAACCTCCTGCTAACTTATGCACGCTGGTTGTGTGCTACATAACAGTTTACTACTTTAGCAAGTAGTTTAAGGCAATAATAATACTCACTCCAGAAGGCGCGACATTCCTGTGACACACTGCTTGAAAACCAGGCAGACTTGGTCTTGAACATGACTACTGAAAGAGGCTAATTGCTAATTCAAACGGCTAAGTTTTGTTTTTCACTCTTAAGATGGCGGACATTCGCGCGAGATGCTGCGTTCAAATGCTGTGGAAAAACTGTGAGGGAAAATACAAGAAAAAGGAACAGCGTGGTTTTCGGGAATCGGGAGGCAGAAGATGACGTAAAAGACGAACTGGTGTGTGCACAGGTGGAACAGTAGTTTCAATCAGGGCGTGAATTTCAAACTTTTGTTTTAAGTTAAACTTTAATTTACATATGTGTTGTGGGATGTGCCGTAGCATAATCACTAATGTGTAACCCAGGTAGCTCAGTGCGTGAATGTGAGAGAGTGCGTGCGCGCAGCCGAGACGCTGTACGCGAGCGAGCCCGTGAGCGGAAGTGTGTGTGTTTGTTTACATGTGTGCGGGTGAACGAGTATTAGCGACGGCAACCGGAGTAGCTTGAGAGGGAGCGTTGGATATAATGTGAGCTCAGCTAATAAAGCCGGATTCTCTTCAGCCAAAAACGGCCTGTACATGTGTGTGCCACCACATAACCACCGAGGAGTAAAAAGTCTCGGGAGTTAACCCCGGAGAAACGACGTTACCTCCGGCCCTGGAGAAGATAGCTCTCCCCTGTGTCCCCCCAAACCACGGTCAGGAGATAAAGCAGGAAAGGCTAACAGGTGGATTTATATAATACTTATTTAACCACGTACACTGAGTTGTAGTTGGTGGCATGAAATAAACGTACGTTAATCAAACATACTGTTATTATGCCTATAATTTTAACTGTGAAAGGGGGCAGCAACATGTCATTTAAAGGGACACTGCGTAGTAGTTATGGGTTTATATGAACCAAAATCCACTTTTTTTATACATATTATGTACCCCTGCATTGTCTAGTCGCTGAATAATAGTTTTTGTTTCATTCATTCATTCGTAGTGTTTCAAAAAGTCATGTAAAATAACATAGTCACGGGCCGCTGTTGCATTGCCACTGTTAGCAGTGAGGTCAAGGGTCACTGAGGTTACCAAACCAATTTTGAGTTCCAATAGTTAGTGCTAAAGGTATTGAAATCAATGAAATGACAAGGGTGCCTACATTTATGCACATGCCTAATGTGTTTAAATAATTCTTGCACACTTTCTCTAAATCCTACAAACTTTATTTCACTTCTCAAATATCACTGAGTTTGTCTCCTATATGATATATTTACCTGAAATTTCTTATAAAAAACAACCAATGATTTATCAACGAAAATCATTAAAATGTACAGGGGTGCCCAAACTTTCTCTTGCATACCACTGTATATAAAATCTGTGGTGTATCCTGCAGCAGTACCCCCATTTCTCCACAAGATGGTAGTATTTTGCAGTATATTCCACAGTTGAAAACAATGTAATGGTATATAATTTATAACAGGTCAGTACACGGTGTACTGTAAAATGAAGATCATGTAAAGTTAATGAGCTGTTTTATATTTCAGTATAGTTTATTACTTGAAGCTTTCAGATGATGGAATTACCAAATGGCTGGTAAAAAAATAATAATTTAGAGCACTATAAAGCGACTGCCCAATCTGATGTAGTTGTATATTTATGTTTACACACCATATTTGTTTCATGTTTGTCAAGCATTTTTTTCCCCTATTGTCTGTTTCCACTTGTTCACGTAACACAATGAGGTGTTCATCAGCTCTTACATATTCAACAACACCTGTTCTGGCAGCATCAGCACATTTGCCTTACATTCTATCACCTCCTCAGTGGGGTTGTCTGCAGGTCAGGCACTCGCTGCAACATGGTCACACTCGAGTAACCCACTGACTCCTATTTATGAAACCCAGTAATGTCATGTAACCTTGTGTTTTATGACAGTGGCAGCCTATTAAGGAGGATGTAGCCGATCCTGCTGCTGCTGCTGTAAGTGATGGGTTATGCTCATATGAACTCTGAGGAGAGCCTGTAGAAAAGCCTTTACGTCAGTCTTCTATGGCGGCTTCGCACATCACACTTGAGTGTGTGTGAATAACATATATATGTATTTTATTATTATTTATTTTTACTGTATTAATACGATACCATATAAATGGAAAAAACAAAATCCAATATCACCAAATCTACAGGAATTTTATTGTTAAAAAAAAAAAATCAAAAATAAAATGTAAAATTACATCACATTTTATGTAAATTTGCATTTGAATGTGAACTAAATATGTTAAATTGCCTTTAAAAAACACACAATAATAATGTAATATCACATTATGGTTAATTGTAATTCTAAAAGTAAATCTTTAAATTACTGCGCCAGTATATTTTAATTTACAGTTATTGCGTAGTCTTATGCAAAATGGTAGTAAACTTGTAAAAAAAAAAATACAGACAGTTATATGTAAAATTACAGCTTAAGAAGTACAAATGCAATAAATTGTCATGAAAAATATATATTAAAGCTCAGATACAGTGGTCCTGTTGCACATATATGGTAGTTATGGAGGTCTACTTACATACATTAACTTGTTTTTATGGTCAAAAACTGTAAAGGAGCCGATAGAAATCCTCTTTTCTGACGGTGTTTCCCATGTTTACGTAACCGGACCGGGTTTTTTCAGAGATCTCGCTGAGCCGGAGATTACAATAAAACACAGCATTCTCAGCAGAAATGTTTGTTTAGAACCTTCAGGGCTTCATAAACAAGGTAATGACGCAGATACACACTAAAAAAAAACAGCGTTAATTGGAACTTCCGGTCTAGGTCTGCTTTAACATAATCTTACATTTTGGCTAATTAACAGCTATTTTAAGCATAAAACCTAAAATTACTGAAAATATCTGTATATCTACTAGCATTTCACTGTTTTATTGGAAAACAGTAAAAAACTGTTGATTTCCTGTCAAACATTTTTCTTTAACAGTGTATGGTGCTCATTCATCATGTGAAGGCGCTCCCTTCCTGTCGACATGGCATACTGACACACACACAGAGGCACACACTCTGCGTTGTATACAGTTTTGCTGCATCTACTGTTGTTCTGTGACCGAGTTCACTTCATACACAGTCACTAGTTGATGGGGTTCAGAGCAGCGATAACTCTGTTGCCATGGCGACGCTCAAACCACACCCTGCTTCTTATACCCAACCCCCAACACATGCTCTGTTCAGAACAAAGCACTGGAAAGAGCGGCTGGATTGTGGTTGCTTTGCTGTGAGCAGAAGGACAGGAGACATTAATCATTTTTCTCCCGTAGACTGACCTTTGTACGAGGAAAAAAAAAAAAAACGGCTTGATTTTCATAATGATATGAAAAATTCATGTTCATTTTACTTGCAGGAAAAAAAACAGAGACATTTTGATGTTTGAGAAAATGATTTATTATTCTAACAGTAATGATTTCATACATGATGGATTACTATAAATATGAATAAATATTCATGGCCTCATAGATGACGTGATGTTTTTTACTTTAGAATTTCAAATCTCATATGGAGATAGTGGAGTGTAGTGCTGAGAAAATGCTGTGTGAGTTTCACCATGAATAATTTGATGGGAAATGATCTTCAGTGTAGAACCTGTGGCAGCTGTTGTTATCACACTTTGTACATTTTCCATCTGTCTGCAGCTCTTACATTTTACTCTGGACTATAGTGTGTTGTCTGATATTAAGGGATTATTTACAAATGATTTGTCATGAAATATACCTGTATGTTTGATGTTGTGCTGTTTTTGTCACTTCAGCCTACAAGACTGAGAAACGGCCTAGGGTGGCAGACCTGGCTGCCACGGCCTCATCCATCTCCCCGCTGTCCCCTGTGATATTGTGCCATTGTGTAAGTAAATCTACTTTAATGGATTGCTATAGCTGTATGTGTTTGAATTTAGCACTGAAACAGAAACTATAATACTATTATAAATGATTTTCTTGCTTATTTTTCTGGACTAAATGATCGATTATTTTCATTTCCGACGGCCCCAAGTAGCATATTTTACATAAATCAAACAATAATTGACAAAAAGTCATTTTATAGATTTGGCTATTTGCCGTGTGTGTGTGTGTGTGTGTGTGGTTTGTTTCGATGTCTGTTCAATAGGTAACGACATCACAAGTGGACAACTGTGTTAACATCTGGCACTGCATCTACTTGAATAAGCCCTTGGTACTGGCATGTGACTTCATTATTGATTTATGAACCTTTGAAAAGAAGATTTTTAGCCGGTCCATGTATGACAGATGGTTCTATTGTGTGCTTGTTGTTGTTGTTGTACAACATACTGAGACCCTGTTTAGCCCTGGTATTGACACCTGTCCTGAGTGATCTCATCACAAGTGGACAATGCTTAGATCTTGCATCTTTTGATCTGATGACAAAAAAAAAAAAAAAACACATTTGGACAAACGTGGCCACGCCCCTGAGTTTATATGAACACAATTCATCCTCAGGAGGGATTAAATACTGCCCTCTTAGCTGACCTCCTCTGATCTGCTGCAGTTTTATAGTATTCTTTTTATTTTTTTATTCATATGTTGATTTATTTTTAAGTAAACAAAACAGTCCTAAACACTGTCTCATCTGTAAGTAAAAAAAATGTTTTATTTATAAATTAAAATCATAATTAATAGGAATAGTAATCTGGACTTTGTTGGATTAGAGCATTGGTTCTCAAAGTGCAGCCCGGGGGCCAATGGCGGCCCGCAGAAACATTTCTGGCGGCCCGCAATGAATTACAGTTGATAGTTTTAATCCAGGAGCGACTAAGCTTGTTAAATGTTTATTGGACATTACTGGATACAGACCAATAAGTGTAAACAAAAATACTGGGTATTTACTTGGTTTCTATATGGTGAATTTTAGTGTATTATTGGGTTATAAGCTGGTAATAAGCAGGTAGCTACAGCCCCCAATTACTAGCTATTTACCCAGTAAATATATGGTAACAGAAATATTACTTGGTTATAGATAAATATTATGTGTTACTTGGTATTAACCTGTAATTAGAAGGTAAGAACAATGGCCAAAAAACTGGGTAATTACCCAGTAAATTATAAAGCGTTATTATATTAACGCTTAATGACATTATATTAATGCTTATATTACTTAACGCTAAACTGTAGAACTGCAATCTGGTCATTAAAATGATTATGAGTTTTTTTTTCCTTTGTCTTCCCTCAGTCCAATGTTGGGTTCCTAAATTGGCCCTCGGGTATCAAAACTTTGAGAACCCCTGGATTAGAGGAACTATACTTAGGGTTTCATTAAAGCATTTTCATCTTGTGCCTTTAATTAAAACCATTCACCAAAAAGGAAGCTTGATTAAAGAATTACACAGAAATATAATACCACAGGCATAAAAAAAAAAGAAGCACAATTCACACTGCGTTGCGTTGATGTGAGGACTGTGTGGAGATATTTTGTGTAGCGATGCAACGATCCAGTGCAGGGAGGTTTAGAACAAGGAGTGACACGTTTTTAAATAGCATCAATAGCTGCCACATGAGCTCAATAACAATTGGTTATTTTCTGCTGGCTCTAAATTCTCCACACCTTCCGCTTCCAGACATCGGCAGAAAGCCAGTCATCCTGCCAGATACTGGAGTTATTCTACTGTATCTGTCAGGAGAACTGATTTGCTCTCCCAATTTGTCACTTTAACTCGCACTCACTTTAGTTCTGCGTTAAATTATCCATTATCCCCCCCCCCCCCATTATTCTCTTTCCGTTTCTCTGTCTCCCTATCAAGTCTTTTCTCTCCAGCTGAGCAAACATCAAAGCGGTGTGCTTGAAATCGCAGGTGTTGAAGGATTAAGGCTGCCGCGGGACAGGGGTTTTATTCTCAGCCTCATCTTTGATGTAGTGTCTCTTTTACTCACACGTCTCTCTCTCTCTCTCTCTCTCTCTCTCTCGTAACATGGATTTGTCAGTGTCCTCATTCTCACACAGCAACATTCAGTGGGCACACACACACCCGCAGAGTGGTAAATGTGTTGTGGGGATGATTTAATGTCAATTCCTGCACAGATGATGAAGACGTGACAGTGAGAGTTTAGTAAGTATAAGTGGTTGTTGGAAGTTCATGCGGGCAGGTCTTTGTATATTCTGAGATTTCACTTTTCACGGTTTTGTCTCTGTAAGTGAATCTAGTGGCAAGGGCCAATTCCTATCTTAACCCTCAAGCTCAACCCTTAATCTTAACTGGCCCTTAAAACCAAGTGTTGAGGGTTATTTTGTCACTTAGAAATGGGACACCCCTTAAATGCAGATACGTCTTCAGACTGTAGGGGGCAGAATAACACGAAAGCTGCGTCCAGTCTGTCAACTCCAAAAAAGAAGAAGAAGAAGAACACATTTGCGTCAGGATTATTTATTACGATCCGTTTGTCAGTCAAGTTAATAGGTTGTCAGTTAGTTATAAGATGATACTCATACAAATACCACAACCACGGACATATTCAGCTGACAGTTACCACACACCACGGCTTATTGAAAAGTAAACCATAGCAAACCATCGCTTGTCCGCACCGGCTATTGACAAAAGATCGTAAAATAAAAATAAATGTTACGCAACAATGACGTCAGTAATCCATAATATGGACCTAAACTAAGATAATACAATGGTTTTCATCATTTTCATATCTCTAATAACAAAGAAAATACTTAATTTGTATCGCACTCGCTTCGCTGCTTTCGACGCCATCTTTCTTATGTGAAAACACGCAATGCATTCTGGGTAGCCCTTGCTCCCAAGGGTGGTTTGATCATTATTTCTAATCTTGTCAATGTCTTGACTATATTTTATATTCATTTTGAAACTCCTTTGATGAATAAAAGTGTGACTTTTAATGGAAAACCCCCAAAAATTGTATAGGTGACCCAAAACTTTTGAACGGTAGTGTACTGAACATGGGTTGTCTTAATATTTGGTAAAGATGCCCATGCTGCCCTCGCTGGTGTTTTAGAAATATATTGCATAGAAATGATGTTTACACTGAGGAGTAACCGATTACTTAGTTTTGCTTGAATTTCTATTTTCATAATGTGTCATGTGTCGATGAAAATATGATCTCAGTTGTATTTAAAATGGCATTGGAGACATTTCTTTTGTGCATGGAAACATCACTTTCGCCTGAAATTGTGCACCAAAATTATTTCAATGTGAGCCGAGCTTTAAAGAGACGTCAGTGCTGGAACAGGATGTTATCAGAACTGTTTTTGTAATTAGAAAATTGTGTCCAGACACCGGTGGTGATGATGGTGGTCCTGGTGGACCTGATGAGATTGCAGGATGAATGATGGATCGGATGAGATGTGTGAAAACTTGGTGACTATGGGGAGGTGGAGGCTGCGTGACAGCAGAGTGAGGACAGGAAAGCAGAAAGAGAGACATAACCAACAAAAAAACAACAGCAAGGCTGGGGAAAAACAAAAAATCGAAGGAGGAAGGCTGGCCGGAGCAGGTAGAGACAAAAAGTTAATTTCACAGTCACATTTCTAAGTGACCCCAAACTTTTGAATGGTTATTCTACATCCGGTCTTTTCCCTTTGTACCTAATTACTTTTATTTGAGCTCAAAATAACTGTTACATTCACAGCTCTATATCAGTGAGAGCAGGGGCGGACGGTGTATAGGGGCGATTTGGGCGACGCCCTCCCAACTAGGAGGAGAAAGAGAATTTTTTTTTCCTCAGGAATTCCAAAGATCCTTAGTACTAATATTCATTTCAGCTGTCTCTGCCATCAAAGGTAGTTATTATCAGTGTTCTAGACATATTATCTGTCATTGTCCAATCAGAATCGTCAGATTCAAGTCACGTGTTATGGTTCCGCCCACTGTGCGAAATACAGGGGGGTCTGGGGGGGTTAGACCTGATTCAAGACCCCCTGAAAGCCTCAAATGCAAAATTTTAGGGGGGTCTAAACATGTTACAGTGTAATTGGAAAGCATGTTTTTTTTCCTAAAGATTTTTGTAATTTCAGTTTTACATATATGATCTACATACATAATACAGTTTGCATGCTTCCCTATCCTTTTTAACCAGACAAAATGTCAATTATTTTATTTCTAAATGTGTATTTTTAATGTTTTAATTATTTGCTTTCCAAATGGCACTGTGGAAAAAGCCCACATCTGACAGGGAAGATAGCCAATACTGCAGCGTGGCACCTGGGGTGGTGAAACAGTATTATGGATCATGTCCTGATTTTCAAAAATTCATTAAAATTATTCCTTAAGAGGACGGTGCGAAATACAGGGGGGTCTGTGTTTATTAGTATTGTGCAACAAATGGGAGATGGGGACCCCACCGATTGTTAATGGGTATTTCGCACACTGGTTCCACCTCTTCTGGGGCGATTTTTATTGACGATTTATGTGCATGCACTAACGTGCTTGAGTCATATGTAAATTGAGCAAAGAGAGGAGGGGATAACTTCTCTTAGATTCATGTAAATAATATTTGTTTATCAAGTTGCCATCTAGTGGACACAAGAAGGACTGTTAATCACCTAACAACACATTGATACTGTCTTGCTTTATGCAGAGGAGATGAGGAAACTTTTCCTGCAGGCTCTGTGCTGACCTTCAGCCTCGGCTGGGTCACCAGGGTCTGTGGTTCTGCTGAGCAAGGACAGGAGGACACAATGGTCCCCAGACCGTCAAAGAAACCACACCACGTCTGACAGAAGAGTGAGAGAGAGAGACAGAATTGTCCCAGCCTCTCTCTGCAGGCTCACCTTCAGGGAAACAGACAAGCACATACTGTAGACTCAGACGTGACTCACGGTCCCTCGCGCAAGCGTGTTTATTTACTCACTCACTCACTCACACGAGGCCGCCACGCACAAGCATCTGTTCGGCGACGCCCCACAGTGAAGGATGTATTTGAACAGAGGACACCTGCCAGAGACTGAAACCGCCAGCAGAGTCAAAGTTTTCAGGGACTGTGAGCCAACTTTTTTCACCGAGTATGCTGTCATGCTGTCATGCTGTGATGCCACGGCCACGTGTGAACGATATTTGCCCTCTTAGATTCTTGGGTCCACACTGGTTATCGTTAGAGGATGCCATCACAGAGAAATGGCTGTTCCCTGCAATTGTTTCCCCCGCTGAGCACCAGCTGTGTAGATTAATGACCTGTCCTTCTTTTCCTTCTTTACTCTCCTCCTTCCATCATCATCATCCTCCTCAACATCTCTTGTCTTGTCAAACGTAGACCTCTCTCCTTTTAGTTGGTTACATTTCATTTTTCCTTTTCCTCCAGTGTGAGAACAGCATCCGTGTCCTTGATTTAAGTTTTCTTGGAACCAGACAAAAGTTGTTTTTACATTCTTCCCCAAAACACACTGTCGGCATCAGTCAACCATTTTGTAAAGGTGTGGTTTTAAATAGTAAATATTGCATTTCTGCATGTGCGTACAAACCCTGCTGTTCCTTTCATGCTTATATGACGGTTTGCCTCAGTCTGGCATTCCTTACATGCATAATCAAGCTTATATTCCATGGATTTAGATTTGTGTCATTATTTTTCACTTATTTAAAGCGGACCTAGACAGGAAGTTCCAATTAACGCTGTTTTTTAGTGTGTATCTGCGTCATTACCTTGTTTATGAAGCCCTGGTGGGTTCTAAACAAACATTTCAGCCACTGCTGAGAACGCTGTGTTTTATAGTAATCTCGGGCTCAGCGAGATCTCTGAAAAAACCCGGTCTGGTTACGTAAACACCGGTTCTCCTGAACAGCAAATCCTCCTGCTCCGGGCACTAGTCCGGGCGCATCCGGTTGCGTACATTGAACCGCAGAAGAAGAATAACGTCCGTTGTGGAGATGTTTCACGAGCGACAGTGTCTTCCGACTCTGGGTCTGACTCCGGGTCAAAGTTATAAAAGGGACTGCTGCGGGGAGTCGTGAAGAAGCTATTTTTAAACATTGTTAAAACAATGTTTTGATAATGAGTAGCAGTGCATCCACCGTTCCAGAGGGGGGAGCTGCGCTTCTGAGAGTGGGTGTACTTCCAGGTACTGGCTAATCACAAGACTCTGTCTTCTGGGTGAGAGAGGTGAATCTTAAGTCTCGCGGCTGGGAAACAGCGTCAGAAAAGAGGATTTATATCCTCTCGTTTACAGCAACTAGGAGGTTTTTGACCATTAAAACAAGTTAATGTATGTAAGTAGACCTCCATAACTAACATATATGTGCAACAGGACCACTCTAGGTCCGCTTTAAGAAGGAAAATTATTTTTGATTTAATCATTCAAAAATGTTGTATTCTATTGTTTGTTCTTTGCGCAATGGTTTGTTGTTTGTGGGCAGGCCTTCGGAAGCTGCCTGCTGATTAGCTGGAAATTTGGAGTGACAGCTCAATGGACAGGAAGTCATCAAAGAAACCGCGCAGGCATCAGCTGAGCCTCAGTAGCCAATAAGCAGGCAGCTTCCTATACTCTTGCGAAGTGACACGGTGACATGTGGGCATATAATAACGAAATGAAAAAATAACAAGACAAAATGCATTGTTCTGTTTTGACAGATTTATATTTTAATTCAATAGTGTGAGATTATACCTGACAGTAATGCATACGACATGCACACGGAGCTGGATTAGATACTATTTGTTGTTATGTTTATTGCACGATGTGAGTTGTGGACATCAACATTTTGTAAATGTCCAGGCAAAACAAGCCTTTTCAATTAGTTTGGGTTGAAATGAGCGACGGGAATAAATGTTAAAATAAAACACGAGCAGCTCTCAGAAGGAAAAAGGTTGGAGACCACTGTACTTCAGTGTCCACTTGAGGTGTGCGGTGCAGTGGAAGCATGAAGTAGCACAAATATATTCAAGAATAGTAAAAGTACCGTGCTATATTTATACTAAATGGAGTGAATTTTAATCAGTCAAACATTTACATGACCCAGGACTGTGTTTTGTTTACATGGAAACTGCAATTTATTAAGAATGATGAATATCCACTTAAATGACAAGTTCTCATACAATCAAAGTTTACATAAAACTTCACTGAAATAGAAACAAACCTTACTCTCAACCTTTTTTTCAATTTATTATGAAACGACATGTACACTGAGGACAGACGTTAACAACCTGAAGAGTATTATTGGATGTCTGGCTTCTCTCTTCTCTTCTGAGACGCTGTGATCTCAGGACCTGCTCCTTCTTATTTTACCTTCACAGGATGTCTCTGTCTAAACACAGGCCCCCGTTCTCTTCTCACAAAACACACATGCATTGATATTTGTCCTGACACTGTCGCACATATGTATATCCTTGTTCTTTGTAAGTAAAAGAAAAGGCATCTGAACTGGTGCTAGAATGAATAATCCCACTGATTTTTTCCATTTTGATAGCAAGTATCAGTTGATGATGATTTAATTAACTTATTATTATTTATTTATGTAAATGTGGTTCATCTTTCTGTCTGTTTCTGTGATTGCCTCTCAGGCGGGAACATAGTGAGTCACTTCCTTACTAATTGTCCACTAATTTTAGAGGTCAGTTATGACTTCATTGGTCAATCCAAGACTTAAAGACTCTGCTGATGTCCTCAAGGCCACATTATACTTCTCCGACTGCGTAATGCGTTATCCGACTGCGTAACCATGGAGACCCCTCCAGCCTTCATACTTCTCCGTCGTGGTGACGGATACGCACTGCAATTTCCCGCCCAATCAGTAGGGGTCGCTACGCAGGGTTGTTGTGCTTTTGGCTACAGTGAGCAACGGCGTCCGAGAGAGAAAGAGAGAGAAAGACTGTTGTTGTTGAAACAGTGGCCGTTTCTCACTTTTCTGTGTCACGGAACGCAGTTTTTTAAGATAATTTGAGGCGAGAAATTGGCCATTGAGTATCTAAACATGTGCTGTGTGTGTTAAGATATGACGTATTTATAGTTTGGCAGCGACCTTGTCGGGGGTGATCAGCTCCGCCTCTGTGGACGCTCGTTGCGCACCATGATCGACGCAGAGCATCGATAGCTCGGCCTGTCCTGAGGACCAATCGCAGACCTTGCCGTCTCTGTTGTCCCTTGACGGAGTGACGGACACTTATATAGGGCTCGGGCACGTGACGTCATTACTTGGCCGCCATGTTGGAGGCTTCCGTAATGCTGCGTTCCAGAGCCCATCCAAACCAGTTGGACGTGGGACTTATCCTACCTCCATCTAGAAAAAGTGCACTGGAATGCCTGTTGAAGTGGGACCTCCTACTCGTGAAGTCGGGGCTGATCGATCTACCCCGACTTCTCCAAAATGAAGTCGGAGAATAATGGCGGCGCCCATGGAGTCACATGAATAGGCTTTACTATTCTGCGTGTAGACTTGTTTTAGACACAGCAATTTTATCACAACTTGTTATTCATGTTATGGCGTGAAATTATGTCGTCGTTGTCGTCTGTTAGCATGAAGATATATAGGGCTACGGTAAATATAAACATTTTTCAAAATTTTGTACGTGTAAGTACTTGATTAATGGAGAAAATATTCCACAGATAAATTGATTTATGAAAATCATTTTTAATTGCAGCCCTAGTTGACATCTTACTTGCACATCTTAAAACTTGTGTTTTTGCATATCTGTGCTCACAGACACACACACACAGCAGCACAAGGGCAAGTCTTTTTTTATTTCACACCCTGGCTGGAGAGTGCAAGTGCGCTCGTGTGTGTTGCAGTTACAGGTTCAGGTTACCTCTGCCCCTGGAGGAAAGTAAGCCTGCTGTGACCTTGACCTTGGCCCTGCTGATCAACTCAGTACAGCAGACTCTGTCTCTCCCTCTCTCACTCACAGAATGTACATTATGCTCGCATACACTCTATACTTTTGTGTCAATATCTTAGCATACAGTATTACAACATCAATTTAAATACAGAAAATACTCACGGGACTTCACGTTTAGTAAGGGACCGTATCTATGTTCCCCGGGTACACCCAAAAGGACCCGGGGAACATAGGACCCTACCCCTACCCCTCACCCTCACCCTAACCCTAACCCTAACCCCAACCCTAACCCTTACCCTAACCCTAACCCTTTACCCTGGAGCTCCACACCCAGGCTTCCACAAAGTGGGGAACATAGGACCTTTTTTTGGGAAAAACGGGGAACATAGGACCCGGGGAACATAGCTACGACCCCGTTGGTAACATCCTCTGTCCTTAGACCTTCAACCAGGGTAAAGAAAACCTACCAGGGTAAAACCCTTATCAAATAGGGAAAAAAGGTATAAACCTTAGGTGAGGGATCCACATCCTGGACAGACAGTCGTGCAGTACAATACACAATTACAAAGAATACAGAGTAAAAAGTGAATCTGAAAACAAATGCCAATGCTGACTGTTCGCTAGCTAGCTAGTTAGCTTTTGAACTCATGAACTTTATACACAAAGCCCATGACTGCAGACGTAATCGCGAGCTTGCATTAGCAAACTAGCTAGCTCTGAGTTAGCTTATGTCCTGATCATTTGATCAGTATTTTCTAATGTTTAGTTACCATACAATATTTATTATTTACATTATTTAGCCTAATCTGGCAATTGGAAAAAAAGTTAGGTGCACCAGTGCAACCAATGCAAAAAGTTAGTCTGGAGCCCTGCTTGTGCTCCAAATCCTCATTCTGTAAAGTAGAAAGCCAAATATTCCAAGTTTTTGTAGACCTTGAAATATGGCATGGTATAAGTTTTTTGTGTGAAAATAAGCAGAATTTAAACTGCATCATCCCCAAGACAGAAAAGGCTGGTCACAAACTAAATTTAGCTTCAAGCATTGACATCTCTCTAATTACACTGACAGGCCTAGAGAAGCTGCAAACCAGGATGATGATGATGATGATGCATTATATTTGAAGGCGCCTTTCATGTTGTTTCTTATTAATTAAAACTCTTTGACACCATTGGTGCTTCAAAGAAATCCCTCATCTGAGATAAACTGTGGTTGTGGGTGCCGACAAGAGCGGACCGACTCGATGAGGTGAGCGGAGCTCGATGCGTCTCCAGGCTGTAGAAAAATGAACTCACTGAATTTTTTGCTTTATGAGGTAGTTAAGACTTTACTGGACCCGAGGTACAGAGCACAGACAGAGGAGACAACATATGCTTATGTAACTCTGTTACAATAAAGATGAGACAGAAGCAGTTGACTGGGCAATGTTTATTAAATAATTCGTTTTTCTCAATTGTTTACACACAAATATTGGTATTTGAGACACAATGACCACAACAGGTGGACCATGCACCAACGCCCTGAACCAACTCTGCTAAACTACAAGCACAATTCCTGCTTTACACTCAAATTACACACTTTTTTCAAAACACTACACACAATTTTCTGCATTTGGCACAATTTTCATGAAAAAAATCTCTTGTTTTCATAAGGAACACACTGTCATTCAAAATTCTAAAGTTAATTTCCCTACTATGCAAACTGACTCACATGGGAAAACACCTGTCACACAGGTTTACAATTTGCAATCAGTGCGTTAGCATAAAATGGTTCTGTTTTGTATGTAGACCACTGTATGTGCAACTTTGTGTTGGTTGGGATGGAAACTGTGTACATTGTTTTTGTGGGAAATACATAGGAATAAAACAATCCATCCATTATCTACAGCTTCATCCTCCACCGGAGGGTCGCGGTGTGACATAGGGCGATCGGTGGGGTCACACCCTGGACAGTTCACCAGTCCATCACAGGGTCTATAAAAACAATATTCTAAAATATTTTACACATTTATGTATGTACTGTCTGTAGTAAGTGTAACACTAAACACTAAAAAAGGCCTAAGTCATTATGATCAATGCAGAAGAAGTGTTTTCCATTCATCAGTGTTTTACATTGAGCACATCAGTGTTCAACTGGTTCTTATAAATGTCTGTTCATATAATGGTTTGTGTGTGTCATTTGAAAACAAAATACAATTTTGAGAAGAAATAACATTGTTTTGAATGTAAAGTTTAATTTTGCAGGAGAATTGACGGGTTTTTGCCCATTGTGTGTTTTTTTGATTTGTGTTTAGAGTTCTGAGAGCATGAGGCATGATTTCAGAAAATGTGTGTAAACAATCGAGAAAAACTGTAAATCTGACAACCTCACTCCATCTTGGCTCCTTGTTATCATTATAAATCAAGGAGAGCAGTGATGTGGGTTTCATATGTTCAGCAGCAGATATAAACCTTGCTCACATACAGTAGATGTAGAGACATACACAGATGGAATGTTTTCACTCTTTGCTGATCCTCATGATCAGATGCACAGCGACAGCCTACACGACACAAACACGCAACACTGAGTGGCAGCACCTACAGCTCTGCACTGGAAACAAACACACAGCAATAGCACACGGACACTAATGCATCATGAGAATGATTTAAAATGAAAATGAAGTCTGCAAATGGCTAATATGAGTATGTATGTACTGTATGTAACTCTGAGGATATAAAGTAGGCGATTATTCAGTCATTCAACATAAAGAGTTTGATCGAAAGGAGACTTTACTTTTTAATACTTATATTTGGGGACTCAGGAGGCCCTATGAGTAGATGACTCACTCGTTTTTGTCCTCTGCCTTAGGACAGGATTAATGCCCCTGTGCTGCAGCACTGCATAGTCGGGTCTGATAGTATTACTTGACAGAGGCTGTTTCCAGATGCAGACATACACAACACCGTTCAAAAGTTTGGCGTCACCTATACAATTATTTTGTGTTTTCCATTAAAAGTCACACTTTTATTCATCAAAAGAGTTGCAAAATGAATAGAAAACGTAGTCAAGACATTGACAAGATTAGAAATAATAATTTTTATTCAAAATAATAATTTTGCCCTTTCCTCAAAGAACCAGCAAAACTGTTTTCAGCTGTGATAACATCATTGCACAAGGGTTTTCAAGGGTTTTCTAATCATCCAATAGCCTTCTAACACGATTAGCAAACACAATGTACCATTATAACACTGGAAATGGGCCTCTATACACATGTACATATTCCATTAAAAACCAGACGTTTGCAGCTAGAATAGTCATTTACCACATTAACAATGTATAGAGTGTATTTATGATTCTTATATGATATGATATAATGTTACAGTTATTCAAAAAAAAAAGGGATTTTCCTTCAAAAATAAAGAAATTTCTAAGTGACACCAAAATGTTGAATGGTAGTGTATGCATAATCAGCTCTTATCATAATCAATACTTATATTTGGGACTGGGACTCAGTCATGTTTTAGTGGTCCGCCTCAGTCAAAGTACAGGAGATAAAACATGCGATGTTGACTTTTGCACTCATTGTGACATCGCATTGTGCAAATTCCAGGAATTGTTGTCTCGTGGAGCTCCGCTTTGTCCCTAAAAAACACGAGAGAGCAGACAGGGGCAATGGTATCCGGAAGAGCAGAAGTCTGCGAAGTGTTCTATTCTTGGCTGCACAGTGCAGCACAGAGTTCTACACAAACTTCCAGCCTCAGAGGATTTACATTTTATATATGACGGCAATGTGTCGGCTAGAGTCGGCAAATGACGGCTTTTCCAAATGCTAACTGCTGTTAGCTGCTGGAGCCTCCATGATGCTGACGTAGTTTCCTGTGTCTCATTTGCATTTAAAGAGACAGACACTCAAAAGTGAGCGTTCTGAAAAGGTTTCCATTAAAAACCAGAAGTTTGCGGCTAGAATAGTCGTTTACCACATTAACAATGTATAGAGTGTGTTTTTGATCCCAAACTTTTGAAAGGTAGTGTATAACTAATGTTACATTGTTTCTGTTCATGAAGACCAGATTACATTGTAGCATCATAAAGAAGTTATGGATGACAAGTATAGTTTGTATTGTAGTGTCAAGTCTTGTAAACAGGAACTGTTTATACACACAGCGCACAGCGTTTCCCTCCCACAGCTCTGTTCACCTCTATTCATCTCATTCACTTACCTCAGCATTTTGACTCTGTTTACACTGGGATATTGGAGAGAAAAACATCTCTACCTGGCAGCCTGTTAATAAAGGTGACAGTGGGAGGGCGGCAGTGGAGAAGGCTGCAGGTGTCAAACTCTGCTGACTCCAGGCTGGCGAGCACAAAGCTTCACTTTCACCGTTTAGGAATTTCATTCTGTCAACACGTGCAGGTATCATGGGAATTCTGTTTTCTCAGGATCTATCAGGAACACAGTCTCTTCCTGTAGAACCACCCTTGTTTCCCTTCACCCCCTGAAGGTGCTTTGTAAATCATTGTCTGAGCAACAACAAGAGCAGTCATTTAGAATCCAGCTCTCCTCACAGTCAGCAACGGCCGGCTATTGACAAAAGATCGTAAAATAAAAATAAATGTTACGCAACAATGACGTCAGTAATCCATAATATGGACCTAAACTAAGATAATACAATGGTTTTCATCATTTTTATATCTCTATTAACAAAGAAAATACTTAATTTGTATCGCACTCTCTTCGCTGCTTTCGAAGGGTGGTCTCGGAAAATCTCAATATTGAGGGCGATACAGCCCTTAAACTTGCCCCTCAACTTAATTTTTCTGAGAATCGGGACAGCACTTGCACTAGAGCAGGGGTCACCAACCTTTTTGAGACAGAGAGCTACCTTAAGGGTAAAAAATAATATGGACGGCTACCATATAATATTTTTTTGTTTGTTTACCATTTAAATGATTAATATTATGCATTCAACTGCATACACATTCATTTCAGTGCTTACTCCTAACGATTACCAGTTTTTATAAACAATATCAAAGATATTTTACTAAGCGATCATATGGATACATGCAAGTGAGGTGAAGTGAAGTGAGCCCGCGGGCACCGTATTGGCTGCCTGCGGGCTACCAGGTGCCCGCGGGCACCACGTTGGTGACCCCTGCACTAGAGGGAGCGCACATTTTTGAGATTGAGGGTTAAGATTGAGGGTTAAGCAAGGAATTGGAATTCGCCCCAAGTCAGCTTTGTCCACTTGTTACATAACTCGATTAATCGATTAATTGTTTGGTCCATAAAACGTCAGAAAATGTTAAAAAAAACGTTGATCAGTGTTTGTCAAACCTGGAAAGGACGATGTCCTTGAATGTCTTGTTTTGTCCACAAACCAACATTGTTTCAGTTTTCATGATTTCTTTGTTATGTGGAGCAAAGAAACGAAGAAAATATTCACATTTAAGAAGCTAAAACAAATGTTAAAAAAAGCTTCAAAGCTTCATTGTTTCAGCTCTAATTTCAATCATCCTGTGACCTCTGACCTCGGACTGAGCGTCGAGAAAGCACACAGTGAGTCATGACCACTGCATTTCACGTGTGCTACTGTGAAGAAACAACAGCAGGCAAACTCATTTCAACCACTGTCCCATTTACATATTGTATTTATTACTCTCGGCTGGGTTCATTTGCATTAGCAAGCCTTCTTATCACATCGCTGCACTCGCTGCCTGATCTCACGCACGTCAAGGCCAGTTCTTTCACAGTGCAGTCTTTGACTTAATGTGTGGTGCTGTGTGATGAGTATTTTGTCTTTATATATATTTTTCCTGTTAGTGCAAATAAGCTGCTGTCCTTTACACAAATCTCTAATAATCCAAAACCGTACATAAAATAAGTGGCAACTACTATATGAAATATTGCATGGCGTCAGTGTTACAGTGTTATATTATCTTCCATATAATGTAATTTTTGGAAATGGTCCCAGTGCTTAATCTTAGTTCTAATTTTAGCTCAGCATTAACAATCCAAATAAAAAAAAGATCCTCCCCAAAGTGACATTCTGCCACCTACTTATAATTCAGTGTAACTGTTTTTTATAACACTACTTTGTACATGTGCTATCATGTGCTTTTAAATGTGATTTACAGTGATGTTGCTTTTTTCCTGTACATTATTTCTGTATTTCAACATGATTTAAACACAAAACATCCTCCTGGGTGGCAAATTAGACCAAGTGGTTTCAGTTTAATTGAGTCTTGCTTTCATTAGCACTCACTGGCCACTTTATTAGGTACACAAGTCAGTGCAGGATCAGTGGCATCTGGTGTGTCCTTCTGCTGCTGTAGTCCATCTGCTCAAAGCTTCACAAAATGATCATCTGCATACATTTGTTGTGAGACGTAAACATTTGAGTCACATTGTTGCGTTTCTAACATTTCAAACCAGTGTGGTCGTTCTCTACGGAAGCGTATTGCATTCACTTGAAAAAAAAAAAAAAAATCCTGTTTTTCTCAGTAATTAATTTTCGGTTTGATTTTTTGAATGTTTTTTTTCCTGTTTTTCTGAGTAATTTTTTTCTGTTTTTCGGAGTAATTTGTTTCTGTTTTTTGGAGTAATTTTTTTCTGAGTTTAGAGAGCATTTGAAATAATAAACACATTCACTCCTTTATTGAGAGTTCGATTTATAACAACATGGACGGCTTGTTTAGTTTAATCAAGTTTTACTTTGATCTGGGTTTAAGACACTGGGAGATAGTCCTGTCTTTCGCTGTATAATATTCTTTGTTTCATTTTCGTAGTGTTTCAAAAAGTCATGTAAAATAACATGGTCGCGGGCCGTTACTGCATTGCCACGACGCCATGTTTCTACGGGAGCCTGTAAGGACAAACGCGAGAGAACAAATCAAGCACCGCTTTACTTGTAGCGGAAGTTCCGCTGCTTCGTCTGCTACGGCCGCGGTAGCTCGCCCTCTCCCTCGCCTCACGAACCTCATCTGCTGACACGGAGAAAGACGACGAGGACTACATTTGACCAGCTGAGGATACTGTAGCGCTCAGGGAAGGGAGGGGGTGAGCAGAGGAGCAGTTCTTTGTTGTAAATTTCAGCCTCTCCTCTAGATGGCACTATAAACCACTTACTTCACCTTTAAGTCAGATAGATGGTATTATCATTAGTTTGTCGACTTTACGCAGGCAGGTCTCCTGATCATCTCTTGAGTCACCACGTAGCCAGCCTGAATGCATTTCAAATGCATCATCTTGTATCCATGGAGCATGTCATATCTGGTTAACTGATCCTGGAGAAAGATTGCTATGTCGAGCAGATCTATTTTGTCTGGCTCTCCGATTTGACCAATCATGCTGTCTGACTGAGGTTAGGACCTCCTACCTCATTGACATATAGACACAGAAATAAATAAATAAATGTAGGTGAACAGAAATGTAGAAATAAATATAAAGCATTTACTTATTTATTTATGCATTTCTATATTTATTTATTTATTTGTGTATTTATTTATGCATTTATTGGTGCATTTATTTATTTATTTATGCATTTATTTATTCCTGTATTTATTTATTTATTGATATGTCAGGTTTCGTCCTCCATATATTATATGTATAACTGTCATATCAAATAATAAAGCCTTGTGAAAGTCGAGCTGCAACTAATGATTATTTCCATCGTATCACGTTTCACTTATTTTACCAATTCATAAATGAATGATTTGTGACCTGTGAACCATCAGAGGTTTAATACTATATCACATATTTCATCTAACTGATCGGATATCAGATTACACATTGACTTTCAGCGTCCGCGTTCATCTGAGATCATTTTTGCGATTGCGTTTTTTTTTATACGAAAACTCATGATGTGTCGGATTCCACCTCAGCCGAGCGCAGAGCCGAGAGATGTTGTTGCCGTGGAGACGTGGCTGTGAGAAACGTGAGCTCTGCAGTGGAGTGTTGAGTTTCAGGTTTCAGATTTATTCTACCGAGCTGAGGTTCTGGAGCCTGCAGCACGGGCTGGGTGGTGACAGATAACAGGTGGACGATGACACACATCAGTGACTCATTTCAATACTGACACGGTCACGCTAGTATGTTGCTGTACACTCAGCTGATGTTGTTCCTGTGCCGTATGCATGAAAGAGAGGCAGCACACGAGTGAAACAGGAGACTCCAAGGCTACAGATTCAATCTGGCTGCTGTGGTCATGTGATTAATCGGTGGCCAGGGGGCCAGGGGATAGCGTAATTTATGGTGGTGGTGGTGATGGTGGTGTGGTGTAGTGGTGGGGGGGGATCAACACATTTGGATGGTTGTTGCTCCTGAGGGAAATCTCACTCTTAAAGCACTCCAGTATTCTTCTTCATGTCTTCTTCACGCGCTGTAATATCACAGCTGGGTTTGCTATTTTATGAGACGCTGGAATAGAATCCTGCTGTGGAATTTAGAAAAACAAAAAAATGTGCGAAGATACTTTGGAAGATAAACTCACCTGTGATTTGAGAGAGAGAGAGAGTGGTCGTCGTTTGTGAATATGTATTACAAGTATCTTGGTCATAGGTCCAGTGTGCAACATTTAGGAGCTTTGATTAACAGAAATTACTACCCATAGATATGTTTGTCTTTAAAGCTCACATAGAGTGGTCCTGTTGCACATATATGTTAGTTATGGAGGTCTACTTACATATATTAACTTGTTTTTATGGTCAAAAACCTTCTAGTTGCTGTAAACGAGCCGATAGAAATCCTCTTTTCTGACACTGTTCGTCAGCCGTGAGGTTTCAGAGTGAACTTTCACCCCCAGAAGACAGAGTCTTGTGATTGGCCAATACTATTCAGCACATCCGCTCTCAGAAGCACAGCTCCCCCCTCTGGAACGGTGGATGCACTGCTACTCATTATCAAAACATTGTTTTAACAGTGTTTAAAAATAGCTTCTTCACGACTCCCCGCCGCAGTCCCTTTTATGACTATGACAGAAGACACTGTCGCTGGTGAAACACCTCCACAACGGACGTTATTCTTCTTCTGCGGTTCAATGTACGCAACCGGATGTGCCCGGACTAGTGCCCGGAGAAGGACGATCTGCTGTTCAGGAGAACCGGTGTTTACGTAACCGGACCGGGTTTTTTCAGAGATCTCGCTGAGCCCGAGATTACAATAAAACACAGCATTCTCAGCAGTGGCTGAACTGTTTGTTTAGAACCTTCAGGGCTTCTTAAACAAGGTAATGACGCAGATACACACTAAAAAACAGCGTTAATAGGAATTTCTGGTCTAGGTCCGCTTTAATCATTCAAAACTATATATTTTTTATTGTTTGAAAATACATTTGTTCTTTCTCTGTTTATGTGTTCTAAACTTGAACCGTATCTTTAACTCACGATCTTTACAAGAAAATCTACTCTGGGGTATACCAAAAAATAATGGATCAATCGAGAAGAATTAAGTCTCTTTATTATTGAAGCTAATCATGAGTCAGAGAAAACCATGAAGTGTTTTTTCTACACGTCAGTTTGTTCGGACTCCATGTTGTTTGTTGACAGTGTGTGGACGGTGCATCACTCTCAGTCTCAGTCTGTGTGGCTTAAACTCTTATCGCTGCCCTCCGTGGTGACCTCTCTCCCTCCTCACTCTCCTTCAGGCCACTGTGTGTGTGTGTGTGTTAGTGCTTGTGTGTGCATTTACTTAATCCTCTTTCCAACTCTGAGAAGTGGTGCAAATACATATCAGACGAGTTAGAGGAAAGGAAAGGAACAGAGAAGAGAGGAGTGGAGCTGTTGTGGTGACTCTCCTGTTGTGTTCATATAGCTGCCAAATTTCCTCTGACCTTCTCCACACCAGCTGCTCACAGGACAGGAGTTACCTGCACCTGCACTGTCTGACTTTTTTCTTTGGCAATTTTTTACTGTGACGTTATTAATTCCAGCAGAGTGTGTATATATATATCTATATATATCTAGATTGACTTTTTTCCGGTGCATGGGCCGTCTCAAGAAGACAATGGTTTATACACCTCTGTTCTCCCTTCCCTTCCGTCTGTTTATGAGTCTGAACAAATATGTAAACAGAGTGACAGTGATGGTGCCGTTTCATCGTATGCAGCCCTTACTCTTACGCTTGTGTGAAGGCCAGTGGTTCGGTCCAGGAGGTTTACTCAGAGGCCAATCACAAGACAGTTGGGAAGGTTCTACGCTGGCTGGCCAATCACAACACAGTCTGTCTTCTGGGTGTTAGAGTTGAGTCAGAAAAGAGGATTTCTATCGGCTCGTTTACAGCAACAAGGAGGTTTTTGAGCATAAAAACTCAAAAAAGTTAATGTATGTAAGTAGACCTCCATAACTAACATATATGTGCAACAGGACCACTCTATGTGAGCTACGATAATTGTGCAGAAGTCACAAAATAGACAGTTATAAAGCGAACGTTGACGTATATTTCCAAATATTCACAAATTGCCGATCCGATTAAATCCGATTTAAAAAAAAAAAATGTATTTGTATCTTTTTGCTCAGGTGTGTTTATATCGTTGGTGAATATAAAAAACAACAACATTTTCATCAGATTTCCTATAGATTGTGCTGAAAAGGATATAAGACGATCTATATTGCACTTCATTATATTGCATATTATCTCTTATAGCCTCTGTATATACATTTTAACATATGGAAAAACTAAACAGAGACATCGTGCACTTTTAACTTTTCACGGACGTTTTCTTCAGTCAGACGTCGTGATGTATCGCCATATGATTGTCTTGCAATATGTTGATTAGAGCTGAAACAATTGATCGATAATTAATCAATTACTAAATGAATCGTCAACTATTTTGATAATCGGTTTGAAGCTTTATTCATGATTAAAACAAGATATCTGATCGTTTTAGCTTCTTAAATGTGAATCTTTTCTTCACATAACAAAGAAATAATTCAAACTGAATCATTTTGGTTTGTGGACAAAACAAGACGTTCAAGAACATCGTCATTTCCAGGTTTGACAAACACTGATCAACGTTTTTTTTTACATTTTCTGACATTTTATGGACCAAACAAATAATTGATTAATCAAGAAAATAATCGCTCTTCTGTTGATTATCACATTATCACTGTATGGTGATATTATTGGTAGACCATGCACCACTTATCAAACCTGTGATTCTCACCCCGAACACAACATAAACAAACCAGCGAGGGGAGTCACTTTGCCGTATAGATCTTAAGTACACGCTCTCCTCTGTTTTAATTTCTCTCTCTCGCCCTTGAGAGTGCACTGAATACTTGTGTTTACTAGGCACTTAAATGTGAGACCAAATCAATCGGTGAATTGATTAGTATCTGCAGAGGCTCTGAAAACAACCAGCCTTTAAAGGGCAAAGGTAACACGAACCCGTGCAGTTCTCATGTGTTACTTGCAACACGTATCACACGATAAACAATAAAAGCATGCTATCGCAGTGCAAAAGCCATGCAATAACAAAGGACAGCAAGTTTACGACAATCCTAGTGTACATTTTGTTACTGGAAGCTGAAATTGATTTAATTTTTTATATATTATAGAATTATTAAAAGGTAAAATACAAAAGAAAAGGATTTGATTGTCTTTCCTGTTACCTTTGTCCTCTGAGGACTATTATTTAATTAGCGTAGCGTGGCTCAGTTTCCCCGAGTCGCCACATAGATGATGTTGGCTCGCGTCCTTGTTTAGTCAAACCTGAAGAGCACGACATTTAAGCACCAAGGTCAGTCATTATGAGACCAAAACAACCCCTTTTCCAATGTAAGATCATAAAGGTCAAAAAGGTTCATATCTATGCTTTATACACACAGTGAAATCAATAAATAGACACAGACGTTTGAGGTTAAAACAACAGGATACACTTAAATGTCCAAAGAAATGCTCTTATTTATCAGTAACAAAATGCACATATACAGACATTTTATGTTTCATGAAAATAAATTATAGTGCCCTCTAGTGGACTCACTGTGAAAATGACCCCCAGTAAATACTATTATATTTGATGTACAGTAGGGTTTAAATCAGGGGTTCTCAAAGTGTTGATACCTGAGGGCCAATTTAGGAACCCAACATTGGACTGAGGGCCGCCAAAGGAAAGAAAAAGGAAAGAAAAAATCATTTTAATGACCAGATTGCAGTTCTACAGTTTAGCGTTAAGTAATATAAGTGTTAATATAATTTAATTTAAGCATTAATGTAATTTAAGCATTAATATAATAACGCTTTATAATTTACTGGGTAATTACCCAGTATTTTGGCTATTGTTCTTACCTTCTAATTACAGGTAAATACCAAGTAACACATTTCTGTTACCATATATATTTACTGGGTAAATAGCTAGTAATTGGGGCTGTAGCTACCTGTTTATTACCAGCTTATAACCCAATAATACACTCAAATTCACCATATAGAAACCAGGTAAAATAACTGTAATTCATTGCGGGCCGCCAGAAATGTTTTAGAGAACCAATTGTTTAAATGAAGATGAGAGACGTGAATAAAAATGAGACAAAAAGTACATATGTGTTGCAAAAACACAGAAATACAAATGTGAGTTGATCACCTTGGACAGAAAAGGTCGAACTCGGAATCGTTGTTTTGTGAGTTCAATACAATACAACATCACTTAGCATCACAATGTCAGTTTTTGTGTTAACACCACAGGTTTACTCATGCATTTACTACCTATTAATGTAATATTACATTACACATTTGCTGAAATTCAATAAACATGAACTGAACTACACTCTGAAATGGGCTTTATCTGTATATAATGCACAATATATATATATATATATATATACACACAAACATATATAGTGTGTAAACTGACATAAATGGGTATTCGAGCCAATTACAATGAGCAAAAATAGGTTCGGTGATGGCAGAAGGGTAACACTGCTTTGTGCTCCTCCTATAGCTGCACCTCTGCCAGTATGAATGTTTACTTCAGTGAAGCTGCTGTATGACGCTCTCTTCCTGAATACATGCTTTATTGGATAAATGTACACGGCACGACACTTTATTTTAAATTTTTTGCAGATTTTGCCCCTTTTTAGTAAGAACAAAATGATTTATCTGCACTGTAGGAGTGGTCACAGAGCCATATTGTTCACCCTGAAGCAAATAAATTGTAGGTTGAAAGAGTCCCCCCCCCCCCCTCCCCTGAAAAAATGTAATGCCCCCCCCCTTAAATGTTTTTCTGCAGCCGGCTCTGGTTTGATTATTGCCAACCAGTCTTTTCATGCTTTTTCCCCTCTCTCACCTTCTCACGTGATGATTTGATATTCAAGGTTTATTATGGCTCATAAGAGAATTTCCCAGCTTGTTTTTCCAATCCCGTGATTTTTTTTTGACCACCTGTATCAGACTGTCCTTTTTGTTGTTGTTGTTGTTGTTTCACCTGTAAAACGATGCTTCTGCCTCCAGAGGTTTCACCCTGCATCGCCTCTAGGTTCCCCTCTCATTACATCCTCTCTCCCTCTCTCCTCCTCCCCCCACGTCACTCCCTGACTCTCCCCCCTCTCTTTTAAACACTGTCTCTTTCCTACCCGGCAGACGCTTGGGTACCACCGCCGTCTCATCCCCATCTCTGTGTCTTGTTTTGACTCTTTTCTTTGTTTACTCCAAGCCGGAGTAAACAAGGAGGGGGGTGTGGAAAAAAAACAAAGGAGGAGGAGAAGAAAGAAGAAGAAGAAGAAAAGTGTCCTCTTCGGGGCGAGCCACAACAATGACCCGGTCCTGACTAAAAATTGAATGGATTAGCCAATCTATTCTGAGCTCTAATGAGATTAGAGAGCCGGAGCAGACATGGGTCGCGGCGGTGTGGCAGCAGAACCTCTCGCTGAGCTCTTCGGGGAGCGTTTTCCGGCCCAGCAGCTCTCCTCCAGACGTGGAAATGGCGCTTTTGACGGCGAAGATGCCGCGGATGACAGGGGAGCGTTTTAACGGACCCGTGAATGCGCGCTCACCTGTGCCGCTTCTGTGGCGCGTCAATCCCGGGAAGTAGAAGTAGAAGCAGAAGCAGCGGCGGGAGAAGAAGAAGAAGAATAGGAGGAGGAGAAGGAGGAGAAGAAGGAGGACAACAACATGAAGTACCAGAAATACATCACGGTGATGCAGATGGCCATGGGAGTGACAGCTTCCAACAAAGACTGCCTTCCCACTAAGAGACAGCTGTGGTGAGTGTGAGGAGGAAGTGGTGCGCGCATGCATGGAGGTAGTGGAGCGCGTGTTTTTGTTGGTGCGCGCGGAGCAAAAAAGTGGCGCGGTTTGTTTGTTTGTTTGTTTGTTTTTTATTTCAAGTGGAGGAAACAGCATTTAACACTAACCGCTGAGGTAAACTGTCATGTGAAGCTGAGCGTCTCTCCGTGCTTAGACCGAATCTAGTGTGTGTGTGAAGTTGTAGCTGCGCAGAGCAGCTGTTGAAGTCTGCGCTGCTTCATTTTCTCTCTTTCTTTCACACACACACACACACGCGCGCACGTGCATGCACGCGCACACACACATACACACATTCTTGTACTTGCTGCATACTGAGGACTGGGTTGCTGACAAAGTGAGGACCAGCATTTCCACACAATTACAAATATCTACTTCATGAATGACATCTACTAAGAACTAATGGTCGCAGTACCATAAAATGTCTGCAGGTGGAGCCCCAGAGCAAAAAGGGCTGGAAAACTTTTTGGATTTTTATTTTTTTATTTTTTTATTTTAGGTCCAAAATTTGACAAAAACGTCATACTATACTATGTCGTCCAAAATTTGAAAAAACTATTTGACCCAAAATTTTTGGTATAAAATTTGACAAAAACGTCATACTATATTGTGTCATCCAAAATTTCTAAAAATCGTCGACAAAGAAAATTTGACCCAAAATTTGACAAAAATGTCATACTTTACTATGTCGTCCAAAATTTGAAAAAATCTTTGACAAAAAATTTTGGTCCAAAATTTAAATTGATTAAAGCATGTTATAGCAACCTAAGGAAGTGATTTCAATGAATACAAAGTGAGGACCGGCCAAAATGTCCTCACTCCGTAAAAATTACCTCACTTTGTTGGTTAAAAACCCTCACTGGTCCTCAGTATGCTGCAAGTACAAGAACACACACACACACACACACACACACACACACACACACACACACACACACACACACACACACACACACACACACACACACACACACACACACACACAATGGGAGGGTTGCATAAGGAAAGGCATCTGGCATTAAAAAAAAACTAATACTTCCATCCAACAACCATTCACTCACACTCTCACACCTACAGTCCAATTAGAGTGTTCAATTTACCTTAATCCTCTGTATTTCTTTCGACTGTGGTCGAAAAATCCACAAAAAAATGTTTTTTTATACACGAGGGAGGTAGAAGAGTTGGCAATTTGTAAATGTGAATACCTGCAATGAAATTCAGATTCAGTAAATGAAGGATGACAGAAATCCCATGACAGGTGATGGTAGCTCAGTGCAGAGTGATCGGAAATGCTCTGTATGAAAGTGTGAGTGAGTGAGTGAATGGGCGTGAATGGCAAAAGTGTTGTGTAAAGCAGCTTTGAGTGGTCAGCTCAACTAGAAAAGCGCTATATAATATAAACACAAGCCATTTACCATTTATAACATCGCTGCAGTTGACTGATGAGGAGGAAACCGATAACATTCCTTGACTTAGTGCAAATTATATATGTATATATATATATATATATATTACTACAATAATAGATGGGAAGCAGCTACAAAAAGCAGCCACATCTTGCTTGGGGTATGGAAACACACACATATTAATGCCACGTTCCACTTACAACAGAACTTGAATGTCAGAGCTTGAGGGGTGTGACGTCGTCACCCCAATAATTGGAATCTGGGCATTTGTCGATCTATTCAGAATAGCTCACGTCTGAATCGTGATGCATCTAAGAATCGATATGTCGATATGTGTGTTTGCCATACATGTTAATGTGTTTGTTACGATCAGCTGATGCATGTGCGTTGAAGTGGTTTGAGAAGAAAGACAACACAAATGCAATGCTTGGAAATGATCTCATCGACTCCTGCGCTCTCATTCTTTTCTTACTAGTCTGTCAGTGACTGATCACGTGAAGCTTTTAAGAGTAGGGAAGTTGATGTGTTGTCTTGTAGTAAAAGAAAGAAGAAACGAAAAAGGGCGGCTGATTGCTCCACCTTCATCACTTATTCAGTAGTCTCATTTCGAGCTATCATGGATTATGTGCTGTGCATATCTCGTGAGTTTTTACACATCTTTGCATCATCAAACTCTCGATTAATATGTATCCATTTTTTGTTCACACATCTGCAACTGGAACATTTGTGTCCCTTTTATGACTTTGACCCGGAGTCAGACCCAGAGTCAGAAGACACTGTCGCTCGTGAAACACCTCCACAACGGACGTTATTCTTCTTCTGCGGTTCAATGTATGTATGTATGTATGTGAATGTCCCGATGTGCCCGGACTAGTGCCCGGAGCAGGAGGATCTGCTGTTCAGGAGAACCGGTGTTTACGTAACCAGACCTGGTTTTTTCAGAGATCTCGCTGAGCCCGAGATTACAATAAAACACAGCGTTCTCAGCAGTGGCTGAAATGTTTGTTTAGAACCTTCAGGGCTTCTTAAACAAGGTAATGACGCAGATACACACTAAAAAACAGCGTTACTTTGAACTTCCGGTCTAGGTCCGCTTTGAACAAATGTATGGCGTCATTGCTGGAGAACTTTCCAGCAGCATGTGCAGTGGGCATACAGTTATAATCCAAGCCTAGTAGCCAAAGTCCTTTTTGTTATATGTTAACCTCTATTGTTTCTCTCTTTTATTTGTAACTGATGATCAAAACCTTTTGTTAGTTTACAACCTATTAAAGTAGTCTAGTCTCCCCAGAGGAGAGTTTATTGAGCGATAGGAAGCAATTTAGTAAAAATCTTGACAATTGCACTGAGCTTAATCTGAATCTAGATACAAGAGGCTAATTTTAATATCTGTAAACACTGTAAATTTGGCTTTTGGCGACACAACGTGGATCATTGTTGATCATTTATCAGGAACTACATGAATAAAGACGGGGGAGACAAGGGGAACGGGGAAACAAAACTGACAGAGTAGAGTAGTATTTGGTCTAATTATAGTCTGTCGTTACAATGGAAACACTAATTTCTTCCTCTGGGATCCACCTATATTGTATATAACATTAAGCATGACACTAAATCTTTCCACACTGGCGTTCCGTTACAGCGACGACACAAATGGACGTCCAAACTAGTCCTCGAGGAGTTTGTTTTAAATACAGGAACGGGAAATGGCTTTTTTTTTTAACTTTATCCCATATTGACACACCTGACTGAATCAGAAGTCATCAAGAAAAATGCTTTTTCTCCTCTTAGCTCATGCGATAGCTGTGGAGACTGTGGTTGACTTGCGGTGGTGGACAATTCTCCCTTAAGAGAGGCACGGCGGTATGTCTGGGGCCATCACATCAGTGTGGGGGAAGGGGCAGCGCCATGAAAACAGGATTACTCAATCGTCTCCGACAGCCACTTTAACGGAAGGGGAAGCTGAGCCAGTGTGTGCCTGCAGTGTGTGTTTCATGCAATCACTGCCATGCATTCACTTGCAATTGATGTCTGTGTGTAATTGGAGTTAAGTCACTGGATCAGGAGGTGTGCGTGCACACAAGCGACTCTGGAAGTCAGACTGGGCTACTAATGGGTTACTAATCAGTGCTGGTGGCCATTTACACGATTTGAGTTTGATTTCCATCCATCCATCCATCCATCCATCCATCCATCCACTCGAACAGAAAAGCTAATTATTGCCAGCATTGACGCGCACACCATCATGTTTTGAATTCTACCTTTTTGGCCTACACAACAGATGAAGCTGTATACATAGTTAAAGGTGCATTATGTAATAAATCTAAAGCAACTGGCCGTAAAATCCTCCTAATATGTCACAGAGACTCAGGAATAATGTTCATATAACAAACTGAACTCACTAACAACAACAGTACAGACAAAACATTTGCATTAAAAAAAAAATCTTTCGCAGACTGCAAATCATGTTTATGTTTTGAAATCATGTTTTGGCATGTGGCGCCACCTACCGCCGTCTACCAGTCATTGCAGTTATTAGAGTCTCAGCTGCCGAGCAACCACGGGTTGCCAGTTACGTCAGAAAACGAAACCTAAAAGGCCTCATTATTTTGAATTTGAATGTAGTAACCGTTTTTGGCCACATTCTTACATATGGCACCTTTAAACAACTGAACCACTGGTTTGAGTATTCCTGAGATTTCTTCAGTTTATGCTACACCATTTTAAACCAAAGTCAAATGTAGAGCTGCAACTAACGATTATTTTTCGTAAATTGATTAATCTGACGATTATTTTCTCGATTAATCGTTTGGTCCAGAAAATGTTAAAAAACGTAGATCGGTGTTTGTCAAACCTGGAAATGACGATGTCCTCAATTATGCATCACGGCATAACCAAAATGATTCAGTTTTAATGATTTCTTTGTTATGTGGAGTATAGGAAATATTCACATTTAAGAATCTGAAACAATCAGATATCTTGTTTCCATGACGACTGCCTGAAAATGATGCGTGTGACCAGGCACCGTTTACCAGTTAGCTCCGTTAGCTGCGTTAGCTGGCGTTACACGCGTCTTTTTCTGGTCAGTCGTCATGGAAACGCGCCACGCGTCAATGTTTACCGGCCGTTAACGCGTCAACATGCCCAGCACTAAAAAAAAAACGTGATATGAACACCTCCGCCTGGTGGTGTTCCCGGTCCACCTGCTTAATGATGCGTATAGTCAGTGTCACGCACACACACACACAACCAGAGCAGTCATTCTGATTTGCCTGTCCTCACTTTCTCCCTTCCAGCTCTTTAGGTGAACAGGCGTTAACACACACACACACACATCGCAGATAAACACACACACACACACTCAGCAACTCCAGTCCTTCCCCCCTCCAGCCTTCTACTTCCACTCGTAGAGGGGAGGCCGTGATGCATAATCTCACACAAACTGACACTGTCGTGCGTTGGTTACCTCAGCAGGAGCCCAGGTCCAGTGTGGGCCTGTCATGATAATCACTATTTTTCTGGGGAAAAAAATGTCTATTTTTGCCCTAAGTGTCTAAGGGGTGTCGACCTAAACTAAAAAAAACATCCTTTCTGTATTAAAGCCATGAAGTCTGATCTTAAGTGCACTCTCCACTGTTCTATGCAACAGTGTACGTCTGTGTGCTCGTAGCCGTTCAGTATTTCTGTCCATTAGGAATTTGTGTGGTCTTATTTTGGCAGAACGGTTGTAATCTCCTCTCAAATGGTTTATGCCACTAAAGGGAACAGATTACACAGGGTTTATTGACTCGAGGTTAAACCCCCTTACGTCCGTGCACCCGCGCTCCTCGCACCCTGCGGTGTGACTTTATATGTGTTTTTTTTTTGGGTGCGTGTAAGTGACTGTCGGTGACCTTTAGTGAAAACTTTGTAGGTTTTCATGTTAATGTATTGATAACTGGGGAGAAGAAGAAGAAGAAGCAAATTTCTGATTCAAAATACAGCATTTCCACATTTTCTCCCTGTTGTGTTTGACAGTTTTGAAAGAGACAGATGTTGGAGGGAATCACATCACATTGCTGATTTAAGATAAAATAAAGTATCTGCCATATTCACCCTGTCTACCCTGCTAGGGTTGCAGCTGTTTCAGCTTTTTTCCAACAGTTTTACAGGATATACAATTTCTTCCTCGGCTGCCCGTCTGTGCAGCACACACCCAAACACGCAGATATGCAGCAATCACATTGCATTGGATTGTACTAATGGTCAGATGTCCTGTTCGCACTTTTATCTTTAAACGTTGATTATGGGCCAATTCCAATTCCTATCTTAACCCTCAAGCTCAACCCTTATTCTTAACTGTCCCTCAAAACCAAGTGTTGAGGGTTATTTTGTCACTTAGAAATGGGACACCCCTTAAATGCAGATACGTCTTCAGACTGTAGGGGGCAGAATAACGCGAAAGCTGCGTCCAGTCTGTCAACTCCAAAAAAGAAGAAGAAGAAGAACACATTTACGTCAGGATTATTTATTACGATCCGTTTGTCAGTCAAGTTATTAGGTTGTCAGTTAGTTATAAGATGATACTCATACAAATACCACAACCACAGACATATTCAGCTGACAGTTACCACACACCACGGCTTATTGAAAAGCAAACGATCGCTTGTCCGCACCGGCTGGCTGTTGACAAAAGATCGTAAAATAAAAATAAATGTTACGCAACAATGACGTCAGTAATCTATAATATGGGCCTAAACTAAGATAATACAATGGTTTTCATCATTTTTATATCTCTATTAACAAAGAAAATACTTCATTTGTATCGCACTCGCTTCGCTGCTTTCGACGCCATCTTTCTTATGTGAAAACACGCAATGCATTCTGGGTAGCCCTTGCTCCCAAGGGTGGTCTCTGAAAATCTTAATATTGAGGGTGATACAGCCCTTAAACTTGCCCCTCAACTTAATTTTTCTGAGAATCAGGACAGAACTTGCACTAGAGGGAGCACATTTTTGAGATTGAGGGTTAAGATTGAGGGTTAAGCAAGGAATTGGAATTCACCCTATATTGTACACTAATTTTCCACATTTGAGCGACTGGCTGCTGCTGTTTGTCCATTCCTTAACCTCTGACTTAATAAGAGACACACTCACTCACCCAGAGCTGACCCCCATGAGTAAACACACACAAACCTTCCCTGCATGTGCATGAGGCAACGACATAAGTGATTAACAGACGTGCAGCTTGTGAACAGGGAAGGCAGGCAACTGCTTGGGGCCCCATACCGATAGGGGGCCCCCGACACTCGGAGCCCGAGGGCTGTTTTTACTGAAATGTGCAGTGAGCAGCCGCGTCACAGTCCCCCTTAAACAACAGTGGGCGATTTGCAATGACATCTCAGTAGGAAACCTCCCTAAAGGGGCCCCACCTCACTGTAACCTGTGTGAAGTTATCGTTCTGCAAGTTGGAAACGAAGCTGAAGGAAAATGAAGAGGAGTTTTCAGTCAGGTACTGAGAAGAGGCAGAAAAAAAAGAGGATGAAGTAAAAAGAAAGAAGATTAAGATCCCTTATTAGTCCCGCAGTGGGGAAATTTCCAACTACTGCATTTAACCGTGAATTAGTGAACACACACAGCACACAGTGCGGTGAAGTACACGCTAACCCGGAGCAGTGAGCTGCCTGCATTCAGCGGTGCTCGGGGAGCAGTGAGGGGGTTAGGTGCCTTGCTCAGGGGCACTTCAGCCGTGGACTGGTCGGGGATCGGACGGGCTACCCTGCGATCTCAAGCTCGAAGCCCTAACAAAAAGAAGAGAATTGTGTTGATGTGCCAATATTTATGGACCTAACTGTATATGTGGCCCTGCAATGGACTGGCTAACTGTCCAGGGTGTGACACCGCCTATTGCCCGATGAGATTGGCACAGCACCCCCACTACTCTCATGTGGAGGATAAAGTGGTAGAAAATGGATAGATGGATGGGTGAGTCTAACCGCAGTTTGTACATATAGTACATGAGTCTGTATGTATGTATGCATGTCTCTGGTAGTGGGAGCTTAAAGAGGCAGATGTCGGTGGTGATGATAGAAGTCTGTCAGAGACTCGTCGTCTCTGGTCAGAGTCAGACGTCGACGTCTGCTATTCAGTGTTTTTGTTGAGCTGCTCGTTGACGGCATCTCTGCA
Organism: Microchirus variegatus; assembly: GCF_963457635.1. NCBI lineage: Eukaryota > Metazoa > Chordata > Actinopteri > Pleuronectiformes > Soleidae > Microchirus > Microchirus variegatus. The sequence goes on along the minus strand of NC_139807.1, from coordinate 27,448,311 downwards.
GGGGGTCAGACACCACTCGGACATGGCTGTCGTTCCGTCTTGTTTGATACATGTCAATATGCCTAATCTGTTCTGTGCATCTGTCAGAACTGTCTGGCCTGATCAGAGTCTTGATCCGGCTGCAGATTCTCTTTCCTCCTCCTCGTCTTCTCCTCTCTTTGTTTTATGAGCTTGCAGACCCAAACTAGTAAATAACAGCATACTAAGACCTTTTTAATGTAGACATATTTATACCCTATTTCTCCAAGTGAACCTAGTTCCCTGGTGTCCTAATGAATATGCCTGTGACATGCTTTGGTCGAAATACATAAGGATGAAGCACCATAGCATTTCAATCACTCTGCCAAAACAGCCCTTTTCAGAACGCTCACTTTTGAGTGCCTGTCTCTTTAAGCATCATGGAGGCGCCAGCAGCTAACAGCAGTTAGCATTTGGAAAAGCCGTCATTTGCAGACTCTAGCCGACACATTGCCGTCATATATAAAATGTAAATCCTCTGAGGCTGGAAGTTTGTGTAGAACTCTGTGCTGCACTGTGAAGCCAAGAATAGAACACTTCGCAGACAAAGCGGAGCTCCACGAGACAACAATTTGTGGAATTTGCACAATGCGATGTCACAATGAGTGCAAAAGTCAACATCGCATGTTTTATCTCCTGTACTTAGACTGAGGCGAACCACTAACATTCCCAAATATTGATTGATTATGATTAGAGTTGATTATGCATACGCTACCATTCAAAAGTTTGGTGTCACTTAGAAATGTCTTTATTTTTGAAGGAAAATCCCTTTTTCTTTTCAATAACTGTAACATTATATGAATCATAAATACACTCTATACATTGTTAATGTGGTAAACGACTATTCTAGCTGAAAACGTCTGGTTTTTTAATGAAATATGTACATAGGTGTATAGAGGCCCATTTACAGTGTTCTAATGCTACATTGTGTTTTAATAAAAATCATTATTTCTAATCTTGTCAATGTCTTGACTATATTTTCTATAAATTTTGCAACTCTTTTGATGAATAAAAGTGTGACTATTAATGTAAAACACCAAAAAATTGTATAGGTGACCCCAAACTTTTGAACAGTAGTGTCCCCTTTAAAGGTGTTTACCGCCAGCATATTAGTCACTTGCTTCATGTTTTCTATGAGTGAGGGTCAGCGAGGTTAAACATGGACGTGTCATGCACCTCTCGTCACCACATGTCCCCTGAAGTAGAAGGAGGAGGAGGTGGACCCATTAGCAGAATGATGCATGTTCATCAGCTGCCATCACTTTCGGCTGAACAGTCAGGCATTACGAAGCAGTCGGGGCGTCGCTCTGAGCTGAACGCTGACTGTGTCCCTCTGTCCTTTGTCCCTTTGCATTATGGTCTTTCTCCTTCGTGCTGTCCAGCCCTTAGCCCCTCAGCACCTCACTCACTTTATGCTTGTTTCACCTGCCTCCTTCCTCAATCTTTTTGTTTCAACTTTTATTCTTTCATATGGGTTAGGGTTGGTGTAATAATGCCCCCCCCCAAAAGCCCCAGGGAATAAAATGAAGAGAGGGAAAGTTGAGATATTTTGGATTTATCGCAGTTGCCCGATGAGCAAAGGCAGACAAAGATGAAACACTCTTGCAAATTCTTGTCTTCCTGTTTTTGAGGCTCAGCAATGGTTTACATCGTGGTGAACCCTCTGTATTCACTCTGGTGAAGTCTTCTTTTGATTGTTGACTTTGTAACACATACAGCTACAGGGGTGGATTGGCCATCGGGAGTACCGGGACTTTTCCCGGTAGGCAGGTCACTAAACTGCCGTTTTTTGTTTTTTTTTGATTTTTCAGCCTAATGATGGCTTGCTTCACTGACAGTGACAGCTCCTTGGATCTCATATTGAGAGTTACAGTTTTTCTCAATTGTTTACACACAAATACTGGTACTTGAGACACAATGACTACAACAGGTAACCCATGCACCAACCCCCTGAACCAACTCTGCTAAACTACAAGCGCAATTCCTGCTTTACACTCAAATTGCAGTTCTAAAACACACTTTTTTCAAAACACTACACACAATTCTTCAACTGGTTCTTATAAATGTCTATTCATACGATGGTTTGTGTGTCTCATTTGAAAACAAAATACCAATTTTGAAATAACATTGTTTTGAATGTGAAGTTTCATTTTGCAGGATAATTGAAGGGTTTTGCCCATCGTGTGTGTGCTTTTGAATTTGTGTGTATAGTTCAGAAAATGTGTGTAAACAATCGTGTGTGTGTGTGTGTGTGTGTGTGTGTGTGTGTGTGTGTGTGTGTGTGTGTGTGCTTTTGTCCCTGTCGTCCCCGCTAAGCTCTACAAGGTGCTGTTAATCTAAAGATGTGTCATAACACAGCGCATCTCAGGTTACAGGTTACCAATGCTAAAACTGCCTCAGCTGAGGGAGTTAAAGTGGTGTCTGCGACCTCACACAATTGTTATGTTACTGCTTTAAGCTTGTTTTCCTGTTTATAAAATGTAAAAAAAAAAAACTGTCCTGTCAATTTCAGCACAATAAGATTTACAAAATTATCGAGAGGAATGCAAAGCCAACAATAAACAGGGCCTTTGGTGAATACGTCTCATGGCAGAGTCAGACTCAGACATGTGCAGCGTGTCGTTTGCCTCAGGTGAAAGGAGAGATTGAGAGAGTGGAGGTAAAGGGGGTGTAAAGGAGGGGAAAGACAAAAGGAGGAGACTAAAGCTCAATTTATACTCCCGCGTAAAGTGCTCCGGTAGGTTACGCGGAGTCCTCTGCGTCGACGGAGAGTCTGTCGCGGAGTCCTCTGCGTCGTCTCCAACTGCACAAAATATTTTTTAAGTGTCCGTCACTCCGTCAAGGGACAACGGAGACGGCAAGAGCTGCGATTGGTCCTCAGGACAGGCCGAGATAACCTGCTCTGTGCCGGCTCACAGTGCGCGCCGAGTGTCCACAGAGGCGGATCGGATCACCACCGACAACGTCGCTGCCAAACTATAAATACGTCATATCTTAACACACACAGCACATGTTTAGACTCTAAATGGCCAATTTCTCGCCTCAAATTATCTTAGAAACTGCGTTCCGTGACACAGAAAAGTGAGAAACGGCCACTGTTTCAACAACAACAGTCTTTCTCGCTCTTTCTCTCTCGGACACCATTGCTCACTGTAGCCAAAAGCACAACAACCTTGAGCAGCGACCCCTCCTGATCGGGCGGGAAATTGCATCGCGTATCCGTCACAACGACACAGAAGTGTGTCACACTGTGAGTAAGGCTCGAGGCGTCTCCGTGGTGACGCAGTCGGATAACGCATTACACAGTCGGAGAAGTATAATGTGGCCTTAAAAACAGTTGTATGACAATAGTCATATTTTTATCATATAATAGTCATTCAATTTATTCATTTAGTCGTTTGTCAGACGCTTTCATCGTCATTTTAATGTCACAATGTAATAGCAGGCGTTCAATGTCAAAGGAAAACTACACTGCAATCAGAGGCATTGACTTGAGTCACAGTGAGAGACCATCACAATTAGATATTTATTTTAAATCGTTCAGCCTCATGAGAGCATAATAACATACACTTGAAAACAGTGTTTTGAAGAATAGTTTTTTGTCTGTTTCATATTTTTTAAAAACGTCTAATTTCAACAATGTTATGACAGTTTTGTGGCAGATTATTCAACGACACATAACCACATACAGGGATAATATGAGATCATGTTCAGTGAAAATGTAGCACTGTGCCTTTAATTCTAGGAAGGAGCAGTGACTGAGAGAGCTTTGGTTTATGAATTTCACTGTAGAGAAATGTTGCAGGTCATTGTTTAAGATAAGATAAAAGTTTTTATTTATTTAATGAATGAATTAATTAATTAATTCATTAATTAAAGGTGCCATATGTAAGAATGTGGCCAAAAACGGTTACTACTTTCAAATTCAAAATACAGAGGTCTTTTAGGTTTCGTTTTCTGACGTAACTGGCAACCCATGGTTGCTCGGCAGCTGAGACTCTACTGACTGCAATGATTGGTAGATGGCAGTAGGTGGCGCCACATGCCAAAATATGATTTCAAAACATAAACATGATTTGCAGTCTGCAAAATATTTATTTTAATGCAAATATTTTGTCTGTACTGTTGTTGTTGGTGAGTTCAGTTTGTTATATGAACATTATTCCTGAGTCTATGTGACATATTATATTTCAGGCCAGTTGCTTTAGATTTATTACATAATGTACCTTTAATTATTAATAATAATCATAATAATCATAATAATAATAATAATAAAGATAAGTGGTCTTTTATCTTGTGATTTACATGTTAAAATATTACCGAAGTGTGACAAAACGAAATGAAGAAAGCTAAATAAGGGAATTGAAAAGATGAACTTAGGTTGACTTAAGAATTTCTTATATTAAAAATAGTACACTCTTAAAATAGGATCGACCCAATGATAAAAATGACAGCAGAACAATGAGGGAATTAGTCACGCAGAGTATTTTTGAACCAGCAGCTGAAAAACAACAACGATGCTATCGTGAGTTATCATAAATGATGTAATGACATTTTGCATTCTAAGCTACTGAAGAAAGAAATGTCATGTTTTTTGGTGTTGATATTCATTTAAAATGAAAAATCTAAATCATTCATACAAAATGTAAATTCCTGATGCCTCGTTTTTGTGTTTTGCTCTTCAATGCCACATTCTTAGATGAGGTCATGTGGAATGTCAGTGACCTCTTAAATCCAGGGCAGGAGGGAGGTTCTCTATTTTGGGCTGAAGTCACATGTATTATTCACAAACTTTATTCTGTCTGCAGCCAAACGCCTAATGTTACTTGTTCTTTGTTTTTTTGTTGGTTTTTTTTGGCAGCAAAGTCAGTTGTTCGTGCTGAGGTCATGCACGCTGCATGACCTTTAAAATATTCCTGCAGATTGAGAGGAAAGTGAAAGTAACTCGTGTCTGCTCAGACGGCACAGACTCTTTAATCCACTGGCTCGCGTTGGCTCAGTTCTGTCTTCCTAAAATCCAGCAGCGTCCCTGATGATGATGATGAATCATTCAGTGGTCAGCGTCAAGTGAGCGGTCGCACTTTGGCTCCTCCTGCTGTTCTAGTGTCAGTATTTGTGGCCTGATGTTTGTCAAAAACCTGACCGGAGCAGAACCAGACTTTCACATCGTGACCTGATGACCCTGTGGAAAAAGCAGCTTTATCACTGCACTGAGCTCACGAGCGCACTAAACTCTGGTCAAATGAGTGCCAGACCTGTGACCTCACAGTGATGAGGTCATGGGTCACACAGTGGTGCAGTTGCTAGCATTGTTGTCTCACAGTGGTTCAGATCCCAGTTTGACCTATAGGCGGGCCTTCTGTATGGAGTGTTTGTATGTTTTTTTTTTTTTACGTGTGTGTTCTCCAGTTTCTTCTCACTGTTTGAAACAGGGTTATTATAGTTAACGAAAACTAACACTAAAGCTAAAACTAGCAGGGAAAAAATCATTTAGTTCACTGAAATAAAAACAAAAACAACAAAGAGAGAGAAAAAAAGAGAAAAACAAAATAAAAACTGAAGAAAGCAAAACGAACTAAAACTTAAAGGCGCCATATGTAAGAATGTGGCCAAAAACAGTTACTACATTCAAATTCAAAATACCGAGGTCTCTAATAATTTAGTTTTCGTTTTCTGACGTAACTGGTAACCCGTGGTTGCTCGGCAGCTGAGACTCTACTGACTGCAATGATTGGTAGACGGCGGTAGGTGGCGCCACATTCCAAAACATGATTTGCAGTCTGCAAAATATATTTTTTTAATGCAAATATTTTGTCTGTACTGTTGTTGTTGGTGAGTTCAGTTTGTTATATGAACATTATTCCTGAGTCTCTGTGACATATTAGGAGGATTTTATGATGCTTATGTTGCTTTAGATTTATTACATAATGCACCTTTAACTGAATTGTAGATTCATTCAGCTTCATCTTCGCCTTTCCACAACTTCATTCTTGAATACAGACCATTTGAAGTAGAACAGATTAGCAAAAAAACCTTCACAACTGGAAAAAAGCAGCAACTTTTGACAGAATGTACTTCTTGGGTCATTCTTGTGGTTCTTGTGGTCATTCATCAATTTCAAAATGGCGCCATTTCCAACTATCTTTTACATCAGAATTTCATTTCCTGAGCCATTTACTTAAAGATTTTCCTGAAAAATGCAATAATCTGCTCCACTATAACTAAAACTAAACTGAAATAAAAATGAATGAATATTTCAAAACTATAATAACCTTGGTATGAAAACATGCAGAGGTTTATTGGCCGCTCTAAATTGACCTGTGTCCAGGGTTTACCCTGCATTTCCTCCTATGTCAGCTGGATCGGCGCCAGCTAGAGGATAAAGTGGTAGAAAATGAATGAATGAATGAATGATGAGGTCACTTAAGGAACACTATAGTCTTCGCTTGGCATCGATCGCTTTCCTGTTTAATGTTAATATTCATTTAAAATGAAAAATCCAAATCATTCCTACAAAATAAAAGATGATATTGAATGCCTTAATATATTAAAAACGTATCCAGATCACCACCAAAATCTATTAATTTCTTCCCTGGGCCACAACCTTTCTTATTCCCAGATAATTTAATCCAAAATCGTAACTTTTTGTTGCTCACAACACAGATAAAAGACAAATGCTGGCAAAAACATAGCGTCCTTGTAGGAGGTAATAGAAGGCAAATCTCTGTTTCGGCTGCATTGATTTTGGTCGTGAAATAAAACAACAACAACAAAGAAACACACTGTGAGCTTGGCTGTGTTTTGTCACACATTATAATATCAGACAGAGTGAGTGTGAGCTGGGCCACCGTGTTCCAAAAAAAACAAAAACACTGTATTATTATAATATGATGACAATGTCACAGGAGCACTGTCTCTGTTTCTGTTGAGCGATATCATCTCTCAGTGCAGGATCAGCAGAGGGGGAGCTTCAGGTTGTAAAGTGTTCTTCTTAAGTAACAGATGGAGCTCATGTCAGTGCTGCTCATTCTCACAGAGTGTTGTTAAAACCCACAGAGCCACGTAAGCCGCTTCTGGACGTGTGAATGGACGGAGTCCCTTTGTAAAAACAACACTGGGATTACTGTGACAGAGACTCTGGGTTCTCTCTCTCTGCTTTTTGTATAAAGATAAATGACGTGCAGGTCACAGTGGAGGACAGAGACTGTAGGGGACACACAAGGTCTTCAATGAAAAAGCTTTTGGACTCTTACTAATGTTATAATTAGTTATTATAAAAATACTTTTAAGAGCCTGCAGAGTTTATCCAAAGACATGTGTATGTGGATATATGAGTAGAAGCAGAATGTCTTATTCCCTCTTCCCTGACTACCAGCTTTATTAGCTACTACTTATTCAGTTTTGTTGTTTCATATACTTAAAGCGGACCTAGACCGGAAGTTCCAATTAACGCTGTTTTTTTAGTGTGTATCTGCATCATTACCTTGTTTAAGAAGCCCTGAAGGTTCAAAACAAACATTTCAGCCACTGCTGAGAACGCTGTGTTTTATTGTAATCTCGGACTCAGCGAGATCTCTGAAAAAACCCGGTCCGGTTACGTAAACACTGGTTCTCCTGAACAGCAGATCGTCCTGCTCCGGGCACTAGTCCGGGCACATCCGGTTGCGTACATTGAACCGCAGAAGAAGAATAACGTCCGTTGTGGAGGTGTTTCACGAGCGACAGTGTCTTCTGACTCTGGGTCTGACTCCGGGTCAAAGTCATAAAAGGGACTGCGGCGGGGAGTCGTGAAGAAGCTATTTTTAAACGCTGTTAAAACAATGTTTTGATAATGAGGAGCAGTGCATCCACCGTTCCAGAGGGGGGAGCTGTGTGCTTCTGAGAGCGGGGGTGCTGAATAGTATTGGCCAATCACAAGACTCTGTCTTCTGGGGGTGAGAGTTCACTCTGAAATATCGCGACTCAGGAACAGCGTCAGAAAAGAGGATGTCAATCGGCTCGTTTACAGCAACTAGGAGGTTTTTGACCATAAAAACAAGTTAATGTATGTAAGTAGACCTCCATAACTAACATATATGTGCAACAGGACCACTCTAGGTCCGCTTTAAACAAATAAATTCAACCACAACTACTAATTCGGAGTAGTCTTTCCGACGAGCGTGTCCCCTTGCGCTTAGTACTCTTTTCAGATGCCTCTCGCTTATCTGATGTCTTCTGTCTAGAACTAGACATATATGTTTGTATTCGCGGTCAATCTCAAAATAAAAATCAATGATTCTTCCCCACCTGTGTGAAGGCTTTGTAACTTTTCTACCAGTTTAACTGTTAACATTTTGTGATATTTTCAAACGTGGCACCAACACTAACAGAAACACAGTCTCTGCGTTGTTTTTATTGAACCTTCGATCAATAGACAGTGCTCTGTTTTGTACGAACATAAAATCAAAGGCAGGGTAATATTGACTGAGCTGCAGATCTAAATACAGATTCAAAGCACTTACGATAAACAGCTGTGACAGTGCGGGAAACAAGTGATCACAAACAAGTTTCAATTGACAGGCTGTATAATTAGAGATAAATAAAAGTAGAACACGACCAGGCAGAAGGGAAACAGTTCTTTTGTTTGTTTGGCTTTGGATGTCCGTTCTATCCTCCACTCTGCCTCTGACGGGAAAACGATGTGTCTGTGGAGTGGACGGAGACAGACCCGGTGTCAACATCTGTCCACTTTCCTCGGCTCCATTTACAAGAACACACGTTAATGCTAATTTCACCGTCGTTAACTGGATCGAACTGGACCAAAGGGCACTGGGCTGCAGCCCCGAGGTGAACAGTAAGGTGATCTGGATCACTGTTATGTTGCCATGCAGTGATTTGTTCAAATGTTCTTTTATTCCATGGTTTTAAAGGTGAAGTAAGTAGTTTATAGTGCCATCTAGAGGAGAGGCTGAAATTTACAACAAAGAACTGCTCCTCTGCTCACCCCCTCCCTTCCCTGAGCGCTACGGTATCCTCAGCCTGTCAAATGTCGTCCTCGTCGTCTTTCTCCGTGTCAGCAGATGAGGTTCGTGAGGTGAGGGAGAGGGCGAGCTACCGCGGCCGTAGCAGACGAAGCGGAGAGAGCGGAGGCGGGACTTCCGCTACAAGTAAAGAGACGCTTGATTTGTTCTCTCGCGTTTGTCCTTACAGGCTCCGGTAGAAACATGGCGTCTCGCTGCTAACAGTGGCTATGCAACCACGGCCCACGACCGTGTTATTTTACATGACTTTTTGAAACACTACGAAAATGAAACAAAAACTATTATACAGCGACTGGACAATGCAGGAGCACATAATATGTATACAAAAGTGGATTTTGGGTTATATAAACCCATAAATACTACACAGTGTCCCTTTAAAACTTGAGGAAAACTAACTTGACATTGAGAGGCTCATGTAGCGATTGGATTCCGGCTTTCGCAGCGTGATGAGAGAGACTGACAGACTTGTCATATGTCATCAGCTCAAACAACATCTAATGCTTTTCTACAAGCCTTCGAATAACTCATCGTTGTGATTCATCTAAAGCACAGCATATGAATCCAGGGTCTCTGCAGGTTTTAACAAGTCAAATTTAAGACTTTTTAAGACTTTTTTAAGACCATAATGAATACAATTTAAGACCCATTTCAAATCCATACTGACAAAAAAAAAGTGCAAAAGACATGAAGGAAAATTGGAGCCAATGCAATTCAGCTTGTAGCTGTGGGTTTACGTTAAGATTTCTCCGCTGCTTTGCTAAGCTATATCAGACTGCGGCGCGTGCACAGCACACTAGCTAGTGGTGCTCGATAAATTCTCACCGGGCAGCACAGGTGGCCTACTTTAGTTCCGTGTTGTAGTTATGCTAGCGCATCCTCAAAAATAGAAACATTTCAAAGCGAGACTGAAGTTTATGCACGTTTTGAATAAAAGTAACGTTAATAGATTTTTAAGACCTTTCAAACGTGTGTTTAAGACCTTTTATGAGATTTTATCAAAATGTAAGACATTTTAAGGCCTTAAATTCAAATTATTGGATTTAAGACTTTTTAAGACCCCGCGGATACCCTGTAATTGTCTTGTCCAGAGACTCAGGACTGCACATGTCATGCATTTCACTTCGCTTACCTTTGAAAGGGGTTATTGGCAATGAATGACAAATAACAGAAACACGTTTGTTTGTTTCAATATAAATTTGAAACAAACAAACTAATTAGTTACGGAACATTCATGGAACACATCACAATAATAATAGCCCTATAAAATAATGAGGCTGTTGGTTGAAATAATCTCTCGTGTCTCCTATAGATGTGAGACACAGATATTTCCTGAATGAGGAGAGAGTTTGTTGCAGAGGAACTTTTTTTTTTTATATCTGTTTTCCACTTCTCTTTGATGCTTTATTTGCCTCTGTGTAAATCTTAACTATACAGCATGTATGGTCTGGAGAAATGACTCAGAAACAAAAGGAAATGGATATTATCAGTAATCCATTAAAAATAGAACCCCACTAATAGAAAATCATTGACATACTTAGCTCAAACCTAAGATTATTTATCATTAATGTTTAATTTGTAGTTTATTTTCTTAAGTAATCAGATACATGTAGCTGAAACCCTATTATAATGTATTATTATGATTATGTTCACCCAAAATTGTCAGTTATAAACATAAACCCGTGACAAAAATGTTCATATTTTATTCTATTGTCATGACATTATCACCTTCAGTGAGTGAGTGCTGAGTTTCTCTGACTCCTCTCTACAGTGTCCTCTCTGCGGCTTAATAATAGAGGACAAATGGATGCTTCATACCTAGCCTCGTCAGGCTACCCACTGACTTTCAGCCTAGTTACTCACACTTGCTTGAGTGCTCCCACAGCCTACAGGAGAGGGTGTCCTTTAAAAAAGTGGCAAGAGAAATGTTATGTCACTTTAATCCTCCGGGCGTCTTTATGTTTTCCCTCAGATGTGAGGCGGTGTCTGCTTGCGCCGTGTGCACTCGCTGCATAATATTGTTCAAAAAAAAAAAAAAGTATCTTGAAATGACTTGACATTTTCTATAATAATAGTCAGCTTCACCCTGAACAAGGATCCATTGAAAATATTTGCAAACCTATTAAGGAAGAATTTTAAGAATCTTTTGAAATTGAGAAAATTATCCATTTGCCCTGATGCACTTTGACAGTGAGCTGACTTTATAAAAAAAAAAACTAAAAATAATTATAGTCAGCATCACCCTGAACAAGGATCCATTGACAATACATTCAACAAAAATATAAACACACAAATAAATACTTGTAGTTATTGTTATGTGACAAAACAGAGTAACTATCCAAAAATAACAGTACAACTTTATCAATAAAGTGGCTTTAATTTGCAAGCATTAGGATCAATGTCTGCTGTGCTGCTGTGAGGTCAAGAACCTGGTGTCACGAGGAGGCAGATCTGTTAGTGTTTTGTATTTTAGTCGGTGTTTTTTATTATTAATTTGCATATCTCTTAAGGAATAATTTTAATGAATTTTTGAAAATCAGGACATGATCCATAATACTGTTTCACCACCCCAGGTGCCACGCTGCAGTATTGGCTATCTTCCCTGTCAGATGTGGGCTTTTTCCACAGCGCCATTTGGAAAGCAAATAATTAAAACATTAAAAATACACAATTGGAAATAAAATAATTGACATTTTGTCTGGTTAAAGGGGATAAGGAAGCATGCAAACTGTATTATGTATGTAGATCATATATGTCAAACTGAAATTACAAAAATCTTTAGGAAAAAAACCTGCTTTCCAATTACACTGTAACATGTTTAGACCCCCCTAAAATTTTGCATTTGAGGCTTTCAGGGGGTCTTGAATGTTAATCAGGGGGGTCTAACCCCCCCAGACCCCCCTGTATTTTGCACAGTGGTTTAGGTTCACTTCCCCTTTTATTTTGGTAAACACTCAGGCTTCCTGTCGCGCTGGCACCGCATCCACCTTGACACACCTGCCCTTGATTCCTCATGAACTGCACCAGGTGATCCTCAGTAATCACACACACACCTGCGCTTGATTTCCCCTCCCCTTTATAATGTCCCCACTTCCCTCAGTCAGTGCCAGTGCGTCGTTTATGCTACACGGAGAAATCATTGGTCCAAGTCTGATCTCAAGTATTTTTGAAAGCTCAAGTGAGAATAGGTTTTGTTATTTTTTGTTACGGACCAGTTCATTGATTTCATGGATTGTTATTACATTTTGTAAGAGGAGCAATAAAGCCTCACCGTCATTCATTCATCTGTGGCATGTTGACAAGTGACAGAAGTCCACATTTTGGTGTGCCCTTTTGTTGACCAGACCATAAGGAGTGTCTGTGTACTGGTCACGCAGATTGACCACCACTCTGCCATGCTCCATGACTCTCGAGTTGAAATACGCAATCTGAGATTGTAGTCGATAGGAGTGGCCAAGTGACACTGGACTAGTGGGTATGAGAAAAACGAATCATTCCATAACAAATGCATCAAGAATCTGAGCAAATGTCATGACACTCTATTTCAAGTTTGTGTGTTTATATTTTTATATATTTGCAAATTTCTTAAGGAATCATTTTACTGAATTTCTGAAATTGAGGAAATAATCCATTTGCTCTGGTTCTGATGCACTTTGACACTGGGAGGGGGTTTTGAGGTGACCACGTGTTTAGCTTCTCACAAGCATGATCATCCAATATTGAAAACGTGTGTACTACACACAACAGTGCTTCCCCTCAACAACTTCCTGCATGTGTTAATCTGCCTGTGTCTGCATCAGAGACTACACTGTTATGGTAATTGTCCACATGAGGCGATTCTGGAGCTATATATTTTAATTTCAACAAAGTAAACGTTAATTATTTACCGTCTTCAAATGTGTTAACTCGTTCATCAGACATGGAGCGAGATTAATGTTGACATTCTGAACCTCTTTTTTTAGCTCTGTTTTGATCCAGAAACCAAATCCTGAGGGAAAATTGCACTTAAGACACTAAAAGCTACACAATGCCCACTGGACCCTGTCTTATGGTTTGTCAGAAATGGTTCTGTGAAAGTGACACTGATGAAGAGACTGAAACACCACTGAAATCACAACTGACCATGTTTTCATAAAACATATTGATTCCCCTGGATGCATGTGATTTCACTTTGGGATTCATTGTGTCATAGGCGTCCTCTTTAAAATGCAAAAGGCTGGTTTTGTCTATTTAGGCTGCCATAGAAACACGGCTGTCTCCATAAAGCAAGGCCATGGAATGAAGTAAATGCGAAATATAAAAGACTAAGAGTTTATAACTAATCCATCAATTTTTACGACTGTAATTCTCTGTGACTGATCAATGTCTCGTGTAATCCTTAGGATTACATGGCAACAGGCTACTAATGCATGCTGGGTGAGGCTATTTCTCTGGGATTAGAAACCAGTTTTAACTGAGTTACTGTTAGTCTTTGAAAACCAAACTATGAAAACCAAATTATAATTATTATTATATTATAATTATTTACTTTAGTTTCTGATGATAAACCTTCCTAAATGTGACACACTGCACGTTTTAAGGCAAACGTATTAATGTAAAGGACATTGGTTTTCTGTGAGTGGGAACTACATTCTCGCAGGATTTTTAGAGGATTGCATCAGTGTGACTTTAAGCTGTAAATGCATCACTTTTAAATAGAAACAAACGTTTTGGTAATTCCTCAGAATTCCAATTCCAAATTCCGCACTGGTACTTTTTTTAACGTCGCCTTTTGTTTCTCTTCCACAGGGTGACCCCGCCCGATGGAGAGACGTCGCCTTCAGACACACCCGAGTGTTCAGATGGGCTTTCAGGTGCTACAGGTGGCGCTGGTGCTATGGCTTTGCCTGCCACCTCCACCCTCTCTCTGCCCATGAGCCAAGGAAAGCCGTCTCTGCGTCGCATCAAAGGCCGCATTCACCGCAGCAAGAGCCTCGACAGCATTGATCTGCTCGACTCCAATGTAAGACTGCACCCCATCCATCTATCCATCTTTTATTGCGATATACCCATGCTATGATATTAGTTTGACAAATTATTTTCAAATTGTCATTTGATTTATGTGAAATATACAGAAAATGCAGTGAGTAAGTGCTTTTGGCCATTTTTCCAGAATAACTTTAAATATCTGGCAGTTATTCACAATTTACTGCATGTTAACATTGTGTATTAACAAATTAAATTAAGAATTTTGGGGCATGGGAAATACCTCAAAAAAGCGATTAATTTGACGGAAGAATAATAATAATGCGCCGTATGCCCACGTGGGCCTCGCCCATGAACCCGGTCATTAACCACTCGCGGTGCTAGTTATTTTCAGTGCTAGTTATTTTCAGCGGCATGTCAGTCTGAGGAGCCATCGCGGCGTGCGCAACGAACGCATCAGAGAGGTTACCCAGGTCTCCCGTTCCAAGTTTCGAAGGGATCGTGTGACGTACGGCAAAGTTAGAGGGCACTTCCTGTTCAAAATGGCTGACTTCCTGTTGGTCAAAGGAGTGTCTGTAAACGTGTTCAGGGGAGTCTCACATTTTTGTAAAGATCGGACAATGTTAGGCTATATGTATATATATATATGTGTATGTATATATGTATACAGGGCTTCTTACATATATATATTATATTACATACATATATACATATATATATATATACACATATATATATGTATACCGTAATTACGGTAATGCAAAGTAAGGTTGTGCAAATGTTTCATCTGGTATATGCTTGGTGCCATAACAAGATCATATCTGTGATTTTTTTGACTGAAAACTCAAAAAAAGTGCACACATAAATGTCAAGCGGCGAATGACTTCGACAGCTGGTGAAACCCGGCTGTTCAGCTGTTTGACAGGACAACGTTTTTTTGTTGACGGCGCCTTTTTTTTTCAGATGAAGGACACGGCATACGAATAGTCTTCCATTGTTTCTGTTCGTGAAGAACAAACAGAGGCAGAATAGCAACATCATCAACAACAGACATCGCCTAACGTTAGGCACTGTAGTTTTAAAAACAAGCAGTAATATATTATGTACTATATACTATTTTAAGCAGGAGTACTTGCAGTTTCATTCAGATTTTATATTTGCACCAGCTCAATATGCACAAACAACTTTTGGTTACGCAATATTTGCAATACTGTCACTCTGACTGCTTTATTCTCGTGAAAAGTATTAATCTGATATAAATGATTGGATAAGCTGCTTGGATCTAAAAACCCTGACTCACTGTGAGATTGTCCATTGAGCCGAGGACTGCGTTTGACCCACTCTTTCTCTCTACACCGGTCAACTGTGTGTGTGTGTGTGCGTGTACCTACTGTATGTGTCTGAGTGATGTGGCTTTTGGGAATGCGACCAACAGTTTATAATGTACGGCGTGCCAGCAGGCTACTAATGCATGCTTGGTGAGGCTGTTTTTTTTGTGGTGTGAGACCAATAGTGGGCACTCAGTCACAGATAAATCTCTCCTGCACATCACCACTCTCTCTCTCTCTCGCTCTACTTTCTTAATGTCTTGACCCTGTTTAGATTTCCTCCTCTGATAAATGTCCACAGTGTGACATTTCCTCATCCACCCCCACTCTTCCTCTCCAGCTTGGCAGACCTGTGTGTGTGTGTGTGTGTGTGTGTGTGGTCACGGTTGTACTTTAGCTGGCCTTAACTGGCAACGGGGTCTGGTGTCTCTGTGTAAGTGGTCATTATTCTCCCTCCCTGAGCAGCAGCTGTCAGTGTGTCAGTCAGAAGAGCAACTCGCTGTGATCACTGTGGGGGTAAAAGGAGGCAGTGTTTTCAGTTCAAACGAGTGGATGCGTTATTAATGAGAGGGAGGCTTAAAGGTGGACTGGAGGAAATTGCAAAGCGACAAGGTGATGGTCTGCAGTGCCAACTTGAATGAAGGAACAACACACTGTCACTCTTTGCAAAAATCTAAAAAAAGAAACACACTTTTTAGACCCACCCGTAGGGGGACGGGGGCCTCGTTCCCAGAGAGGTATACTACTGTTCAAAGGTTTGGGGTCACTCAGAAATGTCCTTATTTTTGAAGGAAAGACGCTTTTTTCAATGAACATAACATTAAAGCGGACCTAGACCTAGACTAGAAGTTTCAATTAACGCTGTTTTGTAGTGTGTATCTGCGTCATTACCTTGTTTAAGAAGCCCTGAAGGTTCAAAACAAACATTTCAGCCACTGCTGAGGACGCTGTGTTTTATTGTAATCTCGGGCTCAGCGAGATCTCTGAAAAAACCCGGTCCGGTTACGTAAACACCGGTTCTCCTGAACAGCAGATCCTCCTGCTCCGGGCACTAGTTCAGGCACATCCGGTTGCGTACATTGAACCGCAGAAGAAGAATAATGTCCGTTGTGGAGGTGTTTCACGAGCGACAGTGTCTTCTGACTCTGGGTCTGACTCCGGGTCAAAGTCATAAAAGGGACTGCGGCGGGGAGTCGTGAAGAAGCTATTTTTAAACATTGTTAAAACAATGTTTTGATAATGAGTAGCAGTGCATCCACCGTTCCAGAGGGGGGAGCTGTGCTTCTGAGAGCGGATGTGCTGAATAGTATTGGCCAATCACAAGACTCTGTCTTCTGGGGGTGAGAGTTCACTCTGAAATATCATGACCCAGGAACAGCGTCAGAAAAGAGGATTTCAATCGGCTCGTCTACAGCAACTATAGGAGGTTTTTGACAACCAACAAGTTAATGTATGTAAGTAGACCTCCATAACTAACATATATGTGCAACAGGACCACTCTAGGTCCGCTTTAAATGAATCAGAAATACACTCTATACATTGTTAATGTGGTAAACAACTACTTTAGCTGAGGAAAGCAAAGTTTGAAGGGCAGAATTATTATTTTATTATTTTGTATAAAACTCATTATTTCTAATCTTGTCAGTGTCTTGGTATAGTTATTTATTTTCTATTCATTTTGCAACTCTTTTGATGAATAAAAGTGTGACTTTAATGAAAAAGACAAAAAAATTGTATAAGTGACCCCCAAACTTTTGAACAGTAGTGTACACATGACACTTTAAAGTGACAGGCGTTGACAAAAGCAAAGGAGAAATGTATTGCACGACAAGAAATAACCTAATGAACGCAGCTTGCGACTGCCATTTCATAGAATGACTTTGATGTCTTGCCCAATCAGAGATGACATCACAACAGAAAATGGCTTTGAAACAGAATCCGCTCCAGCAGTGGTGGGCCAAGCATAAGCTAACATAGGACAAGATTGCTGTTTTAGATGAGGCCTTAGAGGAATAGCATGTGTAGGGTAAAAGGGAGATAGTAATGTGACGGTATGGAGACCAGTTACTGTTAAAAAACCACCACTAAGTGTCAAACTGGCTCACTAACAAACTGAAATGACTTTATTACGCTATATTATACTTGAAGAAAAGCCCTTAATCAACCAAGGATGACAAAGAAAAGGGATTCAAACATGATCCATTCAATGATGGACAATAACTTGTTGTTGGAGGGACTGGATCCTAAGCCCGTCGTCGGTGGAGCTAACCCTGTGAATCTTTCGGACCAAGTCACAAAGGCCATGGAGAGAGAGATAAAGAATCTGGTCGGCCTTGTTTCCTGCAGCGACGAGGAGTCCGAGGAAGAGGCGGACATGTACAATAAAACCTTTATGAACGACTTCAAGTTCTTACTACGCGCCTGCCTCTCAACCATACCGGAGGAAACGGAGTACGCAGACTCGACCGTAGGTTCCATCCATGCAGACTGCGTCCTTTCCGACGTCTCCCCCGGCGACTCTGCTCCTCCGAGCATGCACGTGTCGGAGGACAGCGGTGCCGTCAAGATGACTACAACGCGCACGACTTTGGACGCCGTGGGCGACAAAGACGCTTTGGCAGAAGAAGGTAAACACAAAGGGTGGTCCGTGTGGAGGATGTGGCATCAGATGAGGTTGAATTTGATGCATCCGTTTTCAAAGAACAAGGATTCCTGCTCCCCTTCAGCGACGTCCTCCACCACAATGGAACCGTTTGCATCCGAAGACGACGTGGCAGAGAATAACAAGAAGGAGTCCTTTTGGAGGGCATGGTTTCACGTGAGGCAGAAGAACTGGTCTAATCCACCTTCACAGGAGAGTTTGAAAAAGGAATTCTCTCCAGCTATGTCCTCCGAACCGTTCCTGTCCGACGACGAAACTGGCAGGTTGCAGAGGAAAGAAAATGCAATAGAGCATTCTGTGTTCAGGAGGTGGTTTTGTACGAGGCCGAAGAAGAAGGTCCATCCACTGTCACTGGTGGATCTGATTCCTCCAGCCTTGTCCTCCACCACGCTTGAAAGATTCCTGTTTGAAGATGAAACTGAAAGGTCACAGGAGAGAGAAGAAAAAAACAAGAGTGTTTCTGTGTGGAGGAGGTGGTTCTGTGTGAGGCAGAAGAACAGATTCTATTCACCTTCACAGGACGATCTGAAAAAGTATTCCTGCTCTCCTCCGGCGGTGTCCTCCGCCACCACGCTGGAGCCGTTCCCGTTTGAAGACGCTGAGAAGTTGCAGGAAAAAGAAAGAAACAAGGATTCTCCGTGGAGGTGGTGGTTTCGTTTCAAGGGGAAGAACAAGATCAGTTCACTTCCACAAGAGGATCTGTAGAAGGATTCCCAATTTTTTTTCCCCGGCAGTGTCCTCAACCACGTGTGAACAATTCCTCTCTGAAGATGAAACTGCAAATTTGCAGGAAAAATTTGCAGGAGGTGGTTTCATGTGAGGCCGAAGAACAGGTTTAATTTAATATGCCTTCATGGGAGGATCTGAAAAAGGATGTCCCCCTTCCTACAGCAGTGTACCTCCAGGATCATGAGGTGAAATGGAGGCAGGTTGATCCGCTGTGGACCATCATCATCATGAGGTTCTGAATAAGGATTCCCGATTTCCTCCTGCAATGTCTTCTGCAGCACTGGAACAATGCTGTCTGGACCTGAACAGTAGAAGTTAGAGGACAGAGGAAACAAGAAGTGTGTGTGTGTGTGTGTGAAGGAGGTTATTTTCTGTGAGGCAGAAGAACAGGATGGATCCACATTCACAGGAGGATCTGTAAAGGGTTCCCACTCTACTCCTTTATGCCGTAATAAAAACATGTCCATGGTTTTGGTTCATTCTAGTGTATTGGAACTAATTACTTTTTTAGTAAAATGTTGAACTCTCTTAATTTTTTACTTAAAGCGGACCTAGACCGGAAGTTCAAATTAACGCTGTTTTTTTAGTGTGTATCCACGCAGAGCTGCCTGACGGCAAACGTTCTCGAAGCACAAGGCCATCAGCCGCCAGCCAGCTCTGCTACATCTGGATAGTTTTGTCAGTGTTTTTGGATGCATGTACCGGCGTTCACTTGAACACGAATACCCTGGACTTGTCAGATTTCAATCACATTCGCGATACAGCGTTTACGAGGACGGAGAAAAAACGGCGTTGGCCGAATGAAAACGGTAGCACGCTCCACCTGTAGAATTGTCAACATGTGACGTAGGTTAGCATGTTCGTTACGTTCACTACGCTAATTTGCATGTAGTGGTGTCCCAATACCACTTCCCTCAACGAGGGGAAATTATGGTTGAAGGCGCTCAATACCAAGGGGAAATATTAAGGTTGGAGGTATTGGGACGGAGCCATAATGTTTTATATTTCCTTTGCCAATGACTATAATAATGATGCTGATGATAATAACTAAAGTAATGCTAATTGATTAAATTGGACGAGCAAATAACAGTATCTCTTGTCAGCTTATGTTACTTTTCCACCTCATGGGGTTCGATCACTTCTCTGGGTTAACGCCTGCCGCCCGGGATACAGGCCAAAGCTCATGTTAATCGTATTCACTATTAACCTGCAGCAAATCTATAGGCTTTAGCTCTATGATTCCCTGCGGCTTTGATTGTGATTGGAGTGATTAATTCGCTGCTTAACTGCGCACAGCTCCCTGCATAATGACACGCTCTCTGCCCCGCGCGTTAGCTCATCCCACGGCGCTGTGCATCGCTAATGTCAGACAGGAAGGGCAAAAGCAGGATCAATGTTGGTCCTATAGATAGATGAAGCAATGATCTATGACACCCGCAGCAACAGCAGCAGCAGCAGCAGCAGCAGCAGCAGCAGCAGCAGCCTGTAAGTGAGAGGGCCTTATTTAATGCACAGGTCACATGGAGCAGTCCATGTGGAGTGAAATGAAATCGATCAATCCCTCGTCGCATGTGCGTGATTTGTGGGTTGGAGCTTGAGAGAAGTTGTCGAAGAGATGCCCGGCTGCATACATCACAGGAACAGTGTCTTCATATCATCGTGTCCGGCGAGCCGCTGTCCTCTGTGTGGTATTGATTGGTCACATTAGGGAGTCTGCAGGTCAGCATTTTTTTTTTCCAGATGCATGGGGACAGAAGAGGAGGAGGAATTAAAAGAGGGGGGGGGGGGGCAGGGGTCAAAGAAGAGAAAAGAAAATGAGCAGAGTGACAATGAGTAATGGATGGATAGAAAATCAAAGAAAGGTGAATGATGAGTAATATTATTGATTGAAAAAAAAAAAAAGTACTAGTGTTGTTTTGCTCACACGGCAAAATGCTCGGCTCCACCCCCCTCCCTGTAGTAGCTGCAACTAAAGGCCACATTATACTTCTCC
The DNA here is from genome assembly GCF_963457635.1 of Microchirus variegatus. Lineage (NCBI taxonomy): Eukaryota > Metazoa > Chordata > Actinopteri > Pleuronectiformes > Soleidae > Microchirus > Microchirus variegatus. The sequence continues at coordinate 27,427,599 of NC_139807.1, read as the reverse complement.
GACTGCGTAATGCATTATCCAACTGCGTCACCACGGAGACCCCTTGAGCTTTCATACTTCTGCGTCGTGGACAGATACGCGATGCAATTTCCCACGCAATCAGTAGGGGTCGCTGTGCAAGTTTGTTGTTCTTTTGGCTACAGTGAGCAATGGTGTCCGAGAGAGAAAGAGAGTGAAAGACTGTTGTTGTTGAAACAGTGGCCGTTTCTCACTTTTCTGTGTCACGGAACGCACTTTTAAGATAATTTGAGGACGAGAAATTGGCCATTTAGAGTCTAAACATGTGCTGTGTGTGTTAAGATATGACACATTTATAGTTTGACAGCGACGTTGTCGGCGGTGATCAGCTCCGCCTCTGTGGACGCTCGGTGCGCACTGTGAGCCGGCACAGAGCGGCGTTAGCTCGGCCTGACCTGAGGACCAATCGCAGCTCTTGCAGGCTCCGTTTGTCCCTTGACGGAGTGACGGACACTCTTTCGGAGTCGGAGACGACGCAGAGGATCCCAGACAGGCTCTGCGTCAACACAGAGGGCTCTGCGTAACCTACGTAGAGCACTTTGCGCAGGAGTATAAATTGGGCTTAACGATTATTTTCATAAGCGATTAATCTGTTGATTATTTTTTCAATGAATCGTTTGGTCCATAAAATGTCATAAAATGTTGAAAAACATTGATCAGTGTTTGTCAAACCTGGTGTTCTTGAATGTCTTGTTTTGTCCACAAACCAACATGATTCTGTTTTAATGATTTCTTTGTTAAGTGCAGCAAAGAAACAAAGAAAATATTCACATTTAAGAGGCTAAAACAATCAGAAATCTCATTTCAATTGTGAACATCTTTTTTTACAGTATGTTCATACTTATTTTTATTCGGGTAAATGTCAATGCTGAATAAATGACTCTGAGCTGTGGTGTTAAGTGATTAAAGCAGAGCAGCGACGCACACGCTCAGTGACACATGCTGGGGTCTGTGGGGCCACTCAGGTGTTTGTGCCAGATAAGCTTTAATTCAGTCAAAAACATGTAATCCTGCTATATTTAACACTTGGTGGTTATTTTCAGCCTCAGTGAGTGACAGTGTTTCCCTCCGTGACCTTCAGTCATGCTGGTGTTTTGATGTAATTTTAGCTTTGCTTTCACATTCGTCGTCCCTCTGCTACATTTCCAGTAGCGGCGCAGCGAAATGTTTTGTTCTGAATAATTTAGCAGACTTTAAAGCTATAACAAAGCCTTGCCCGTCCTGAGCCAAATCAAGGCAAACGTCATCATTCTCTCCGTTGTTTATTTTCTTTCTGTGCACTGTGACGGAAAACGGTGTCAGTGGAATCCATTTGTTGGATTTTTGAAAAGAGGAAGATTGGATTAATTTACGGCTTCAACATTCATCTCGTACCACATGGCAACAGCAGCCTCATCTAATGAGATGGGATGGATTCTCGGCAGCTCTGGATTTAGGCCTTTCTCCTCTGTTTCCATGGCAACACAATTACTTTATACCCTGGGTGTGGGAGGTTAGGGCGATGCTGCACACAGGTTCAAATATGAAGGGAATTAATAGTTTTTTTTATGTTGAAAGAACACAGACAGAAGTAGTGAAGTATATTTATTAATGTATTTATTTACTGTCATGAAGAGGGTTAATTGTTAGTTTTTATGTACTGTATACACAGTGTTATCATTAAAGGAGAATTCTGAGATTTTCCAACGTCAGATCGATGCGTATAAATGCAGGTGTGTCAGTAAATAGTACTTGCACGAGTCTTACAGTTAACAATTGTGAGCCTTTTATTGGCACAAACAAGCACCTTTAGTGGACACATCACAGTTAGCCATAGCTGCATAGTCGCAGCCAGTGGCTGAAATCGATTTACTGGGGTACAAGATTTGTGCATCTTAGAAAATCCCAATCACACACTCAATTGGACGTTCAGAACTTATCAGAACGCATATTTTGGTCCACCCTTTTTTTTTTTTTTTTTTTTAGCTATTTATAACACCTGTACAACAAAATGTTGTGTCTGAGAAATGTAAAAGTACCAAAGACTCAGTATCAAAAAAGAAAGGAAGGCCATATCTACGGTGGCCGACAGGGGCAAACGCACTGCAAACCCCAAAACACCTGCAAATAAGAAAACACCAGCAAATAACAAAACACCAGCAAGTTACAAAACGCCACGAAATAACAAAACATCCACGTCCACACTCCAGAGCAGAAGGGGGCGGTAATGCACCTGCAGACGGATGCCAACCGCTGTAATACTAAAAGAAGAAGAAGAAGAACACTGCGAATCAACAGGTTGGTCAAAGACCCACACGACAGCGCCCCCACAGACCCGGAGCACTTCGGTTTTCTTACTTGCTGGTGTTTTGTTATTTGCTGGCATTTTGTTATTTGCCGGTGTTTTGTTACTTGCTGGCGTTTTCTTATTTGCAGGTGTTTTGGGGTTTGCAGTGCCTTTGCCCCTGTCGGCCACCGTACATATCTCAAGAGTTATCTTGGTTTTGATTTAATGGAAGCACAGGACAGGTTTTTATCCACATACAGCGTTGGAATAGGAACAAAAAAACGACATCTGTTGTCTATTTTTGCATATAAACGTCAATAATTATTCACTTTATTCTTTTGGTGAGAACCAAAGTGAAAAAAAAGAAAAAGGAATTCCCCTTTAAGTTGATTTAGGTTTCAACACAACACAAAAAACAGCCTCCTAATAGATTTGGCTGCAGGCTGCAACTGGCAATCAATATACTAGGTCTGACCACAGTGCAAATACCCAGGAGAATATTATGTCTCCATTAAAGTTAGGCTTTCATTTAGTGTGAAGATGCAGTTCATGCATAAAAATGATGAAAGCACTCCATATCAAGGTCTTAAGGCTTCAGTGGAGACAATGAAATAGGTTTGTTGTTCTTGGCTGAGTCAAGTGCATTTATTCAAGTATGTTTTCATCTCTCTACACCACCTCATGAACAATGTTAGTGACAGGCTGCAGAATCCTGACTATTCGTTTGTGGTTTTGTGGTGGAAAAAAAAGGGGAACATTATGGATTCCACATATTTAATGAATGTAGGAATATATTGCATAATGAATGAAGCTGCTGACTGATGTATTCAGATATTCTGGTTAAAAAGAAGACGTTCACTCTCTGGCCACTTTTTTAGGTACAACCTGTTCAGCTGCTCGTTAGCGCAAATATCTGATCTGCTAGTCACGTGTATGTCATGATCTGGAGCTGCTGAAGCTCAAACCCAGTATCAGAATGAGGAAGAAAAGTGACATTTAAGTGACTTTGAACATGACGTGATTTTTAGTACCAGAACGGTTTGTCTCAGTGTTTTAGAAACGGATGATTTCAGAGTTTGCAGCAAGGTTATTATAGTTTTTAATTATTCATTAGTTTTTATTTCGTTTTTTTAGTTTTAGTGGATGTTTTTATTTTTCGTTTTTATTTTGATTCCAGGTGCAAAGGTGCATTATGTAATAAATCTAAAGCAACTGTCCATAAAATCCTCCTAATATGTTACAGAGGACCAGGAATAATGTTCATATAATAAAACTGAACTCACCAACAAAACTAGTAAAAAAAAAAATATTTGCATTAAAAAAAATCCATTTACGCTGTCTTCCATGTACATTTAATCTGACACAGTGGTATCTACAGTGAAACTTACATCTCTGGTGGAATCTCACAAGTGTTCTTCTTTATTTTGATACCAAGATAATTCACATAGAGCTTGGAACTGCAGAGATTTACTCTATTTAGTTTGGGCATGTCATTTTCGAGCAGGGACTCCAAAAAGAGGGTCAGGGAAGAAGAGGCTACATGACAATAAGTCAATAACTTTGTGTATGGCTGAAAATACAAAGAGAAAACCTTTAGTCCTTTAGTGCAGAGTCAGCTGCTTTCACACTTGGTGTGGATGATAGTGTCACCTTTGTCCCCATTTTATTTTGATCACCTGTGTTTGTTGCTATCATTCACCAATGTCAGCCTCCTCACAGACAGGTCTTTGCCTCCATACAGACACCACCGGGCTCTCATTTCCTCTTTGACTTTTAATGTTCCCTCTCAAAGGAAATGAGAATGGAACTTGGTCGAGCGAGACGTCCCTGGTGAAGTCATGATGCCGACCTGCAAAGTAACTTTTTTGGAGCCTGCAGTGATATAAAAACAAATGATAAACACACTGTCTTACTCTTACAACACAGTGTTTTGATGAGTGTATTGGCTTCTTCTGTTAAACCAGGGTCAGCCTGATTGTGACTCTGGTCTGACTCAAGGTATTTCATTCATACACTCGTAGCTCGACTCCTGATCACATTATCTGGGTATTTTTGACTTTTTTGGGGGAAAGGAAAAATCCAGAGTAATGTGGGTTAACCAGCGAGAGAGAGGTGTGCGTTTTCTGTCCATCATTCAGGAGGAAGTCTTTGTATGAGGGGCCGTGTAGGCCATTTTTTTACCTCTCACATACACACTTTTACCTCTCACATACACAATTTTACCTCTCACATACACAATTTTACCTCACACATTCACAATTTTACCTCTCACATACAATTGTTTTACCTCTCACATACACAATTTTACCTTTCACATACAATTGTTTTACCTCTCACATACACAATTTTACCTCAAACATACAATTGTTTTACCTCTCACATACACAATTTTACCTCACACATACAATTGTTTTACCTCTCACATACACAATTTTACCTCACACATACAATTGTTTTACCTCTCATATACTCTCTTTTACCTTTCACATACAATTGTTTTACCTCTCACATACACAATTTTACCTCACACATACAATTGTTTTACCTCACACATTCACAATTTTACCTCTCACATACAATTGTTTTACCTCTCACATACTCTCTTTTACCTTTCACATACAATTGTTTTACCTCTCACATGTAATGTGTAAAAACATTTAATGTGTGAGGTAAAAACATTTAATGTGTAAGGTAAAACATTTAATGTGTGAGGTAAAATGTGTATGTGAGAGGTAAAATTGTGTATGTGAGAGGTAAAAAAAGGAATTATGGCCTACACGGCCCCTCATATCTTTGCTCTGGGGCCTCTGCTCACGATGGATTCATCAGAAGCCAGTGTGGCTTAGGATGTAGGCTGCTATTTTCAGGATGCTACCTGCTGAGGGATGTACTTGGCTCACACTTTTCATGGCCGCTCAGCTCCAAGTCCATTAAATAAGGCAGCGATGACTGCTGCTCTGCGGCTCAGTTACTGAGACGGAACCTCATTTCAAACTGACCACTTTATTTTGGTTCAATTATTTTTAAGTTCATCACATCAACGTCTTTTTTTTTTACCAAAGCATTTTTAATTTATCGCAATCATTAGACCCGATTTGAGACTTTGGCATGACACTATTAAGAGTTCCATGACATGACGGAGAGAAGCTTTTCCTCATGTGTCCTAGTCTTTCTTTAATGATGGACACAGAGATTGTTTTTAATCTTAATTTAAGACACAAAGTCAGGATGTCTATTCTGACAGAGACATGAGAACAAAGGAACAATTATTATAAAACACAATTATTATTTAAAAAAAAAAACTTTTCAGCACAACCACCTGAGCAAAAGAGTACTCAAAATTGGATTGAATTTGTGAAATGTGTAAATACCTCAGTTCAAAGTTCACTTGGCTTGTTTTTATGAACAAAAACAAAAGAAAAACGGTTTATTTTGTGACTTCTGCACAATTATAGCTACTTTATAATACTACTAAAAAATTCTCACTTGTTTAAACAACACTCTGAAATGATACTTTTCTTCACTTGACTTGGAAAAAATACAATTGGAAAGCAATGTCTAAAAAGTAGCGCGAGTATTTAAGTTGTAAATGTTTGTTTTGCATGTGCCCAAACCTCAAAACAGCGAACACATGTACACATTTCCTATTTTACAGATTGTTCTAAGTAAGTTTAAATAAGTTTAATGTACATTTTCTAATTATGATAATCTGAGATTGGGATTTGGGAGAATTTTTTGTTCCTGGCACAGTGAATGCTGACATCATCTACTGTATGTGGTGTGTTAAGATAGGATAATATCAATTTTCACACTGTTATATTAAATGTCAGCATTCTGGAATTCTCCACACTTTTTTGAAGTATTTCAATGCCAATTTTTGTTCTTGAGTGATGAATGAAAGGAAATGAACGTTGCGCTCGTCTCCCTTTGATCTGCACGTGCGTTGCTGTAGCAACAGTGGTCTTGAATCCCTGTGTTTGATCTGTGAAAGGCCGATGACATGCAGCAGCAGCAGCATCAGCAGCAGCAGCACTCTGCATTCTGCCGGATATACACACATTCAAGTTCATTAGAGTCAGTCAGCAGTAGACTGTGACCAGAGCTTTGTGATGTCATCTATTATTCTCATTCAATCTAAGGTAAGGCCATAATAATAATAATAATAATAATGCACTCACCTGCCACTTTATTAGGTACACGGGAAGTGGCAGGAGTGACACTCACTGGGGTCTTCTGTGACTGTAGCTCATCTGCTTCAGTGCATTATGGGTAGGCCCCACCCACATCTCAACAGGCCCATCCAAAACTTTTCTTTAAAAAGAAGTTTATTTTTGATTTCGTCAAGAATAATTAGGAGGACGAGTCACCGGCCCGTTTTTGTGAATGCAATAGGTGAGGGCGGGTCGGTAAGCTAACTATGGAGCTTCGGCCGCTGTCCGTGGTGCTAAAAGACGCGCTAAAGCACGACCAGGTATGGTGCGTAATGGAGATTCCAATGCGCTCTTCAGAACCAGGGAGAGCACATATGTCCGTTCTTGCAACAAAAGTTTTTACAACAACAAAATATTTAAATGAAAATCGAGCTATTAAAATCTCTATTATGCACATGATGATTATGATTATGATAATATAATGGTCATTTTTATTAGGTGAAGTAAGTAGTTTATAGTGACATCTAGAGGAGAGGCTGAAATTTACAACAACAAACTGCTCCTCTGCTCACCCCCTCCCTTCCCTGAGCGCTACGGTATCCTCAGCCGGTCGAATGTCGTCCTCGTCGTCTTTCTCCGTGTCAGCAGATGAGGTTCTAGTATTTATTCAGACAACAAGAGGGAGGGGGAGAGGACGAGGGACAGCTCTTTGTGGCCGCGGTAGAGTTGTTGGAAGCCGACGAGGGAGAGGGCGAGCTACAACGGCCGTAGCAGACGAAGTGGAGAGAGTGGAGGGGGGACTTCTGCTACAAGTAAAGCGACGCTTCATTTGTTCTCTCACGTTTGTCCGTACAGGCTCCGGTAGAAACATGGCGTCTCGCTGCTAACAGTGGCAATGCAACCGCGGCCCGCGACCATGTTATTTTACATGACTTTTTGAAACACTACGAAAATGAAACAAAAACTATTATACAGCGACTAGACAATGCAGGAGCACATAATATGTATAAAAAAGTGGATTTAGGGTTATATAAACCCATAAATACTACACAGTGTCCCTTTAAACAGGGATTTGATTACGTTTTTAATTTAAGGACCACCCATAGTTGACCTGGCCCATCCACAACTAGAATCCTGGTGCCGTGCCTGCCTGACATGTTGCACGTTCAGAGATGGTCTGCGGCCGCGTGATTGACATCAGCAGGGCATTTTCTCCCAGATTACTGCTGCGCACTGGATATTTGCTCTGTCAACTCTAGAGATGGTTGTGAGGGGGGAAATCCAGTCTAAATCAGCACTTCCTGAAGTACTCTGACCAGCATATCTGACACCAACAACCATACCATGTTCAAAGTCTCTTAAATGACTGAGGAACTAATCAAGTGTCTGATGAGCAGTCATATTTGCAAATGATCCATCATTTTGTCAAGGACTGTCAAGGATTTTGGAGTAGAATTAGGTTTATGGTCATGGGTTAGGGATTTAGTTGACATGTTTAATGTTAGTTTAAGGGTCTATGGGAAATACTGATATTATGTCTATCAGTGTCCTTACTAAGATAGGTGTGTGTGTGTGTGTGTGTGTGTGTGTGTGTTTGTGTGTGTGTGTGTGTGTGTGTGTGTGTGTGTGTGTGTGTGTGTGTGTGTGTGTGTGTGTGTGTGTGTGTGTGTGTGTGTGTGTGTGTGTGTGTGTGTGTGTGTGTGTGTTCTTGTACTTGCATGCCGCAAGTACAAGAACACACTGAGGACCAGTGAGGGTTTTTAACCAACAAAGTGAGGTCATTTTTACGGAGTAAAGACATTTTGGCCGGTCCTCACTTTGTTTTCATTGAAATCACTTCCTTAGGTAGCTATAACATGCTATACTCAAAAAATTCAAATTTTGGACCTAGTATAGTACGATTTTTTTGTCAAATTTTGGACCAAATTTTTTCTTTTTTTTTCTTTAAATTTTGGACGACAGTATAGTATGACGTTTTTGTCGAATTTTGGACCAAAAATTTGGGGTCAATTTTTTTTTCAAATTTTGGACTACATAGTATAGTATGTCTTTTTTTGTAAAATTTTGGACCAAAAATTAAAAAAAAAAATAAATAATCGAATTCGTTTTCCATCCCTTTTTGCTCTGGGGCTCTATCTGCAGACATTTTATGGTACTGCAACCAGTAGTTCTTTATAGATGTCATTCATGAAGTAGATATTTGTAATTGTGCTGATTTATAAAGTGGAAATGCTGGTCCTCACTTTGTCAGCAACCCAGTCCTCAGTATGCAGCAAGTACAAGAATGTGTGTGTGTGTGTGTGTGTGTGTGTGTGTGTGTGTGTGTGTGTGTGTGTGTGTGTGTGTGTGTGTGTGTGTGTGTGTGTGTGTGTGTGTGTGTGTGTGTGTGTGTGTGTGTGTGTGTGGGGGGGGTGTGTGTGTGTGTGTGTGTGTGTGTGTGTGAGAAAAGAAAGATGAGTCGGCATCTTTGGCTATCTGACTTGCACAGTTCAGGGACAAGCTGACCTCTGTGACCTTTGGGGTGAAAGGTCACATTCTGCCCTCAAAAAACAAACAAAAAGATTTGATGCACATACGTATACGCGTATATTAGGGTGCATCAAAAAACACAATTCTTGAATTTTTATATGGCTGGGTGCTAAAAGTGTTCCGATATACAGTATGTAGAAACAACACATGCAAAATATTTTTCCAAAACACATGATGATTTAGGGGTGCCAACGCACAGCTGTTTTTGTTAGCTAAAGTGGTAAACAGTGCTCAATGGTCGCCATGGAGATGTGAGCTAAACAAGACTGCAGCTCAAGAAAACTGAGGTAATCTTTCTGTTTCTGTGTTGGGCATGTATTATTACATATTACTGTCATATCTGTAGTTGTGTCTTTCTATACATAAGTCATATTTATATGTATTTGGTGCTCATTTTATCGAGGTAATGTTAGCTTGCAACAGAAAATATGCAAAGAGGAGAAACACTTACAATTGACCTCCTTAAATACTCTTTCTCATGATTGGATTCACTTGTGTATGGAGGTCAAGGGTCACTGAGGTCACTAAACCAATTTTGAGTTCCAGTAATTAGTGCTAAAGGTATTGAAATCAATAAAATGGCAAGGGTGCCTAAATGTATGCACATGCCTGATTTTGTTTAAATAATTCTTGCACACTTTCTGTAAATCATATAAACTTTATTTCACTTCTTAAATATCACTGTTTGTCTCCTTTATAAAGGGAAAATCATGAAAATTTACAGGGGTGCCCAAACTTTTGCATACCACTGTATATACTCACAGTTTTATATATATATATATACGCGTTTATGTATACTGTATATGTATAAATATATGTACACACAAGTGCTTTTGCCACACGAAGACATTCAGTAGTGCGTCGAGCCAGGTTCAATGAGAGCTTTTGTCCAGCAGAGGGCAGAGTTTCACCGTGAACCACAACCGTCCTGGACAAACAGAGCTCCTCCTCAGCTCCGGTCTCCATTTTAACCATCTGAACAGTAGGTTTAGGGTGGTTTTGTTTTTCCACCATCGTACGTCATATCTCACATGTCACCCACATGTGTTTACGCTTACACTCCTTCCAAGCAGTTTGTGAAGTGATGTGGATGATATTAAGAGAGAGGGAGTGGAGGGAGTGGAGATGTTATAAAAAATAAAAAAAACTCTGATTATGTACAGATAAAAGCAGATTTTTGTTTTCTCCTCGGCTTCCATCAAGAATGAGGATCTCGGAATCTGCAGTCTCTTATTTTAAAGAATATTAATGCCATTCATTTCACATAAATATGCGTATTTGATTAAATAGTAAACAGTGACAATTAAAAATGATCTACTGACTGCCTGTGACACAGATGCCAGAAAGAAGTTAATTAACTTAGAAATTTACATTCCAGAAAAGCCCAGTGGGGATCACACTGTGGAGTGACGTGACAGATCTGTTGGTGGAAAACACAATCGTCAGCATTTTCATCTGTGTTTCGTCTGAAAATCATATCTTGAGGCAAATGAGGAGTAATGTGAAGGTCAGGTTTTTAGCCTTAAAGCTGAAGTGTGTAACCTTTAAATACAGACAAATGTGTGGCTTTAAGTTGCCAGAAAAGTGTGTGAAAAGTGAATTTTGTTTGTTGAGGGTTAAATGTAGTGCTAGGCGTCAATGCGTGACACGTTTCCATGACGACTGACCGGAAAAAGACACGCGTGACGTCATGTTTACGTGACTCCCGATTGTTAAAATGAGTCTCTAAAGTAACGCTAAACGTTAAAAACAGAGGCAAACATACGCAGTACACAGGTATAGGTGTGGGTACTGTATGCTCTTTTGGTATAAAGGTCACATAGAGTGGTCCTGTTGCACATATATGTTAGTTATGGAGGTCTACTTACATACATTAACTTGTTTTTATGGTCAAAAACATGTTGGCAGAAAATAAAAGAAGAAGAAGCTAAAGCAAAGTTTAAAGGTCTTTGCATATATATATCCGTGTGCATATTTGCTGTATTGTGCAGCCTTGCATAAAATATAGTACTTTTTCGGAATCTACTCCTCACTTTGACCAAAGAGCATCAGAGGAGCCTGTTAATTCACACACCTTCAGGCCTTCTCTGTGTGTTTCTGGTCGTCTCAGTCAGCGAACGCTCCCTCAGAGCCTCAGTGATGCTGCCAACAGATTAGCTGTGAACCTGTAGCCTTCGTTATTTCTCCTGCTTGTTTTCTTTTAATAAAACCCTCTGGCCTCCTCTGTCCCAGAGCAGCAGCAGGGCTCACAGGGAGAAAAATAATGTGTAGCCAAGAAGGTGGGCAGGAAGAAGTGCAGTGGAGGTTTGTTTGTTTGTTTGTTTGTTTATTGGTCGACAAAAACTAGGCAGAGAAAGCAGACACAGCCTCCACTGGAGGCTGCAGCAGGTCACAGGAGCACAAACCCCTTTGTTTGGCTGCAGTGACAGTGACTGTGATGTCTCTCTGTGACATTGTCTCTGTCGATTCCTGTCTCGTCCAAGTGAAGAGCTGCATTCTTGTCTGACAGGCTGGCAGCCAGACACACATTGTATAGGGGCGTACACGCGCAGACGACACATGAGGCTAGGGCTGGGCGATATATATCGAAAATGTATCGTTATCGAAATTTACGATGATAATCGACGTCATTTTGCCGTTATCTATATATTTGATAATTAAAAAGAAAAACCAAAACAAAATAAAAGTTGCTTTTATGTCCCTTTAAGACACTTGGACGTGTACAGCATTTGTAGTCGTGTGTATATACATATATATGTATATATATGTATATATATATACATATATATGTACATATATATACATATATATGTGTGTGTGTGTGTGTGTTATGTTTGATATGTGTCAGTACTGATATCTGTGTCACGGCACACATGCTTATATCAGGCAAATGGTCAATTATGCAAATTATGCATTGACATCATTTAGCAACTTCAAACTTATCGTTCATTTATTGTTATCGAGGTGAACTGCTCAATATATCGTGATATTGATTTGAGGCCATTTCGCCCAGCCCTACATGAGGCTTTAATGTGTTTTTTCTGTGTGTTTTGTGTTCTTTCACACACAGGCAAGACTGTGTGTTCTTTCTGGAAAACTCCTAGAATAAGGGTGGGAATGACAGGGTATACGATACAATACGATGGTCCACGATACCAATAATATCACCATACAATGACTCGATAATACAGCGAGACAATCATACGCTACTGTTAAAAAGTTTGGGCTCACCTATACAATTTTTTGTGTTTTCCTCTAAAAGTCAGACTTTTATTCATCAAAAGAGTTGCAAAATGAATAGAAAATAATATAGTCAAGACATTGACAAGATTAGAAATAATGATTTTTATTCAAAATAATCATTTTGCCTTTTCGTCAAAGTACCAGCAAAAGTGTTTTCAGCTGTGCTAACATCATTGCACAAGGGTTTTCAAGGGTTTTCTAATCATCCAATAGTCTTCTAACGCGATTAGCAATGTATAGAGTGTATTTCTGATTCATTTAATGTTATATTTATTGAAAAAAAGTGCTTTTCCTTCAAAAATAAGGACGTTTCTGAGTGACCCCAAACTTTTGAACGGTTGTGTATAGCGATACATCCCAATATTTGTCTAATTGAAGACAACAAAATGTCTGCACAAATTTAAGAGTGCAGGATTTCTCCATTCAATTATTCAAAACAGAACAAAGTGCATAAAGTCTATGTGTTGAACGTGGATGGAGCGTCTTTTAACGTAGCTTTCTCCGGCCGTTTCAAATTCAAATTCAAATTAACTTTATTTATATAGCACCTTTCAAACATAAACATTAAGAAAATGAAACAAACCCCTTAATCATCCCCACTCCCCCGCAACCTCAGTCACTTCCCCTCAATATGTTTCCCCTTCAAAACCTTGAAGGTCACTTGAAGGTAGATGATGAAAAAACGTTGTTTTTTTTGGCTACAAAGGTTTTGATCTGATATTGATGACTGCACCAGGCTCGTGTGTGAGCAGCCATGTCGTTTTATCGGTGACTCACCTTCTCGTCCCACCGAGCTCCGCCTCTCCTGCACAGAGCATATCAGTCACCCTGCTGCTGATGGTGTGTGTGTGTGTGCGCGTGCGTGCGCGTGTCCCTAATCGTGACCAATAAATTAGGCAACAACCAATGGAGAAAATTGATTTCCAGGAGCGTGGAGGAGTGGTGGGAGATTTATGCTCCTGGTTGTGCTGTACGTCTTCCACACATCTCTTTCTGATGTGTTCCGCCCTTCATCCGACTCCACGAACGTCCAGAACTGACTGTTCCCCTCTATTTTTAAAAGATCGTAACATTTGCCATGTATTTTCTCTCCCTCCCTTGATCTTCTCTGGGAGTTTATCTTCTCGTTTTTTTATTTGACCATGTGCTCCGTTCACCTTTCCCTCAGCAGATTTCTCCCTCCTGACTCTGTGGAATTTGCTCATTTTGTGATGTTTCTGTTTGAGTGGCTTAATCCGCAGATCTGAGCAGTAGTTTTACAGTCTTCGGCCTCACTGCGTCTCATCTGTGATCACGGAGATTCATTCAAATCATAGAAAGGCTTCTCCTCACCCCACTGTTGTGTAATTAGAAAGTATAAACGTCTCTGTCTTGCTAAGCGTACTTCAGCGTGGAATCCTGAGCCTTTACATTGACATTGTGATCCGTCTAATCTGCATTTTAAAAGATCCCATCATTTCCTCTAATCCAGTCCTTTGATTCTCTTACACAGATAATCCCGCAACACAGCTACATATGGACAGGCTGGGTCTTAGATTTTCACATTGTATTGCATTGTATTTGTGCGCTGCTTCATCGTGCCGTTGGCGTCCAGGTGCTTCAAGCACCAGCAGCCACAACAGACCATGGGTTTATTAATGTTGTTCATTTCCTCTCTCGTCTGCGCGCCTCTGGCTGCCTTGGCTCTCTCCGCTCCAACATTCCTCACACTCCACTGGAATTAAGGGAGAGGCCTGCGGCGAGGCAGGGAACGAGCTGAGGAATGTCTCTGTTATCACAGGGAGAGAGGATGGAGGGAGAGAGAGAGAGAGAGAGGGTACAGGAGGTCAAGACAGCGGGTCAGTCCACTGTGAGGCTGACTTCATTCCAGACTTGCCAGTTTTCTGGGAGCTCCCACATCAAAGCTTTGATCCTGGGCCCGTGGGGTTCACGTTACCACAGAGGTGAACGCCTCCGGTTCAATCAGAACACATAGGAATCTAATGTTATTGTCGCTGCTACCGCCGCTGCTGCTTTTGCTATCAATATCTGCATTTGCTATCAGTCGCAGTGTCATGTAGATGATGTCACGGCCGTCACAGATGTCACACCAGGTTGGCTCTGCACTCCCCAGTCCCCACTCAGTTGTGCGTTTGCCGAGGATCACACAGATGCACAGAGGGACACACACACACACACACTCCGTCAGCAGCAGCAGCAGCAGCAGCAGCAGTGTCGCTGTGGCTCAGTCGCAGCTGGAGTCTGTGAGTTTTGTGCAGGCAAAGGCATGAATGTGTGGTGAGTGAACACAAGAAACTCTTTGATTGTCGACGCACGGCGGCCATAAAGGTGATTGCCGATGAGCTTTTAAACGGTCAAAGTTGAGCACAGACGTGTTATTGATCAAGTTTCCTTGATTATATGTTAGCGTTTGATGTCACAGCTGGTCACATTGTATCTACGATGTATCGCGTATACTGTATAATTCATAGTATTGTGGATAAAGATGATAGTTATTTTCATATTCTGTGAAATTAGGGCATTTTATTTGAAATACAATACAATCCAGAACTCCTATTGCATGCCTCACTGTGCACAGACTGTAAAACATTTATATACAAATCAAGAAGAGCGTTTTAGTTGCGTCTTGTTTATTTCTTCTTTGTGTGAGAAGAATATTTGTTCCACATTTGGAGAAAATTATGTCTTTGAAGGAGCTTGAACTGGCACAAGGTCTAAAATCAGAGGTAAAAACAGTGGTATTGTGCCATCCTTAGTTAAAACAAGAGTGTTACAATTGTCCTGTTAAAGACAGATAATGAAAGTAACTCGTGTTTTTACTGCACCTAGAGCCCACATAGTTTAATTTGGCGAAAAACCAAGTGTTACATCCTTCATGGTAAATGTACTGTGGGCTTTTTGGTGATGGCAGAATAGGTCACTTTCACAGACAGGGGTCCAAGAGGAAGTGTAAAGATAATATAATATAAACACCAGTGAAAGTGAAGAGAAACATTCCAACAAGCTGGTGAAATCAAACCAAAATGCTTTGTAGAAGTTTACTGATGAATTTGGAGCAATTAGCCTTCAGAGTTGGTGACTCTGGTTGGCAGTGTTGACTCAAACAAAAAGAAATTCTTGTTGTGTTGAAACTTCTGTTTTTTTATTTTATGGTGTGGTTCATGTTTGTATTTGCTTTCACTCTACCCGACTAATTGGCCACTTTATTATGTACACAAGACACCTAATAAGTGGCAGGAATGGCAAATCGGCATGGTCTCCTGCTGATTATTTGAGTTATTGTTGCCTCTATATCTTGAGGAACCTTCTGCTCTGACCTCTGGCATCAACGAGGCATTTTCTCTCAGAGAACTGCTCCCCGTTGGATGTATTTTTCAGACCATTCCTTGTAAACTCTATGATGAGACGGTTGTGTGTGTGAAGATCTCAGTAGATCAGCAGTTTCTAACAACAATTTCACGTTCAATCTCACTTAAAGGGACACTGCGTAGTATTTATGGGTTTATATGACCCAAAATCCACTTTTGTATACATATTATGTGCTCCTGCATTGTCTAGTAGTCGCTGTATAATAGTTTTTGTTTCATTTTCGTAGTGTTTCAAAAAGTCATGTAAAATAACATGGTCGTGGGCCGCTGTTGCATTGCCACGACGCCATGTTTCTACGGGAGCCTGTATAGACTAACCTGAGAGAACAAATCGAGCGCCGAGACGAGGCTGAGAGTGGATCTTTTTACACGTTTGTTGTTGTAAATTTCAGCCTCTCCTCTAGATGGCACTATAAACTACTTACTTCTCATTTAAATCACCTTACGCCTGATCTTTGCGTTAAAAAGCACAATATGTGTAGCCAATAAAGTGTAATACACTTTTATTTTACACAAGTGCAATATAAACATAATATCCCATGCTCAATCTCTGATTTTAACGTAAATATCTAGTCCAAACAGTAAATATACTGGAAATCGTCTATAATGTACACTATACATTCTATTTAACCTTTTTTTATATATTCTCAGTGTTAGTGTCTTATTATTGTATTATATATTGTACTTTTTCCAGTAATGCATGTTTACTATTTATTATCCTTATCTTTACTGTCTTGCTGCTGGAATGATGTAGATCTCTCCACTGCGGGACAAATAAAGGACTATCTAATCTAATCTAATATAATCTAAAGGGGGCACAGAGTGATTCAATTTATTAGGGTCCTTGAATGCATCTTGTCAGTTTCTCCTGTTTCGTGCATCACGCTGTGAAACCTGCATCACTGTCACTTGTTCTGCAGTTGTTTGTTTTCTTTTGAGTGGAGAATTGATTTTAGTTTGTGAAAGTTCATTATATCTTTTGATTGAACTTAGCTTTTTGGTTTGATTTTTTAACAATAGTAAGTTTTCCTTTACCTTGTTGACAAGTTTCTGTGTTTATCTTTCACTCTGATGTTTGGTGGTGACGCGCCATATCAGCTGATGTTTACAAGTAAAGGATAACTTAATTAAGCCCAATTTATACTCCTGCGTAAAGTTCTCTGCGTCATCTCCGACTGCACAAAATATTTTTTAAGTGTCCGTCACTCCGTCAAGGGACAACGGAGACGGCAAGAGCTGCGATTGGTCCTCAAGACAGGCCGAACGAAGCTGCTCTGTGCCGGCTCACAGTGCGCACCGAGCGTCCACAGAGGCGGAGCTGATCACCGCCGACAACGTCGCTGCCAAACTATAAATACGATAATTCTTAAATTATCTTAAAACCGCGTTCCGTGACACAGAAAAGTGAGAAACGGCCACTGTTTCAACAACAACAATCTTTCTCTCTCGGACACCATTGCTCACTGTAGCCAGAAGCACAACAACCTTACGCAGCGACCCCTACTGATCGGGCGGGAAATTGCAGCGCGTGTCCATCACCACGACGCAGAAGTATGAAGGCTCGAGTGGTCTCCGTGGTTACGCAGTCGGATAACGCATTACGCAGTCGGAGAAGTATAATGTGGCCTTTACTATTGTCAAAAAAACTAACCAAAAAACATAGTGATGTGAGTCAAATAGCAAACTTGAAACTGACTTTACAGTGAAGTACCGTGTTGTGTCTGTGCTGTTGTTGTGCTGCCGAGCCTCAGTGTGTCATAGAGTGTGACCTTCCTGCAGGACCGCTGCTCTTGCATTATTACGCACAATGACTAACAGCATGACAACAGAACTAATCACAGCGAGGTTTGTCGACTGTGGTCTGCACAACACTTTGTGCTGATACTCTCTGTGATTGTTTCATTTGTTGTCGTCTATGGACGATGTATAGCTAACCCTGACCCGCACCATGTGATCTCTAGATCCCTGACATGTGTTACTTTGATGTTTTGTCTTTGGAAATAAGGTTATTGTAGAATCGGAATCACGGTGTAGTTTATCTTCACATACGCTACCGTTCAGAAGTTTGGGGTCACTTAGAAATGTCCTTATTTTTGAAGGAAAAGCACTTTTTTCAATGAATATAACATTAAATGAATCAGACTCTATACATTGTTAATGTGGTAAAACGACTATTCTAGTTGCAAACGTCTGGTTTTTAATGGAATATGTACATAGGTGTATAGAGGCCCATTTCCAGTGTTCTAATGGTACATTGTGTTGGATGATTAGAAAACCCTTGAAAACCCTTGTGCAAGGATGTTAGCACAGCTGAGTTTTGCTGGTTCTTTGACCAAAGAGCAAAATTAATATTTTGATAAAAATCATTATTTCTAATCTTGTCTCTATTCATTTTGTAACTCTTTTGATGAATGAATGTCTGACTTTTAATGGAAAACACAACACAATTGATATAGGTGACCCCAAACTTTTGAAACGTGTATGCATGCACTCAGTGGCCACTGTATAAGGTACACAGGACTCTGTCTTCTGCTGCTGGAGCTCATCTGCTTCAAGGCTCTACATGATGATGTGCGTGTGGTTACCTGAGTTATTGTTGCCTTTCTATCATTTCAAACCAGTCTGGTTTTGTGCCCAGAGAACTGCTGCTCACTTGCTCAGCCCAGCACGGTGGAATAATATCAGTGATAGCAGACCTGAACTGGGTCAACAGTTGACCCAGTTAAATAAACATTTGTCCAACACTGAGTTAACATGTTGTTGTTTTTTAAATGTGTTGCCCCTTGTGTCTTTATCCCATCAGTGCTGCTCCCATATGTTGTTTACTGTACATGTCACATGGTTACGGCAGTGGCACTAGTTCAAACTGTGTGTGTGTGTGTGTGTCGGGGGGGGAGCAGTGGGCAGGTGACACGAGAGCTATAAGCAAACAGAGGCTGATAACATCTCCACACAAAGGTCTGCTCTCTGTTGGTGGCGGTGCAGCAACAAGCTTTCAGTTTTCACTCACTTTTATTTTGTTTTTTCACCCACCAGCTATAAAATCCAATCTAGTCTTTGGTGGGAAATGTCCCTGTACTGTATCTCATGCACAGAGGTGGAAAGCAACTAAATACATTTACTCAAGTTACTGTATTGAATACTTTTTGTGTGCATTTTGTATTTTTTAAGTACAATTTAAGGTCAGGATTTTGTATTTTACTTGAGTACGGATTTTGACTCAAGTATTGTACTCCGTTACTTTATAAATCCTATCCGTTACTGAGTAAAAATAAAAATTCAGCACAATGAAGACCTACAGGGGGGAAATATACACCAGAACCAGACGAATGATGATGTGTTAGCACCAGCACTGGCGAGTGAACATAGAGGGCGTGGCCAAAAGTGACGTAATATCCTGTGTCGCGCCGGGCGTGTGAGCTCCAAAATAGTTTTGGATTTCTGACCCCTTGTCATATTTCTATTACCCTCACACCCCACGCAAAGTAACTATGTAACTTTTACTTAAAGTACATTAAAAATGAACTACTTTTTACTTCTACTTGAGTAATATTTCATCAAAGTATTGGTACTTTTACTTGAGTACAATATTTTAGTACTTTTTCCACCTCTGCTCATGCATGAGCTCACACAGGAACATGAGTCTATATGCTGTTGTATTATAGAAGCCTGAAAAAAAAAAAGGGTCAGTCCACACCCAGCTGAGGCCCCACAGTGTCCGCTCCACACTGAGCGAGGTGGCTTAGCGTGGCTTTTATAGCTCCCCCGCTCTGTTTCTGCTGAGTTCATCAGGCTGGTCCTTTTGAGCAGTGAGTCAGCTCCACTGCCTTGTGGCTCTCTCTTTCTTTTCGGAGCAGCAAATGTGCTAAAACAGCACTCCCTAATCGCTTGGCATTGTGGGCCGTTGTGTTGGGCATTAGTGATTAGAATTGACCAGTGGGATGTTAAAAAAAAAAAAAAAAAAACGAGTCTGACAAGAGAACACCAAAGCTGATGAGTCTGGATGCTGGCGCTGGACGGCAAGAGGATTAGTCAGCGAACAAACGCACTGGCTGGGGCTGCTGCTGCTGCGGGGGTCGGGTCCCATCGCATCTCATCATCGCCAGGCTTGAAGCGGCTCCCGTGGCTGCTGTTGTGTCTCCGTACGCCTGGCTTCTCTCACTGGCTGAGTCTCTGCTTCCCAGTCTCGACGAGAAGTGGCAACTGCTTGTGACGTCAAGTCAATCCAAATCTGGACCCCCCCCACCCCTTTTTGAAGCCTCTCAAGATCACGATTTACCCAGCGCAACCTGTATCCAGGCTCCTATTGGACGATACCAGCTGTCAATCACACCGGTGTCCGCTACCGTTCAAAAGTTTGGGCTCACCTATACAATTCTTTTGTGTTTTCCATTAAAAGTCACACTTTTATTCATCAAAAGAGTTGCAAAATGAAGATCGAGAGACTGAGACCATTAACATAGGGGCACTTTCACCCAAAGGGTCCTATGTTCCCCGCTTTGTATGTGACTAGGGAACATAGGACCCTTTTTTAGAAAAAGCGTCCTATGTTCCCCGCTTTCACCCAAAAGGACCCGGGGAACTTAGGAACCTACCCCTTACCCTAACCCTAACCCTTACCCTAACCCTAACCCTAACCTTAACCCTAACCCTTTACCCTGGAGCTCCACACCCAGGCTTCCACAAAGTGGGGAACATAGGACCTTTTTTGGGAACATAGGACTTTTTTGGGAAAAAAGGGGAACATAGCACCCGGGGAACATAGGTACGACCCCCCGTAAAGCAAGGCCTTTGTCTAAAGTAAAAAAAACAAGTGTTTTAAAGTGATATACTGTGCACTTATTCAAACAAACGTATGGATAGTACAAGTTAACCCTCCTGAATGTTACACACTGAGCCTTTAAAGGCCTTGATTGGACGCACATGTCCAACGCCACAGTACACTTTGTCTATCTGCTGAAACTCATATTGTTTTGATAGAGTGGCTGAATACACACTGAGCCCTTCAGTGTTGTGTCATGTTCAACATTTCGTCCGACCCTTTCTCTGATTTCATCTGCCAATAACTACAGCAGAAGTCGCCGTAAATCCTTCACCTTGGTAAATGTGGACTTTGTTAGCCCGATTAGTCAGAACAGCCTGAACTGTTCAACTTCTCCTCTTTGGGAATTGAGTGCTTCTGCCTGTTTTCTGTGGAAGCTGCAGCTCTTTTCCACTCCTTTTGCCTGTGTGTGTGTGTGTGTGTGTGTGAGCGGCTTCATACTGCAGGAATGCATCAGTAACAGGCCGTACCATGGGAAGAGTCACTGAGTGGGTGGAGAGAGGGGTGTGTGTGGTTTTGGGTGCACATCCTTTATTCGGAGTTCACTGGGCTTGAAACATCTCCCATTCATTTGTCACAACTTTGTACAATATAGTCTTCTTTGTGCTCTGTCCTTCACTGTTATCTCCTTTATTTCCTGGCTTCTCTCCTTTGCTGTCTCCTTTATTCTTTGGAAAATATGTGATTTAACATATATTCATATATATATATGTATATACATATACATATACATATACATATACATACATATATATACATACATACATATACATGCATATACATACATATATACATACATATATACATATACACATATATATAAACATATATGTGTGTATATATGTGTATATATATTTATATATGTATATATATGTGTATATATGTGTATACATATACACATATATACACATATATATACATACATACATATACATATATATACATATATGTGTGTGTATATATGTGTATATATATTTATATATGTATATATATGTGTATACATATATATACACATATATAAATATATATACACATATATACACACACACCTATATATATACACATACATATATACACATATATATACACATATATATATACATATACATATATATACACACATACTGTATATATATATATAGAGAGAGAGATGTGTATATACATACGTATATGTGTGTGTGTATATGTATATATATATATATATATATATATATGTATATATATATATATATATATATATATATATATATATATATATACATGTGGCCCAACACTCAGTATCATGTCATAATGAAAACATGCACCTGCTAAAGAAAATATAGGGAGAATATAATGATAAATACATTTACGAGCAATATGTTTTATTTTATAGTAGTAATGTATTTGGTTGTAATTAATTATCACATTATTAAATATTTGCATAAATATATTAACGTTTGTTTGGTGTCTTAATTCCACAGTAGTTTTTCAATTTAGTCCTCTGTGTTTGCTATTAGTAGATTTATTTATTTATTTAAAGCATCACATATGTATGCTATTATTGTGAAATATGCGTCATTCCATTTCAAAACGAGCACTTTTACTTATTGACCACCACTGGTGATATGATCACGGATATCTTCTTCTGATATCTACCGACATCTTAACACAACAGTGTGTTATAATTTTAAGCTCATATTGGGGTTTTTTCCCCACTTATTTCCTCTAAACATAAAACCTAGTGTCAAATATAAAGGGCTCATATAGGTCCCATATGATAATAAGGTAATGAAAACATTATTTTAATGATTATATTCAATATTCTAGTCAAGGTTAATTAAATTGCAGTGTTTTTTGCGATTTGTTTTAAAGTGCGTTGTCATTGTTCTTATCAACTCTTCTTACCTTTTTTCACATGACATTTCTTCTCCCTCTCTCTGGCTGTCCTCGTTTTTTTCCTCTCCTGCTCTGTCTTGTTTCCCTTTCTTTGCGGCTGTCATCACATCTCTTTATCAGTCAGAAACAAACCTGATAGGACACTGTGTCACAGTTTGATGGCGTGAGAATGAAGACTCTCAGTGTGTCCGGACTTTCGTTTTGGCGTGTTTGGATTTTTTCCACTTATTCAGAGTTGGAAAGAATGACTGGACAAACTCTAAGTCAAATCAACAGCAGGAAATGAATATGTAGTATTCGGCAACATTGGTTTAGTGCTCCTGATCACAGCATGATAGAAAAGTGCTAAATGTAGATTATAGAAATGTAGAAAACTTTACTTTAAAGTGCTTTTAAGTGCTCATTAAGGCTAGAAACACTCATAGACCATTTGAGCATTTGCTGCTGATATTGTATTATAGTGTAATGGAAATCCCCTGGCTTTGCTGTCATGTCTGGCAAAAAGGGTACACATCCCCTTGACCTATGCATCACGAGTCCGTTGCTATGACATCCAGACTACTGTATGAGCATCATGAGTTGATAAGATAGCCAAACTGCTTGATTTTTTCACTTTTACTTCCATAAAATCTTCTCAATAACAGGGTATGACTTAAATGCAGAAGTGACAGCTTGTCTGGTTCTGACAATATAAAAAAAGTGTAACTTTATCTAGACAGACAGAGATCTCTCTGCATGCACCTTCATGCATTTTCATATATGACTTTTGACGAATAAACCTTTGAATGCAGCTCGACTGATAGTAATTCTTCAAACCAGAATCTGCCGCCACAATAGTAAATTGCTTTTTGTGTTTTTATTGGCATTTCTTTTCAGTATTTTCTTATGATAATTGTCAGATTAAGCAGTAATGAGAATAATCAGCACATACAGAATCACATCTGCTGTTCCCTCTATGAAGGTTTGTGCCGTGAGAGTGGGATCGTGTCAGATAGTTTTTTTCCGCCTTATCATCAAGAGAGAACACTGATGTGTTCATTATTAAGCTTCATGTCCTGAATTGTTATTATTATTATTGCATAACATGTGTTGCTGTTGTGAGAAAATGCTCCACCCATGCTCATACCAGTGGTGGTCAATATGAACAAATATCATTGTTAAGCCAAACGACAGACAATAACTGCAGTGTTTTCTCTGGGAACAGTGGAGACCATGGAGTGGAACTTATATTTGATTACTTTACTTTCTTGCCCTTTTTTTTTTTTTTGCTTTATTTAACCAGGACAAAAAAAAAACATTCAGAACCTGTTTTTCAAGGGACTTGTGATTATATATAAACTATAAAACTGCTTGTGCAGGTTAAACACTGATCATGTCTATAGTATACATTTACACACACACACACACACACATATATGCCTCACTCAGGTACCAGGTGTTTTGGGTTTGAGTGAATGGTGTAAGTCTGTGTTTGTCATTGTGAACCACCTTTTGTATTCATGTCAAAAGCAGACATTTTAAGATTTTTCATTATTTTTTTGTTTTATTTAAATGTCAGTATTTACTTTGAATCATCATATTTTTGGTTATAATTGGTTGAAATCTGCATAATTTTCTGTTTAAAAAAAACCCCACTACGCTGACAACAAGATATTATATTTTTAGTAAATCATCAGCACTGTCAGAATCCTTATTTCATGTCAGGCACAACACAAAAAAGTTAAGCTGCCAGCTAATATTTAAAAGGTTTACTCATGTTTACCATCTCATCTTGCTTCAGGTCAAAAAAAGTCATTAGGTGAGTACGCTAAGATCTTTGATGAAATTAAATAACATATACACATAACACATTTCAGTCCAAATCAATGTATCTGGGTGTGAACAAAGTGTCTTAATCCAGGGTATCCAAGGGGTCTTAAAAAGTCTTAAATCCAATAATTTGAATTTAAAGGGACACTGCGTAGTATTTATGGGTTTATATGACCCAAAATCCACTTTTTTATACATATTATGTGCTCCTGCATTGTCTAGTCGCTGTTTAATAGTTTTTGTTTCATTTTCGTAGTGTTTCAAAAAGTCATGTAAAATAACATGGTCGCAGGCCGCTACTGCATTGCCACTGTTAGCAGCGAGACGCCATGTTTCTACCGGAGCCTGTAAGGACAAACGCGAGAGAACAAAACAAGCGTCCCTTTACTTGTAGCGGAAGTCCCGCCTCCACTCTCTCCGCTTCTTCTGCTACGGCCGCGGTAGCTCGCCCTCTCCCTCGCCTCACGAACCTCATCTGCTGACACGGAGAAAGACGACGAGGACGACATTTGACCAGCCGAGGATACCGTAGCGCTCAGGGAAGGGAGGGGGTGAGCAGAGGAGCAGTTCTTTGTTGTAAATTTCAGCCTCTCCTCTAGATGGCACTATAAACTACTTACTTCACCTTTAAGGCCTTAAAATGTCTTAAATTCTCCTAAAATCTCATAAAAGGTCTTAAATGCAATTTTGAAAGGTTTTAAAAATCTATTAACTAAAGTAACTAAAGTAGGCCACCTGTGCTGCCCGGGGAGAATTTATCAAGCACCACTAGCTAGTGTTATATGCGCATGCCGCGGTGTGTTACAGCTTAGCATAGCAGCGGAGAAAACTTAATGAAAGCCCACAACTAACTTTTTTGCCAGTATGGATTTGAAATGGGTCTTAAATTGTATTCATTATGGTATTAAAAAAGTCTTAAAAAGTCTTAAATTTGACTTGTTGAAACCTGCAGAGTCCCTGTAATCTTATTAACCAGTTTAAAACACTTAAAGCAAAAACAATGCATCACTTTTTTTTAATCATTTATTTGAATAGTGATCTTTTAAAGTTCAGTTTGATAATTAGATATATGATATATGATAGTTTGCTACTTCTGAAATGCCTGTGGTTGAATTCATACTGAAATGAGGTTATGTGTTACTCCACACATACTTGTATTTGTGCTCAGTCTCACGTTATTTTATAATCATTCAATTTGTGGCCATTTATCCTAGGAATTCACTCATTACGTTCTTGTATTTTTGTTTGTGGAACACAGTGTCCATGTTTGTCGTCTTCTGGAAGTGTTGTGCTTCAATAATCTTGCACATTTGGTGCAAACAGAGTCCACATGGTCACGCAGTGTTGAGGTGCTTATGTCTGCACATGGGCTGCTAACCCGTAAAACATTGTGTAAAGTATAAATCTAGCATGAATCTACAGTTACAGTCACGGACTAAGCGACGTGGGATTAGACTGTGGCAGAGCTGTTTGGCCCCCCCACTGCGAGATAAATCTGCACTCTGACAGAAGTTATTGGTGTCGGAGGAGCACGACAGCACTGACATCTGCAGCTGCTGCCCTGTATTAAAAGTGTAAATCTTTAGTCTTCCCTGAAAATCAATTACATGCCACTTACAGTATGTGTCAAACGGCATTTTCGTGCCTGCTGTTTGCTGTCGACACTCGCTGTAACTGAAACTGCAGCTGTTGAACTTACTGACATACAACTGTCTCTCAGTGTGTGTGTGTGTGTAGATGTAGTTGTCCCCCTCTTTAGGACTGTTTCTGACTGTTTCAGTCCTCGTGGTCTTAATAAAACCTCTGTAATTTCACTCTGCTTCACTTCAGCAGCATCAGACTTTGCACAGCTCATGTCCGCATGTTGTTACATGACCTCCATGTGTTTTTAAGCTCCTACTGCATATTTCAAAGGTGATATTTGATTTAAAATGCAATATTTGTTTAGGCGAGAGAAAAAAAATCCTTCAGTTATGCTGTGTTCCATGTACATTTACTCTGACACAGTGGCATCTACAGTGAAACTTACACCTCTGGTGGAATCTCACAAGTGTTATCTTCATTTTGATACAAATCCACATAGAGCTTGTAACTGCAGAGGTTTACTCTATTTAGTTTGGGCATGACGATGTTCTCGAATGTCTTGTTTTGTCCACAAACCAAAATGATTCAGGTTAAATGATTTCTTTGATATGTGGAGCAAAGAAACAAAGAAAATATTCACATTTAAGAAGCTAAAACAATCAGAAATCTTGTTTTAATCATGAAAAAAGCTTAAATTTATTAATAATCGAAAAATGAAGTAATGTTTGGGCCAATTCCAATTCCTATCTTAACCCTCAAGCTCAATCCTTAATCTTAACTGGCCCTCAAAACCAAGTGTTGAGGGTTATTTTGTCACTTAGAAATGGGACACCCCTTAAATGCAGATACGTCTTCAGACTGTAGGGGGCAGAATAACGCGAAAGCTGCGTCCAGTCTGTCAACTCCACAAAAAAGAAGAAGAAGAAGAACACATTTACGTCAGGATTATTTATTACGATCCGTTTGTCAGTCAAGTTATTAGGTTGTCAGTTAGTTATAAGATGATACTCATACAAATACCACAACCATGGACATATTCAGCTGACAGTTACCACACACCACGGCTTATTGAAAAATAAACCATAGCAAACCATCGCTTGTCCGCACCGGCCGGCTATTGACAAAAGATCGTAAAATAAAAAATAAATGTTACGCAACAATGACGTCAGTAATCCATAATATGGGCCTAAACTAAGATAATACAATGGTTTTCATCATTTTATATCTCTATTAACAAAGAAAATACTTAATTTGTAGCGTACTCGTTTCGCTGCTTTCGGCGCAATCTTTCTTATGTGAAAACACGCAATGCATTCTGGGTAGCCCCTGCTCCCAAGGGTGGTTTAAACCGATTAATTGATAACGAAAACAATTGTTAGCTTCAGCTCTAGTTTACACTAGACCTTTATTTTGTATTATTTTCTGTTGGCACAATATTGACACAAAGCTCTTCATTTAACTGCATGTTTTATTCTGTATCTTCTGTATTAAATTCAAATTCTCACCATCACCATGGTTTTTACATCTTACTTTTCTTAATTTGGACACAATCGCTGCATAAGGTCACCGGTGACATCATGAAGGGTCACGCGCTCCGTCTCGAATCAACTCAGCGATAGATCGCTTTTGACTCACACACACAGTAGACATGGCAACCAAGGTCTTTTAAAAAATCCTCCGTCTGTCACAAATGTCATGCTTTGAATATATATATAAAGTCTTTGATTCTTTGTCATTTCAAACCAAATACAATGAATGAAAGAGAACACGACACATCCTGACTGCAGTGTGTTTCTCTTCATCTGCACAGCCGTGGATTACAGAGGTGGACCGATTTGTGATTCAGAAGATTTGAGCTGGAAGGTTTTCAGCACCGTGCACTTGTGTAGATTGTGTTTCGCCACTGTTATTATAACCCAGGGTGGACGTTTACCGTCAAGTGCCTGCAGACAGTTTAACTGCTTCTTTTTATTGCACCCACTCTCTTACCCTGTGTGAGGTGACACATAAACCTGCTCGCAGTAACAGAGCAGCATAATTACTGTGTATTTATGTTTGGACTGTCTCATAGCACTGTATATGTCTCTCTCCTGCCGCTGGTTTCACCAGATCAGGGCCCGAGCCTCTCTTTTAATCCACGATGTGTTGTACTGCCTTCTCCTGAGCCACACACCTATATGACATGCACTTCCTCAAATATGAGAGCATGGATATGCAGGAGGGCAAAAAGGTTGGGGGAGTGGTTAGCGCTCTTGCCTTTGTAGCAAGAAGACCCAGGTTCGAACCCCGGTTGGAACAAGGGACTTTCTGCTTCAGCTTCCTTCCACAGTCTAAAAACAGATTTGGTGAATTGGTCACTCTAAATCATTGGTTCTCAAAGTGCGGCCCGGGGGCCAATGGCGGCCCACAGAAACATTTCTGCCGGCCCGCAATGAATTACAGTTGATGGTTTTAATCCAGGAGCTACTAAGCTTGTTAAATGTTTATTGGACATTACTGGATACAGACCAATAAGTGTAAACGTCCAATCCAATTTTGGTGTTGTCACAAAATGTCACATTTTGGACGACATAGTAGTATGTCATTTTGTCTTTTTTTTGTGAAAAATTTGTCAAATTTGGGACCAAAAACTTTTTTCCCCAAACATTGTCAAATTAGGGACGACATAGTATAGTATGACGTTTTTGGCAAATTTTGGACCAAATTATTATTATTTTTTTTAAATTGTCAAATTTTGGACAACATAGTTATTACGTTTTTTTTTCCTTTGGCGGCCCTCAGTCCAATGTTGGGTTCCTAAATTGGCCCTCGGGTATCAAAACTTTGAGAACCCCTGATCTAAATTGACCGTAGAAGTGACAGTGTGAGTGATTGGTTGTTTGTCTCTATATGTGGCCCTGCGATGGACTGGCAAACTGTCCAGGGTGTACCCTGCCTATTGCCCTATGTCAGCTGAGATAGGCACAGCACCCCCCCGCGACCCTACGGTGGAGGATAAAAGCGGTAGATAATGGATGGAGACGATACTGCAGGAATCGGTCGGCTTGGGACGCCTTTGCAGCCGGTTTGGTTGAGGTCAGATCTTCTGGGTTCCTCCTACACCTTGGTTGACATCAAATTCCAGGACTTTCCAGGACCAATTCCCTCCAAATTAAGGACCAAATGTGCTGACACAAGAGCTGCTTCTCCCATGGCGTCCATGTTTATTGATTTTTGCAGCACACTCAGCATCTGGATGAAGTGATTGTCCTTGGGATCCTGGGGGAAAGCCAGTCTTTGTAATTTTCTTTGGGTGGGCCAGAATTTGCATTTCCCAGGCATCGTGTAATTTGCTGTCTCTTGCTTGCATGAAATCTCACGTCAAAGACACAGCTAGTAAATACGATTTTAATAATGAAACCGATTAATCGATTATCAAAATAGTTGACGATTAATTTAGTAATCGATTAATAATCGGTTCATTGTTTCAGCTCTAGAGTTATTTACCTGAATATCCACTTTACTTGCACAAAATTCAAGCACTTTCAATGACCCATGTTTATTTAGGGTGACTTTCAAAAACCTTGAAAACCAAAAACCCATGAGAACCTTGTTTAGGTAACTCTACGCATCAGTCTTGATCATTCGGCTGCTGTAAAAACTCAAAACACTCTGTGTGACCATTGTAGACCAAACCCAGCAGGTTAACAGACCAGCAAAATATTGTCATACACCTACCTGTCACTTAATGCACCAGTGTGTTATTGAATGGGGAAAATCACACAGAGGTGCAGTCTTGGTACAAGGTATTTGTCACAGCTCTGTGAGAACACACAGATTTTCTGCCCTTCATTTGGACTCATAATGATGGGGTTGTGTTGTCTTCTATATATAATCTATGTATATATATTATAAATATATATTTTATATATATATATATATATATATATATTATATATATACAAAAAGTATAACCTTGCTCAAATAAAAAAAAACTTAATACTTAAATGTTAAGTATTTGACTTCAGAATCTATCTTTTATCTTCTTTTAACCTGATAATTTTATGTTGATGTAAACAATAATATTGCACTTGACCCAACCTTAATTCTTTGCCTTGATCCAAATTATTTTCTTAACATTTTAGTTATTGAACCAAACTAATAAATTGAAATTGAACCATGCCAGCTATCGCCCCATTTAAGCTAGCTAGCTAGGCACCACCAAATTAGCTAGCTAGCCAACTTAAATTGGGCTACTCTTTGCAATTTTGACAACACAAAACTCTAAAACTTTAATTTCCAGCAACTGCTTTGCTACTTACGTTTATTTTTGGATGAAACCCACCCAGGACGTAAACGATATCCGCGATATCATCTTGGCTAGCTTGCAGAAAGAGAGCTAACTGTAGCAACTGTACCTGTGTCTTGTTGGAACTTTAACTTTTAGTTTTTGCTCTAAGAGCCAACTTTAGCAGTTGTACCTGGATATTATTGGTACTGTTATATTTCTGCAAAAATACCCTTTTGTGGCCATTGCACCTTAATGTTGTTTATATTGTTACCTCTAATTTTATAAGAGCCAATTGTGACCGTTATACCCAAATGTTGGTGGAACTGTAACTGTAACCTTTTTGCACTATACGCAAATTGTATTGTACCTGAATGTTGGTGCAGTTACTTACCTTTTTAGCACAAAACTAGCAGCCATTTCAATAAATAATTGCAAAATAATTTATAACATTTTGTATCTATTTGTATCCGTTTACCGTACATGCAACATGAAATAGAAGTACAGGGGTTGACCGGCCCACTGGCTGGACGGCCTTCTGAAAAGCTGGCCCTCCGGAAATTTTATTTAAAATTCTATACTGTTACAAAGACATGTATCCAGAAATAGAATCTGAATTACATTATGAATGGTCATCAGGAGAGGACAAGGAGCAGGTTACTTCTGTGCAAACCTCCTGATGTGTTTATGATGTTACATCAGTGATGAAGATCATGGCAGTTAGCACATATTCATACTAAATATAAAAAGACTTTAAATGTGTCATGAACGCTAAAAATATAGTCTAAACAAAAAAAAAAAAAACAGATCTGAAAGTTAATTTAAAAGTTACTGGAAACAATGGAGCAGTGAAACCGCCAAAGCAACTCTTTCACAGACTCTTTTTTTTATAAATCTGGTTGCGCAATTAATGGAAATACATGCACATAAATGTACATGAATCAGAGCAGTTGCCTGCGTTGTGTGCAGGATCTGATCATTGTCTCTGTTGTTAGGCAACCGTCAAGTTGCTCCGATTCTCATGATCGTGATCTGTTGTCGCTTTTAATTTTCAACAGCAGTTAAATAGCGTTTTGGAGAATAAAGTTATATAAAGGAAATATCACACTCGATGTTGTGACACCTGTGACCACGTGTCCACCAAATGCTGCTTGAAGTTATGGTTGCATTGTCTTCCAAGTTATTCCAACAATGAAAGGAAATGGTTGGATTGTTTTTCACCAAGTATTTACCGGCTAAACACACACACACACACACACACACACACACACACACACACACACACACACACACACACACACACACACACTGGGACTTGCAGTGTTTTTCATGTGCAGTCTCCTTCTGCTTCAAACAATAGGGTCGTCACATGGATGAGAAGATGCAGTCGTCGTTAAAGTTACACCGCACGTGTTATATAGTAATTGCAGACACAATTCGAATTGGCTGCCTGTTTAATAAACGCGTTTCCGACTGCGTAATGCGTTATCCGACTGCGTTACCACGGAGACCCCTCGAGCCTTCATACTTCTGCGTCGTGGACGGATACATGCTGCAATTTCCCGCCCGATCAGTAGGGGTCGCTGCGCAAGGTTGTTTCGCTTCTGGCTAAAGTGAGCAATGGCGTCCGAGAGAGAAAGAGAGAGAAAGACTGTTGTTGTTGAAACAGTGGCTGTTTCTCACTTTTCTGTGTCCCGGAACGCAGTTTTGAGATAATTTGAGGCGAGAAATTGGCCATTTAGGGTCTAAACATGTGGTTTGTGTGTTAAGATATGACGTATTTATAGTTTGGCAGCGACGTTGTCGGCGGTGATCAGCTCCGCCTCTGTGGACGCTCGGTGCGCACTGTGAGCCGGCACAGAGCAGCTTAGCTCGGCCTGTCCTGAGGACCAATCGCAGCTCATATCGTCTCCGTTGTCCCTTGACGGAGTGACGGACACTTAAAAAATATTTTGTGCAGTCGGAGACGAATTTGCACTTTACGCAGGAGTATAAATTGGGCTTTACTTGTGAAGCTAGTTGAGATAGCTGAGTGGAGTTAACACAGGTTCACTGCAGCATAGACTCTCTCCTCCCCGTCTGTGAAAGGAGGGAACAAGCGAGACTGAGCAAAGGAAAAGGAAGAAAACGCTGTGGTTGGTCCAGGCCTTTTTTGAGTAAAGGGAGAAAATTTAACACAGTTTAGCTTTAGCTGTTTCCATAGGCATGTGTTTGTGTGTGGATGTAAATGATATGAGATGTTGTTTTTTTTAATCTTTTTTTATAGTTTGCTTATATGGTATTTGTGCTGTTTTATACTTTCTACGGTATTTTATTGTTTTATTGTCTGTTTTATCGTTTGTTCTTAGGCAGTGGTGCAGTCTACGTGATACACAGTTATATGGAGTATACCCACTGCAAAACCAGGATTTCGGTGTAACCACTTAAAAATGGGCATTCATCAAGTATCAACTCTATACTTCAAATACTTGATTAACCTTTGAGCACAGAGCGCCTCGCAGATGACACGTTTGCACACAAACACGTTGCACTGTGCTGTAGTTACATGACGGTTTGTGCTATTGGTAAAATTTCAATGCTTTCTGAAAGCTGACAAGTTGTGCTTATTATGGTAATTTCACTCCTGGTGTTTCAGGAAGACGGATCGCACCTTTGGCATCTGTTTTTGCACATTGACAAACAAAGACTCAACAAACGCTATTGTAAATATGTTTTATACTGTTCGAATTTTAAATTTTGTGTTTTTCTTAATAAACTTTTTTGTTTTTATTCATTTAACATTTTCACTTTCTGCAGTGCTTTCAAACGCGTGCTCCTCATATCACCGATCCACACACGTCACTCGCTAACCGCAGGCACCTAACTGGTGCGTTCAAGGTGTCCATCCAGCATAGGAATTTACACACACGATCAACAACAAAGGGCTTGTGAAGCTTGTGAACATTTTTTTCATAGATAAAATATATCCACTGGACACAAAAATCCTCTGAGGCTGGAAGTTTGTGTAAAACACTGTGCTCCGCTGTGCAGCCACTCTTCCTCCCTCGCCTGCACTCTCGTATTTCACAGGGACAAGGGGGAGCTACGGTGGAGCTGTGAAGTACTCTGCCTGGCGGGGTGCCAACATTCACGGTGAAATGTGTTGCTATGTCGTCATTCCGAGGGAGGTTAAAACATCGCGTGTTTTATCGCCTATACTTACACAAAGTGGAACCACTAAAACATGACTGAGTCTTTTTTTTTTTTCACATTTTGGGGACTGGTATGGCCCACTGAGTCCCAAATATAAGTACTAAAAGATTAAAAAGTTGATTTTGCACAATAGGGGACCTTTAAAACACTTAGTTACAGGACATTTTCTGGCCCTTTTATGGTTAAATTAAGCAACAACAAAAAAAGTTGTCAGATGGTCGTTTTGAGGTTAGGTGTTAAAGGGTTAATAAAAAAGCTGAAAACGTGTGTTAATCTCCGACATTTAGCAAAGGAAAGGTCTAAAATATCTATGAAGACAGATAGGGAAGGGTTGGGAAATCAGGAAGTACTGAGGCGGACTCATCGATCGGTCTCCATTGATGAGATTCTGATATATTAAAAAGGGATAAAAACAATTCAATACAAAACAAATCTACACACCAATATTTTTGCATTAACTAGATAAATATCGTCATCTATGTTTAGCTCTCGTTGACTTGGTCTACGATAAAGACACGGCTTCATAGAGAACATCAGTCCAGAAGGTTTGTGTTAGTCATTAAAGAGAAAGAGGCCTCTGCTGGACCTGCACAGCAACCGTGAGTCAACAACACGCTCAGATCACACATCGACTCTCACAGACAGACACCTAATTCAGGACAGATGAAAACACAGAGACATCTGTCCAAGCACTTTCACCAACTGAAAACAACTGGTTTATATCAAAACACCTCATTCTTCTTCTTCTTCTTCAGTCAGCGTCGTGCATTTGTGCCCGAGCATCTGCATGAACACATCAACTGCTCACTTTGCATTTTCAGTGTGTGTGTGTGTGTTCACTCTGTGCCTGTTTCACTCTACATTAGCAGTGTGGCTGCAGGTGAAGCCGGGTTGAATGAACCTTATGATGTGCTCAAACCAAATGTGGGCCTGCATGTTTGCCTTTGTTTTCCATGTGCCTGCTCTTCCATGAGCGCACCTGAGCTTTGAAGCTGCCCATTTGTGTGTGTGTGTGTATGTGTGTGTGTGTCAGAAAGAAAGAGAGCGAATGATAAAGAGGGACAGGAAAAGTGGGAACATGGGATGCAGGACAAAGATAGCTTTGATCACATTGGAGTGTCACCAATGTCTTGTTCCTCTCTGTCAGATCGTCTGAGGCACCATCGTAGGTGTGGATGAGAGTAAGCAGCAGAGCAAAGACTTTTTTCTCTCTTTTTTTGTGGTAATAAGCAATATATATATTCTTCTGGTTATTTTTGATTGGTGAACATTTGAGCTGTCATGTTGAACATCCTGCTGTCTGCACTGCTTGATCCTGAGCACCGTTTGAGGAGCTTCAGAAGAGGCGAGCGACTCGCGTCAATACTCGTACGTATCGTCCTCGGTGCATATGTAACATGTTTTTTTTTTTAATGACTCTTGTGTGGAGGTTGACCCATTTCTCAGTCTGCTGATTAATATAGACATTTTTTTGCCTTTTTTTAAAACATAACAAACAACAAAACCGATTATTACTGCTTTATTGTAGGTTTTCACATTTTTTGTTTCTAGAAATACAAGTGTACCCAATCTTTTTGATTGCGTATGTTATGTATTATTTAGTGTATTTGCTCATGTTGAAAATACTGTGCTGATAACGTCATTTCTTTGTTTATACATATAATCATGTGTACAGGTAGTTAATCATGCTAATATTTGCTAATTACATTTTTTATTATTTAATCATTTGACCAATTACTATAGATTATACATTTTTGTTCTCAGACACTTGATAAATGCCGCAAATCTATATCTGTATAGTTTATCTTTTCATGAGCTGTCATATATACATATGATGATATATAATCATTTATTCGTTATTCTTAATAAAGAAATTAAGCGCACTGCAGTGCAGAGACAAATGAAGACAATTAAAAAAATATATTTTTGTATAATTAGTTATTAAACTGTTTATTTTACTAGATGAAGGAAAAAAGTAACACAACCAACATATTAATTATAATTTATCGGCCCTTCCTTTTTTTAAGATCAGGATCAATCATACAGAAAACATAGGACCCTTTCTCTAAAAAAGGGTCCTATGTTCCAAACCGGGAAACTCCCTCTCTCACTCTCACTCTGTAACCCTAACCCTAACCCGAACCCCAACCCTTACCCTAACCCTAACGTTTACCCTAACCCTAACCCACTAACATAGGACCTTTTTTTGGGAAAAATGGGGAACCTATGTTCATAACATAGGTTCAACATGGGAACATAGGACCCGGGGAACATAGGTACGACCCCGAAAACAGTATAGTGGTTGATCTCCACCCTTGAGATAAAAACCGTAAGTTCCAGTCCATGTTGACTTCAGATATACTTTAGAAATTAGAATTTTTTTGTTGGTGATGTACGGCTGCAGGTTTTTAGTGCTGTTCATCTGACTTGTTCGTCTCCTGAGCGTGACCCCGGCCTTTCGTGGAGGTTGTACTCCTGCTCTCTGCCCTCAGGACATGTCCGCTGCTCCTGACTCTCAGTATCAGCCTGGCAGGATTATGTCTGCTGGGAATAACCCCTTAGACCACCAACCCTGCCGCCAAAAGCCCTCCAACGCAGGGAAGCTAAACAAGACACAGAGGAAGTCATCATTAGAGGAGAGAGAGAGGGAGATAGAGAGAGATGGAGGGAACGTGATTGCACCGTTTGTTTTTAAAAGACAGGGCGTGTCTCTGTTCACATGCTTACAATCACATGTGCTGGAACAGTGGGCACTGCACATTATTTTGGCCCACACATGTTGTTTGCTGGAAACAGAGGTAAAACTGTGAAGCAATGCAAGCTGAGATTGTTGCATCCTGTGGGTGGGGTGTGGTTTAGGAAGTCTCAGGGAACTCCACTGAATGGCTTTTGTGGTTTCCTGTGAGGTGACTAAACCACAAGCACTGCTAATTTCTCCTTTCTCGGAAAAAAATGTTTTCTGTTTGTTTTAATTTATCCTCTCTTTTTGTAAACTATTTAACACACTGTAGACACAAACCCTGTGATTATTATGAAAGGCTAACTTTAAAAATATATATATATTCTGCTGATGCTTGTGTTGTCCTGAGGGCAGGGTTTCCCTCAGCTTTATGTTACTCTGCTCTGAAATGTCTTTAAGGAGGATTCAAGATTTTTATTTGTCACATGTGGATGTACAAGTACACCCCAGTGAAATGACATCGCAAAACAAGCCCCTCTGTGCAACTGTGAAGCACTAATAAAATAAAATAAAATAAAATAAAATAAAATAAAATAAAATAAAATAAAATAAAATAAAAATAAAATGTTTATATAATATAATATAATATAATATAATATAATAAAACAAAATAAAACAAAATAAAACAAAAAATTAAATTTAGAGTAATTTCCAGATAAATATAAAATATTTACGATACACAAGAAATAAAAAATAAAAAGCAATAAAATGCAATAAAATACGGAGTGAAAAAAACTACAAAAAACCTCTGTTTTGCCTCTGCAACACACGAACACAACACTGTCCGTCACCACACTTTTGTGAGGCTCTCAGCAGCAGCAGCATCGCCACAGACAGCCGCGTCGCTTCTCCTTGTTGTATCCCGGACTCTTTATTCCGCGGGACAGCGGAGGGGTGCTCACTTATTTAAGCGCAGCGATAATGGCTCTAACAAAAACGTGAAGTCAAATTGATTAGGAACGTGCGAGTGTGGACACGGGACAAAGTCAAATGTGCTCGTTGCGGGAGAAGTTACGGTGTAAAAAAAAAGGGAATTCCCCCCGTTTCTCCGTGATGTTCGCGTGCCTCTGTGCTTGGAATGGTTCGCTCCGCACAGCCGCGACACTGCCGCTGCTCCCAGAAGCTGGGAGACGTTAGAGAGCCCTTCCATTGCTGTGTGTGTGTGTGTGTTTGTGAGAGATGCCTCCTCCTCCTCCTCTTCCCAACTTTTCATCCAGCGGTCAACGACGATAACAAGAAAAACGTCCGTGTTCCCCCCCTCTCCCCTCTCTCTCTCTTTTTTTTAAAAATATACCCCTCCAACTCAACTCCAGTTTCGTCCATGACTCGGTCGCCGGCTGGTGCAACGCTAGCGCTACGGACACCGACGATAAGATAATGAACTTTGGACTTTACGGTCGGCTTTTCGTGACATGTTTCCCGTCGTCCTGGATAATATAAAATAACAGCGTAGCCCGGCGTGGCTGTTTAGCAGCTGGGCTAAAAACAACAACAACAAAAAAAACTCAACTGCAGAGGAAAACGGCGCACTCTCCCAAGTGATTATCGAAGCGTTGACGGAGGGAACTTTTAACCTGTCACTTTTGAAGGGGAATAGGAGAGGAAAATGTCCTCCAAAGCTTCGAATAAGGTAAGGTACCTGGATGATGGTGCGGCACTCTCGTACTGAACGGCTAACAGCGGCTCGCTGTGTGCTAATTGGACGTCCCATACAAGTTTGTTGTTGGTGCTAGCATGTACTCAATGGTGGCTGTGTTTTCACTATACGACAGTGTGTGTGTGTGTGTGAGAGAGCGTTTAGCTCAGGGGGATTTTTCTGTAATCCACACCTATGGCATAGCTTAAAACCCAGCCAATGTTGTGTTTTTCTTACTGTATCACGTTAGAAATCATGTAAATAAACTGGGAAAAAAAGTGCCCACCCAGCTGTGTCCATGCAGTCTAAGCTCAGCAACCACCTGTTGATGTGTCTGTGTGTGTGTAGTGCGTTTTCTTAGACAGTAGCACGTGTGAACACATGAGGTTTTAGCATTCATCTGTTTAAATTCATGCCTCGATGCAGGTTGTGTTTCATGAATGACTTGTGTATACTCATTACGAGTAAAGTCGAGGAGAAAGATGCATTTTTTTAACCCATAGTGTGATCTTTAAAAAAAAAATCATAGTATGACTTCATTCAATAAACAAACAAACACACACAAGTCATTCTTAAGTGAGGCCTCAGTTCAAAGTCCTTTTATCTGGCTTTGATGTACCATCACAGTAGCATTAGCATGTGCTTGTTTTCACCTGCAGCACATGTGTGTAAAACATGTGTTTAAAAATAGACAGGGGCGGGATGGATTTCTGTTGAGCCTGGCACTTCTCTGGAGAATATATTTTACAATATACATTTTATTGGATCATCCTACCAAGCAAATCATTGCAATATTTAGTACTCAGAAAAAGCATGAGCACATGTAGTGTAGACTGTAAATGAACTCTGCATAATGTGATAGTGATGTGTTTAAAAATAAACGAAAATACCAGGAAAAAAAAAATACAGCAAAATAAAAATAAATAGATATGAGAGTCATTCCTCATATCTGACCTCAATGTGTATCCCACAGCGAATCCATCGCAAATGAGGGGATTCATTTATTTCAGTTTGACAAGCGTGGAATGTGCCGTGTTTGTCTAACAGCGGTGGTGATATTCAGGTTGGGGCGGTTGTTCTAGTTAGACGAAACCAGCTTCATCATGTCAACTGATGACGTTATGCTGGACTGTTTGAAGGTCTAAGTCACACCTTGACATAACACTTACTACTGTATCGTGTGTGCTTTTGATTTCCTTTTGCATTATTGTAATTCCAGTCATTCCTCCTCCACTTTTTTTAATTGTTATTTATTGTTTTGGGAAATTTAAGTTTTGTGAATGCCTTTCCCCCCCCCCCCGAGTAGTGTCACTTTTCAATACAAGCCTGAACCGATTTTGTCATGACAAGGTCTTGATGAATGAAGGCTTATTTAAACCAAACAGCATGGACACTGTTCATACTAATTGACACTACATTGCTCGTCTGTCCCTCAGAATAAACTATGAGGGTTGCGTTTTTTTGATTCAGATGTCACTATAAAAAGGAATGAAGGTGTGGAACAAATAGTGTTGATTGAAGTTGCATGGTAGTAGCAGCCTGGTTGTTATTACTAACTGCTAGCTTTTACAAACACTGGAAGTCATATTGTGTTGATTTCGGCCATTTCTTTACACATGTTCATTGCAAGTCAACTTTTGGCATTTTTCTTCTGGTCTCAGCATTTTGTGTTTCTCTTCTGCAGACTCTCCCTGTACTGTTTGACATGACTCTTGCGTGGATGTAAAGGAGGATAGTGGCGCTTAAGCTTGTTGTGGGGGAACTGATCTTCATCAAAGATTGCAAAGTACACTTTTCTGGTCTGTGTCAGAGCTGTCATATCCAAACAACGCTCTCACAGTATTGTCATATTGCCCAGCCTTAGGGATTGGAAAGGTTAGCTAATTTTTAGTGGTTACTAAACTGTACACAGTTGACCAAACCAAAACATTTTGACAACAGATTCCAAAGTGTTAGCTTCATCTGCATTTCAACACTCAAGTGTTGTAATTCACACCACCTGACAGTTCAGATAAACTCCCACATGTTAGTCAGATACCATTTGAAGTAATGATAAACTGTCATAAATTGTTGCGGTATTTTCTGCCATGAATACGGTAATACATAAGGTTTGTTCACCTCAAGACTCGGATGTGATTAATGCTGTCATTTCACAATACATTGTACTGTGTTATTAGGTTAGTAGGATGTATATACAGGGTATCCGCGGGGTCTTAAAAAGTCTTAAATCCAATAATCTGACTTTAAAGGCGCCATATGTAAGAATGTGGCCAAAAACGGTTACCACACTCAAATTCAAAATAACAAGGTCTTTTAGGTTTATTTTTTTCTGCCATTGTAGCTCAGACGTAACTGGCAACCCGCTCGGCAGCTGAGACTCTACTGACTGCAATGATTGGTAGACGGCGGTAGGTGGCACCACATGCCAAAACATTATTTCAAAACATAAACATGATTTGCGGTCTGCAAAAAAATTAATTAATGCGAATATTTTGTCTGTACTGTTGTTGTTGGTGAGTTCAGTATGTTATATGAACATTATTCCTGAGTCTCTGTGACATATTAGGAGGATTTTATGGCCAGTTGCTTTAGATTCATTACATAATGCACCTTTCAGGCCTTAAACTGTCTAAAATTCTCCTAAAATTTCATAAAAGGTCTTAAATACAAATCTATTAACGTTACCTTTATTTAAACCACTTATAAACTTCAGTCTTGCGTTGAAATGTTTCTATTTTTGAGATTGCGATAACATAACTACAACACAGAACTAAAGTAGGCCACCTGTGCTGCCCGGTGAGAATTTATCGAGCACCACTAGCTAGTGTGCTGTTCGCGCACTGCGGTGTGTTACTGCTTAGCATAGCAGCGGAGAAAACTTAATGAAAGCCCACAGCTAAGCCGAACGATTTATGGCTCCAATTTTCCTTCATTTCTTTTGTACTTTTTTGCCAGTATGGATTTGAAATGGGTCTTGAATTTTATTCATTATGGTCTTAAAAAAAGTCTTAAGAAGTCTTAAATTTGACTTGTTGAAACCTGCAGAGACCCTGTATATATTTATGTACTTAGCATTCACTTCATTGCTACATTTGGATGAAAAGAGAGTGGAGGCTCTATGTCTGCCATGAAAGATCAGCACTACAAAACAGTAGTTTGTGTTAATTGCTGTTTAGAGGGGGGAAGTATTTTTGTGTGTTTCTGTTTGGTGCCAACGTTTCCTGTCCTATCAGAGTCAGAGCAGAGGAAAGGCTCTATGGTTGCCTTTGCCTCCAGGGTAGGTGGAAATCTCACTTGGTTCCAGACATTTGAATCTTACTTCATCAAAGGATAAGAGCGTTGGAGAAACAACTCTCTTAACCAGTCACACACAGTGACTTCACATAGCTGTGTCAGAGACATACACCTCAGGATATCTTGTAATCTCTGGATGCACGGTTGTAGTTAGCAGCTGAAAAGTCTGGCTGTGCTTGTTGGCTCACATTTGATTTCAAGAATGTCACATGAGCAGTGGAGAAACAAAAATAATTTGGTTGACCGATCTTTATGGATCACATAAAATTGATGTTTGTAATGTGTTGTGAATACTTTTTTTTTTGACATGAACTGTTTGCCACTCAGATAATCTTACATTTTAGTTTTTGGCCTTTGGTTATTCTTCACAATGGCAATCCCTTTAGCTTTTTAGGCCTGTGTTTCTCAAGGACAGACTGGAATAAGTGGAACATTCATTTGGATAGAGGAGGTGGTATTAATTAGAGTTGCACAGCGGGCCTCTGTTTTGCTTTGATGATTACACATCTCCATTTACATGACTGAAGGAGGGAAATGTAATTGCAGGGACCCAGTGCTCACAAGAGGAACCGAGTCTTGATGATGTTTTAGGCTCCCAATCTGGGTTGATGTTGTGATCGAGTATGAAATAACTAAAGCTGTGCTTGCTGTCTCTGTCGTGATATTAGGGGCTGAACCAAGGGTTGTGAGGTATAATTACACTTTAATTTTAACTTCCACAAACTAACCGATCAGTGCGAACAGGGAGAAAACTTAAAAGACTATCACACAAGCTTTTAATAATGACTGAATATGACTTAAAACACATGTGAATGAAAGGGTGACTCCAACCCACCGGGTCCTACGTACTAGACTGCAGTTGGAAGGTTAGCACAGACCACTGAACTAGAGCAGATGCCGAGATTTGTTTCACGTAGACCCCTGTAGACCATTGCTGCAATGCAGCAGTTGTAGAGTATAGGACTCAAAGATATAAAGCCTTGGGTAAATATCCCCAAACGAATCAACAGTAAACATTCTTCAGCAAGATTTGTTCAAAATTGACAATAGCACGAGGTAAAGGTGATTGCTGCAGTCACTGCTGTCACTGCCCAGAACTTCGAAGAGGGATGAGGCATAAACCACATAACAGCAGCAGCAGCACACAGGCTCACTTATTCCTCCTCACTCCAAGAGGCAAGTCTTTGATTATAGGCCCTTGATTCAAAGTATTGCCAGTCCTTAAGCAGAGCAGGTGTAAGCGGTCTTTGTACAAGATGTGGGGGCTGACAATTGGCCAAATTGAAAACAGCAGCTGGGTGCCTGTTGCTTCAACCGGGGCTTCAGTTTTCTTGGCTTGTTTGTCCCTGGCTATTACAGATCTTCAACGCAACATTTATGTGTTTAAAAAAAAACAATGAAACATGGCAGATTTTCACTAGTATAATCGTAATTTAAGTCAATGTCAATTAATGTAAAGTGGAAACACTGAAAGACTTGATTGCACGGTGGCTAATGCCAATCAGCCTGGCTACTTGAGATTTTCCAAATTTGAACCAGCAACCCAAAAGGTCAACGATGTGTTAAAGGAGAAGTAAGTAGTTTATAGTGACATCTATAGGAGAGGCTGAAATTTACCACAAAGAACTGCTCCTCTGCTCACCCCCTTCCTCACCCCCTTCTTTCCCTGAGTGCTACGGTGTCCTCAGCGCTACGGTGTCCTCTCCGTGTCAGCAGATGAGGTTCGTGAGGCGAGGGAGAGGGCGAGCTACCGCGGCCGTAGCAGACGAAGCGGAGAGAGAGGAGGCGGGACTTCCGCTACAAGTAAAGAGACGCTTGATTTGTTCTCTCGCGTTTGTCCTTACAGGCTCCGGTAGAAACATGGCGTCTCGCTGTTAACAGTGGCAATGCAACCGCGGCGCACGGCCATGTTATTTTACATGACACACTATTTGAAACACTACGAAAATGAAACAAAAACTATTATACAGCAACTAGACAATGCAGGAGCACATAATATGTATAAAAAAGTGGATTTTGGGTCACAAAACCCATAAATACTACACAGTGTCCCTTTAAGTAAAACACTTTTTTGACAATTACATTATCGAAATACACCGTTTCATCAGTCTGTGTGTCTGAGTTTTGGGCTGTGCGTTCTTTTGTCTTTCTGCATGAAGTCCAATATTCTTTCAAAGGGAAAGAAAAGGCCGTGGATTCTGATAAAAGCTCTTTTCGCATCGCCTTTTGTCGGACTCGTGTGCAAAGCATTGAGAGATTCCAGCTGTTCGTGTTGCTCTCATGCTAAGGAACAGTGAGGATATCAGAGATATTTGACCTGCTTATCCTCTCTCATCTCTGGAGGGAAATTCAGGGCAGATACTCACAGCAGGAGGCAGGTGGATAGCAGAGCGAGGGGGAAAGAAAGAAAAGAGAAAATACTTCTTCAGGGAGGAGGTGTTGTGGGAGGAGAGGTTATTAAAGGGGGTGAGATGGAGAAAATAAGAAGTGGGAGGGGGAGATGAACTGGCTTGGATCTGAGTCACACGGCTCAACTTAAAACATTCTAATGTTTTCTACCGACCTCACTCTCCAATAATCACAGCTTTGTAGCCCAGTTTCTTTTCATGTTATAAAGAATATTCCTCACTTCAGCACATTAATTCAAAAGTACAGTCCTTGTCCAGAGAGGGTCAAGTTCTTCCGTGTTAAAGACTTAAATATTTTTATTATGCACTTTGTCTGTAATACACGCAACTTACAATAAGTTGGTTGTTATATAAAAGTGTTAGGCCTGGGCGATATATATTGATTTTAGTTTTTTGTTCCGGACGATTTTAAAAATAAAAACATCGATTATTTCTCCTCTTCTACGGCGTACCTTTTGCCCCCGGGAGCTTCCGTGCGGAACCCCCTCCCAACTTGTTTCTCCGGACATGCGCGCGGATGCACACATAGCGACAACATTGCTACCGCAA
This sequence comes from Microchirus variegatus, assembly GCF_963457635.1. Taxonomy (NCBI): domain Eukaryota; kingdom Metazoa; phylum Chordata; class Actinopteri; order Pleuronectiformes; family Soleidae; genus Microchirus; species Microchirus variegatus. The sequence goes on along the minus strand of NC_139807.1, from coordinate 27,383,848 downwards.
ACGAGTGCGAGAATGTTGTTACCAAGAAAGGACTAGTATCAGTGATTTTGGAAGATTTGCGGCGAGCTACCGCTGTATGCGACTGTATATCAGACGGAGTCTATGCTCCGGAGACCTCCGACACAAGGATTAATCTGAACAGTGCCGAACTGTTGATCATTTTAAAATATTTAACGGTCCCAAAAATGTGGGTTAATATCTGACAATTACCAGGAAAATGTCTAAAATCTCAATATTTAACACGGTAGTCTGGTCTGCAACTTGCATCTTGCTGTCGCTGTATTTTAGTCCAGAGACTGTGACACAGACACAAAGTCTGTGCTACGGTCATGGAGGACGTATTTAAAGTGTTTTAATCAACTGACCCTGAAACACTGTGTGTGTGTGTGTGTGTGTGTGTGTGTGTGTGTGTGTGTGTGTGTGTGTGTGTGTGTGTGTGTGTGTGTGTGTGTGTGTGTGTGTGTGTGTGTGTGTGTGTGTGTGTGTGTGTGTGTGTGTGTGTGTGTGTGTGTGTGTGTGTGTGTGTGTGTGTGTGTGTGTGTGTGTGTGTGTAAAAAGTCATGCATTTACACATAGTACACAAAAATTTAATTTTTTTATAAATAAATTAGGGATTTTATTTTTAGGCCATATCGCCCAGCCCTAAAAAGTGTAGATGGCAATGGATGATTGATCCTTTTTGGAGAAGTGCTTTACTTGCTCGATTGTCTGTAGCTCCTTGCTGATTGTGGAACAGCATGGTTGTGGTTCTGAATTATTATATTTTCCTCTGACCTCATTCATTGTTGATATCAACATCCGTTCTTGGTGATCCAATCACAGTGTTCCTGCAGAGCTGATCACAAAAACGACATTCAGAGGTGGTTTAAGGATACATATGATGATACTCCTTAGCACACGTTAACGCAGTCTGTTCTCAGGACACATTAGAGACCGTCTCCACTGCTGACGTCATCTGACCCACTGCAGTTTACACTCATTAACACATGATTTATTTTTTATGATTAATCTCATTTCATGTTACAGCAGTGTGAGTCATGCATTGATTTATCAACTCTACCACCTGCACTGATACACAAACATGGAACACACTGAAACATTCACAACAGACACTTACCAGTTCTGAACTGGGCCTCAGTGATTTACGCTGAACCAAGTCTCTCTAGATATAAAGCTACAACAACTGATCAATAATTCCATTCCTTCTTTCAGCATAATGTAAATCAATTGATCGGAGACTGAAGGACACTTCTTACACCTCCTCCTGGTCTCTCTGTTCACGGCCTCACAACTTTATCGTGACAGAGACTTTCATTTATCAGATCACAGGGCTGTTCAAGGAGAGAGCAGGTGCTCTGCTTGCAGTTTCACCACTCCAATCTCTGCATTTGTTTGACTATTTTCAAATTCGATTTAGCCGTCAATTGTTTTCCTGAGTAATCAATAAGTTGTTTGTCCCAAAAAATGTAAAAGGTTCAAAAATCTGTTGTTGTTTTTTGTCCACAAAACAAAATTTCTTCAGTTTTGATGATTTCTTTGCGAAGAAACCAGGGAATATTCACATTTAAGAGGCTGAAGAATCAGCAAGCTTGTTTTAATTGTAAAGTGAAACACACACCGATTAATTGAATATTAAAATTGTTGACGATTCATCATTGCAGTCTTATTCTGCACACTGATCTCTCCCTGTGTCCACCATTGAAATACAACGTCTTGCACTGCAAAGAAACCTTAAAATTAACGAGACAGTCGGAACATAAACGCAGTAAAACATGTCAGCATCAGTGAGAGACTTTCAGAGATGGACAGATTGCCTCAGGTTCCTCTGTCTGTGCTCATCTGTTTGAGAAAAGCTCAGGACAGAGAGAGAATTGATCCCAAAATATAACGTTTTTTATAACCTGTGGATGGATGTGGACCGGCAATCAACTTATTTCCAGCAGTCCTGCCAACTGCAGCTTTAAATGTATCCGTTAAAACTGAATTTTCCAGATGTAGTGTGGCTGTGTGTGGCTTGATTGAAATTAATGGATGGAAATATCGGTAGGTCCCTTGATCTTTATGAAACAGCCGGCTTATTAAAGCTCGCACACTCCCAGCGTGCCCTGCTGCGTCCTTTCAGGCATAGCAGGGACAGGTCTCTGCAGGGATTTATCATTCCCACTACAGGCACGAGGGATTTGACACTGGGCGTTTTGTGCGCGAGAGAGCAACGGAGAGAGGGAAAGACAGAGATAGTGCATCTGGCATCTGTGGCTCAGCTGGTTAGGGAAGAGAGAAAAGGGGCTGGAACAGATTCATCCCAAGGCTTGTTGTCCTACATGCCTTCTCACACACACACACACACACACACACACACACACACACACACACACACACACACACACACACACACACACACACACACGCGCGCGCTTATCTTTCCCAGTGTTGCGCATTTTCTGTCATTTCTGTCTGGGAAACTGATTCATTAGCCTTTGGTAGACAGTCAGCTGCCTTTTAACAGTTTGGTTCATCGTTCATGCATCAGCTGATGTCTATGAATCTCTCAACAGTCAATGCAGCATAGAGCACCAAACGTGGTGGCTGCTTTGCTACTTATTTTTAAAAAGAGCTATGTGTCATGTCCAGAGATGTGGGTGCAGACTTTCTCTGTAGTTTTGTAGTTTGCTGTTCACAGATGATGAACGCAGTGGGACATCGTTGAAGTGAGAGCCTTCAACTCCATTTCTCTACACGTAAATACACTTGGACATTAAGCAAAGACTATACTTGGGAAAACTGTCAGGAGATTCTCTAGAAAACTCTGGAGAAACTTGTGTGGATGCTTGTGGTCACACATCACGCCACCTCGCACAAACTCTGTGTCTCTGAAAAGCAGAATTACATGCTTGCTGATGCCTCTTGAACCCTATTGTCCTCTCTGTAGTGTGGATTAGGGAAACCCATCAAATTTGATTTAACTAGGGGACAATTTTAAATAGATTTCTGTTATGTTAATCACGTACTGTGTAGTTAACATAACTATGACTTCTGTTTCTGCAGTTTCTCTTAAGTGAAACATTTGGTTTATCGGCAGTGAATGTTTGTTGCCAGTCCTCTGGAGACAACATAGAGATATTCATGGGCTGAGTCTATGTACATCACTAATTAACATAATTATAAGGCTTCATCGTAATTTTGCAACAGTTGTACTTTGTAATTAGTTAGTTTGTTGCACTGAAGAATGGAAAAGCTTCCTCCCCAGTAAGTATTCTTTTGGGTTTTTTGTTTAGTTATCATTAAAAATCATTTACGTTTTTTATTTCTCTGTGCTCATATGCATATTGTTAAAGAATGCTCGGGCCCCCCTCCCTATCGCTGATCTCTTGAGGGAATGGTAATTATGTTGCCAGTTGAGTGCTGGGAAAATGGCCGCTACAACAGTAACTCATTAATTCACTAGAGATTCTGCCCCACAACATGCCTATTGTAGCAAAGTCCCAGCGAAGGCTCGGGAATGCTATTGAGTGGGCTTGGCTTCTCGTTTTTTTTATGGCAACATGTGAATCTGCAGCGTATGAGTTGTGGTTCAGTGTTGGGTAGTTTTGAAAGATGTTGCACAACATAAAATTTGAAAGTCGCCTTTTTTTTTTTTTTACTTCTGCGTAAAATATTCAAACTGCCTGCGCCACGTTTATGTGTGATCATTCAAATTTAGATCTTATAAGCGTAGTTGCGAGTGGAGTGTGTAGTTAAATCATGGCAGTGTCTGCATTTGCCCTTGCTGGTAGTAGCTAATAAGAGTCCTGCATGTGTGCCGCAGAGACAGGCAAACATGAGCAGACTGAAAGACCCTGTGCTGAATCACTCCTTTGTTTAAACGTGTGTTTGTGGGTCTCTTTGTGACTGCTTACCCATGTGGTACAGTGAGTTTTCGTGGCCGTCAAGCCAGCCGTAGTGTGAAGCGGAAACCATCATTTACAAACACTCAAACACATTTGTTTCTCAATGCTTTGTGACACACCCAGGACACTTTGAACCCTGCTACTTGACTTTTGTTTATAAACAACCTGTCCCTGTGTTACACTGAAAAGTCTGATGATACGAGCTGTAAAGGCCACATTATACTTCTCCGACTGCGTAATGCGTTATCCGTCTGCGTCACCACGTAGACCACTCGAGCCTTTATACTTCTGCGTCGTGGTGACGGATAGGCGCTGCAATTTCCCGCCCGATCAGTAGGGGTCGCTGCGCACAGTTGTTGTGCTTTTGGCTACAGTGAGCAATGGCGTCCGAGGGAGAAAGACTGTTGTTGTTGAAACAGCGGCCGTTTGTCACTTTTCTGTGTCCCGGAACGCAGTTTTAAGATAATTTGAGGCGAGAAATTGGCCATTAAGAGTCTAAACATGTGCTGTGTGTGTTAAGATATGATGTATTTATAGTTCGGCAGCGTCGAAGTCGGCGGTATTCAGCTCCGCCCTCTGTGGACGATCGGTGCTCACTGTGAGCCGGCACAGAGCAGCTTCGGCCTGTCCGGAGGACCAATCGCAGCTCTAGCCGTCTCCGTTGTCCCTTGACGGAGTGACGGACACTTAAAAAATATTCCGTGCACCCGGAGACGACGCAGAGGCTCTTCGACAGGTTCTGCGTCGACGCAGAGGACTCTGCGTAGCCTACGTAGAGCAGGAGTATAAATTGGGCTTAAGTTTGATGTTTAAGATGATGTCAGGTCGACTATCAGTGCTGTGGTTTCGGGATTAAGGTTTACTTGTCGGGAGGCGTCAACTTAATTGTATGGAATAAATTACTTCTTGAAAATTGTTATTAACTTATTTCCAGCTCCAAACTACAATCTCAGAACATTATGTCTCATCATGTGATATGCATTTTTGTCACAGAATCATTTACATTGTTCTTACTCTTTTAATCCTCCTTAATTTAGTGCTTGATACAGAATTTGTGCTTAGTTCCAAGGAGAGAGCGACAGTTATTGGGATAAAGAGGCAAAATAGTATCAGAAAAGAAGGTTGAGGCAGAACGATCCAGAGCAAAAGGCAAGGAGAAGGTGAGGGAAACCGCTGTCAACCTTGTCTGCTTATCTGCACATTCCTGCAGTGTGTGTGTGTGTGAGTGTGTGTAAATGGGTGGGGTAGGGTGAGAATACCGATAGTTGTGTGCACAGTGATTGGCTGAATGCATTTGTTTCCAGTGCTGGATCTGGTTAGCGTTCTCAGCGCCTTGGCAAAAACAAAAGCCAGTGTAGTGGGTGTGTGTGTGTGTGTGTGTGTGTGTGTGTGTGTGTGTGTGTTTGTCTCTATGTGTGTCTTTTTCTATCTGTGCATGTGTGTGTTTTGTCTGGTAGAATCAATGTACCAAAAACAACTGAAAAATGTAATGTTGATATGTGTCAAGCCATGTGCCAGTGCTTCCCTGTATTGTAATGCAGTCCATACTATGAGCCCACCTACGTGTTTGTCATGTAGAATGTGGCAACCTGACATGGCGTCAAATTTTTTTTCCAGTTTTATATTGAGCTACACTTGCACTTATAAAATAATTAGACGTGTCTGAGTTAATGTTCTTTTCTGTTTTTGTGTTGTAGATTTGAGTGCACTGTTGTTCCTTTCTGTTTGTCTTGTGTTCACATGCGTGTGTGTTATTATTGGATTCTTTTTAGGCTTTTATTCCGATTGCTTCCATTGTAAACCAGCAGTTGGAGGCTGTCAGAAAATCACTGTCAAGAATATTTCTATACAGGCCTTTAAAGAATCAATTTATGATCACCAAGTTATTTTAATGTCTTACACCCCTAAACCCTATCATGAAGAATCTTCTCTTTCATGCTCCAGTTTGTGTTGAAAGCTGTAGAAACATGAGTCAATTGTTTTTTGCAACATTTATGCAACATTTATTTCATATGCAACTGTGCCATTTTGCTTTCATTGTATTTGACTCTTTTTGTTTTTGTAGCATAGGACATATTTTACCAATGCTGGAGTAGCAATAATTCTACTGGTGTTCAGTGTAGTTGTAGTGCAACAGCCAATAGGAGCATTCTGGGGAGGAGCGTTGTTGTCCCTCGGATCACTTGATATACATTATTCTGAAGGTTATTTTGGAGTCACTGATCAATAACACCAGAAAAGAAAATCCTGCTTACTACACTTTTTACTACACTAATGATTAGTAGAGTTGCCTACACTCCACTACCCTACTACTGAATTATTTTGTGGAAAACACAGCACGGTGTATGTGCTCATCCAACATATTATATGACTGGAGGGAAAAGAGTAAATGGGGACAGAGAGAATGTGAGGTACAGGAATGCATCATTGAAGATACAAACTTCTGTAAAATAGAGTTTAGATTCTCTGCCCTCTGGCCCTTGATCAAGCATTTGTGCTTTTTCTCCCTCGTCGTGTTCGCGTGGTATGTTATAGCATGTCGTATTGTGTGAAGGTGTTAAAACCTGAGGCCGTGAACGCATCATTTAAAAACCAGGAAGCGTATCGTCATTAGCAACATATGCGTTCATGGAAGTGGATCTCAGCGGCGCAGTTATTGTTTTAAATTAGACATTGGCAGCAGGTACAACAAGCTCCCGCTTTGGGGAGGACGCGGACGTACGTGTATATTGACGGCTCACATATTAAAAAAAAATGTCGGGTTTAAATCGGGCTCGTAATTACAATTAATGTGTCGGGCCGGGCCGGGCTCGGACACAACGGGCTCGGTCGGGTCGGCCTTGATTTTTTGGGCCCGATGTAAAAAAAAAATAAATAAAAACTGTAAACTCCAAACAACCACTTTAGTCATCCCAATTTAATGATATTATTGATTTTTTTTTATTGAAAGGGATAATTAACAAATTACAGTAAAAAATAATGTTATTAATTAATTATCAGGTTTGACTTATCATCTGCACGCTCCAGAGCAGGGAAAAAAGAGAACTTCTCTTCATAGCAAAACAACTTTTAAGCCCTTCACTCTCCTTCAGCGTGGCCCGAATATACCAAAAAGTGCACTGTGTCCCTGTAAAGCTTGAGAGTTGGTGACAAAACCACAGCCTGAGCGAAACCAATGTGAAGGATTGTGGAAAAAATGGAGAGTCAGAATCGCCTCAGATGTTACCACTCGCCTCTGTGACCTCCACACTCTGCCTGTCCTCTAGGCAGGGAGCAATTATTGTGCTTGAGCTGGGTTGACTTTGCTGCTAGATAAGCTGCACATTAGATGCTAGCCTAGCCGAGCTGCGTATGTGGCTCAGTGGACAGCAGTTAGTTCGTCCACAACACTTGTTGACTGTTGAGTGAAATCAATCTGCAGTCACACCCGAGCCAGATACTCAGTTCATTAAATTACTTTATTTAATTCACATAGATTTAAAAAAAAAAAAAAAAAAAAAAATAATAATAATAATAAATGTATATATAGAAAAATAGCTACAAGTAACAGTGTAAACAAGCAAACTTGTATGGCACCACCCTGGAGAGTTGTGATTTATTTAGAAGCATAATCACCAGTCAGCCCTGTAATTAAGAGCTTCTCAGAACTAACTGTATCACCTCATCCGTCTCTACCGTATTTTTAATCCTTCGTCATTTCCTGTGTTGAGGATGTTATGCTTTTGTCAGATTCTTTGTCTGTTTGTGAGCAGTAGAATCCACAGAGTTAAGAGCAAAATGGGGTTGTGATCAAAATTATCCGATGTCTGAATTTGGATATCTGCCGATACCAATACTATTCCGATATGGATCCTCTGTTTGCTTTAATATTATTATTATCATCATTGTTTAATAAACTCCTTTATACAGGCAAGTATGATATGTACGACTTTTACGATGTTTACTGTGACTTTACAATTCTGTTGCACAGAGTGAGACCCAGTTGAACGATGCACAGTGACGCCACCTGCAATGATGATGTTGTAGATCTTTGGAGCCGGTCTGTGGGTTGACTGTGACTGTTCTCACCATCCTTCGCCTCTGCTTATCTGAGATTTTTCTTGGTCTGCCACTTCGGGCCTTAACTAGAACTGTGCCTGTGGTCTTCCAATTCCTCACAATGTTCCTCACAGTTGAAACTGAACGCTTAAATCTCTGAGATAGCTTTCTGTATCCTTCCCCTAAACCATGATGTTGAACAATAATTGTTTTCAGGTCATTTGAGAGTTGTTTTGAGGCTCCATGTTGCCACTCTTCAGAGACGATGCAAAGAGGAGAAACACTTACAATTGGCTTCCTAAAATACCCTTTCTCATGATTGGATTCACCTGTGTATGGAGGTCAAGAGTCACTGAGGTTACAAAACCAAGTTCCAATAATTAGTGCTAAAGGTAGTGCTAAAGGTATTGAAATCAATGAAATGACAGGGGTGCCTAAATTTATACACATGCCTAATGTTTGTGTTTCCCACACCTCAAAATCATGATGATGCTTTCAAATGTCTTGTTTTGTGTGTGGGACATCTGAATAGCCTTGGTGTTCTCTATTAATTTACACATCTTAGCCAGTGATACACATATACACATACAGTACACATATACATATGTATAAGTAAGTGATGTCCTGATGTGGTTTATGTAATTATGTACAGTGCATATGACACAACATTCTACATTGCAAGAGAAACTCCCCAAACTGCCATCCATCCATCCATCTGTTTTCAGATGACTATGGAAGCATAGCTCAGATTAACATTTTAATCCAAAAGCCTGGATTATAGGTTTTGTATTTTATTCCTACCCTCACTATTCTAGGAGTGAGTCTGTGTTAGATACTTGTAAGTCAATCGTGTGTGTGTCTGTGTGTGTGTGTGCGTGTGTGAGTGTGGGTGAGTGAGTGAGTGAGTCCTGTATGTTGTGCTCAGAATGGTCACACTCCAGGGGTTTTTAAGTCGAGCCGTGTAACCGAGTAGAGCTGCCGTTTGAAACTAATTAACTCAAGCAAATACTATGAGCACAGCTCCATAATTGTACATCAGTTCTGACTGAGGCTCTGCATCGCCGTCATCATGTCGTCATCTGCCCGTTGGCTCCTTGCCCTCATCTGAACGCACATGTGGATTTCCAACCTCTGCCTTTAAAAATCTGTTAAAAAATACACTGATGTGAGAGCAGTTCTATGGTTAAGTCTGTTGTTATACAGGACAGGGGCAGGAGTTTAGGAATGTTACCTGCAACCAGGCCAGCAGTCAGTCACATTGGTGTCCGCTCATATGTGCCATACGTACACTACCATTCAAAAGTTTGGGGTCACTAAGAAATGTCCTTATTTTTGAAGGAAAAACACTTTTTTTTCAATTAATATAACATTAAATTAATCAGAAATACACTCTATACATTGTTAATGTGGTAAACAATTATTCTAGCTGCAAACGTTTGGTTTTTAATGGAATATGTACATAGGTGTATAGAGGCCCATTTCCAGTGTTCTTATGGTACATTGTGTTTAAATGAAAATCATTATTTCTATTCATTTTGCAACTCTGAACATGATGCCAATTTACAAATTCTCTGACCAATCCGTGGCTCGGCAGTCCCTTGACGTCACATTTTTACTATCGGCTCAGCTCGCTTGGAATCTCACTAGGTAGCAGGTGCTATACCGAACCTAGAGTCGAGTCAAACTGACTAGTAGAAGTTTATAATGGAAAAGCCCCATAAATATACGATCTATGGGCAACAGGACACACAAACATGAGAATCGGAACATCAAAGCTCACATTTTGTGGGCTTTATGTATAATGTGGCTGTCAAGTGTCTGCTCTCCAGAAAGAGCATGTGTCTCTAATTATGTTTTGTTTGAGTGTGCGGCTGCTGCCTCACTCTTTCCTTTGGGTCCAAGTAAGAGGGGAGATACTGTTACCATGGACACAATTGCCCCAGCGATGGGGAGAGCTGCTGGTACAGGGTGGTGACTCTGTGAGAGCTGGTCGTCTATACGGTTATCCTAATATATTACGCTGCTCTCCTCGTCCTTCCCGCATGTGTATGGGCGGATATTAGTTATGTTCATGTTTACATAAGTTCTTAATAGCAGTTAAGGAGACCTAGATCCAGCTAGTAGCAACATTTTTGACCTTGGTGTTTATTGATAGAAAGACAGGAAGCTAAATCACCTTATTCTTAATATTGTCCTTGTCTTTTGGTTACTGCAATGATCACTCACTCAGTTGGACTGTCACTATTTATTTGGATTGTTGGATGTAAAGTTCATGTTTAAATGCAGGCTGCCATCTCATAAGTGACGTCTGCTTTAGAGGAGAGACATGGTTTTCACGCAATATCTGCTAATAACCTGTGCCAGGGACATCTGTGCATTCTGGGCTTGTGTTTTTTGTCTGCCGGTAATATTATAAATAAAAAGAGTGTTACACTCGATCCCGTTAAGGTTGACAGACTTGTTTTCCTGGCAAATAATATCAGAAATGTTGCGTTGTCTGCCATGACCAAGATTATTACATATTAAGCTTTCAGAGCTTCCTCCTGTACTGACTGCTAGCAGTCAAAAAAGTTTTATTAAGGTAATGATTGGTTTGAATGAAAGCTCTAATGTCTGTGGTGTACTAGGGGGATTGAATTTATTAGAACGAGTAATATTATATTATGATGTATTATATCTATAAATTAATTCATTGAAGAAACGACAGCCCCTGTCCCTGTGTAATGTCTCAGGTTCTAAGACGAGGTGAGCTATACAAAAAGGCATTTTCAATAATGAACACAGGGATTATGCTGGAAGCTGAAGCTATTTCCTGCAAACAGGAAGTGGAGTGTTTTCCTGTGGGTGCTGTGGCTGCTCTTGCTTACATCCTGTCTCGAGCTATCAGAGGCAAGCAGGCACAGTGACCTAAAGCTTTGTCAGGATTTCCCCCCCCCTCACCCTTGTCATCATCGAGACACTCACTCCTGCCACAGCCCCATTGCTCAGTGCTTCTCCCTTTACTCAGAATAGCCTGATGTGAATAATGATTTGTTTTCGTGGAAAGGCAGAAATGTCAGGCGCGACCTGTTTCATCTGCTTTTTTTTATTTTTTTTTAAAGGTGCCTCATAGTGTTAGCATTTGATACTCCCACTGCATGAAACATTCCTTTGGTTCAAACGCTGGGCAGCTGGATGGAGGGAGTTGGTGACTAATGGACCACTGGACAACAGTGAAACACTGATAAAGAGCTTCCCAACCTCCTCTCAGCTTATTACTCATAATATGACCTCACAGTCACCTGTCACTAAGTTTATTGCAGAAACTGGGCAAGGCCCCTTTATTTATAGAGAACATTTTATTACAAAGAAACTCACTGTGTACAATTTCACAGGAGCACAGCTATTATAGTAGCAATTGACATGAATAATAATATATTATATATTATTAATCAAAAGAGTTGCAAAATAAATAAAATAAAAAATATACTCAAGACATTGACAAGATTAGAAATAATGATTTTTTATTCAAAATAATAATTTTGCTTTTGTCAAAGAACCAGCAAAACTGTTTTCAGCTGTGCTAACATCATTGCACATGGGTTTTCTAATCATCCGATAGCCTAATGCGATTAGCAAACACAATGTACCATTAGAACACTGGAAATGGGCCTCTTAGCTAGGCTTTTTTAGAGGGTGTGTGTCCCCCCCCCTGCCCTCCTCTCCCGCTGTGCGCCGCTGTAAGAGGACCCTTCGTATCCAACGCAGAATGGATCATTTCTCTATGCGCAGTTTTATCCACACATCCATATATGACGCATACATACTGATCTCTATGACGAGGATCGAGTACAGTCGCGATGAAATACAGGGGATCCGAGTAGATCTTAGTAAAACGTGTTGACAGATTCTCAAGAGCGCACTTTCATTGTTTTCACTCCGTGGTCTCATTCTTTCTTTAGAAGACACTTTAGCGCTGTAATTAAGGGAATAATAGATGCATCAGATGAGCCGATCTCTTTAGTTAACTGCTCAAACGGAGGGAGAGAAAGAAGAGAGTGTTGCGGGGAGTTCAAAATCCACGCTGCGCTGCAGCCAAGTTTCGTTTTTGTTTCGGTGGGTGACTCAGCCACCCACCGCTGTCGCAGTTGTCCAGTAAAGCAGCTCTGTGCTTAACTTTTTTTTGTGTACTTTATATTCTCAGCTTCTCTGTGTGAGGCAGGTCAGCACATGAATGTCTCAGCTTCTGGCTTTCCAATAAAAGTTCAGCGATGCACGTCAGATGACTTTTGTCCACAGATTTTGAAACTGAAGGCCATGTGTGTTGTGTGTGTGCTCCATTTGTACAGATTCTCCGTGAGGAAGTAAAAAATGTGATGAATATGGAGAGTGAGAAGTTTGCGTCGAAGACTCGCATGCTTGACCTGACCCCATTTTTCATAGCTGTCTACAGCAGGTTATTATTGTCCATTTCAGCACTATTTTTTTGCAGTCAGATCATCAGTCTGCCCCCAAAGAACTGGATTACTATCTGCCTTTGAAGAGCCTGAATGAGCTGTTATCATTTGTGCCAGACTGTGTGCTATGGTGGGCCAGGCAGGACCAAGTCAGGCTCCCTGTAGCCTGAACAAAGAGGCCCTGTAGTGTTAGATCATGGCTTGTGCATGTGAGTTTGTGTTTGTGTGCCTGTGTGAGCGTGCGCACAGGCAAGTCCACATGTGTATGGTTTGATTGGTGCTCATTGTTTCCCAGCCCTGGGCCTTGCTGGCCTGAGCTCAAGTCTGACTAATATGAATGTATAAAATACACTCGGCTGCCGTCAGTTTGTGCAACATCAAGCAAACTATTGTTTCACACAACTGTGACTTCAGAGATAAACCTTATCCTTTGTTCCCGCCTGTATTTTTTATTCGTTTTCGTCCAAACAAAAATGAGACGCTCTCATGTTCATGTTTGTTTTGGCCCCCCGTGTGTTGTGTCATCTTTGTTTTTGCATGATCTTAAATGTTCCTGGAACAAAATACATGAGATAAGTGAGTTACATGGAGCTACAGTTGTGAGATTTGTTTTTGGATAAAAAAAATTGCTCCATGTGGGATTTTCTTTTATGAAAAATGAGGCAATGCTGGTCTTGCTCAGTAAAATCACATAATATTAGATGTTGAGTTCAGTTATTCAGAATTCAGTTATTTAGTCAGTTGGTTTTGCCGTGGCCAGAGTTTCCAAATACTCTGTTTATTTTGCTGTGTCCTTTTGTCACTTAGTCTTCTCCTCACATTCATTGCAGATTTAATTTCCATATTAATCTCCTCGGAGAAACAGAGCCTGCAGTCCCAGTGGAGTAAATACCCAAGCAGCTGTGTACCTAAAGTCTTCGGTTTAACTTGCATCTGTCATCAACATTACCTGGATTATTTATCTCCTGTTTGTAACACGGTTAAAAACCTGCTTTGAATTTTTAGATAGAAACCGACCTTTTGAATTAATAACACACTGCCCTGGTTGTACTATGTATCATTAGGGCATGAGATTTTACCTGTCATGTACACATTTTCCAGCTTTTTGCGTCATAATTTCACACTGTAAGTCCAAATCAAAAAGCATTATGAGCAGTGAAATGATTTCTCTTCAATCACTATAACTAAAACAGCCTGTGTTACACTGCATAGTAAATTCATCTGTAAAACTCCTGACTGACTGACTCATATACTTGACCCGTTTACTCTGACGGCAACAAACATGTCTCCACCCCTACAGTGCATCCGGAAAGTATTCACATCGCTTGACCTTTTCCATATTTTTCTATGTTACAGCCTTATTTCAAAATGCAAAACTCTACACAAAACACCCCATAATGACAATGAGAAAAAGGTTTTTTTTTTTTACATTTTTGCAAATTTATTAAAAATAAAAAAACTGAGAAATCACATGTACCGAAGAGCAAGGGTGGGGACGCCCTCTAAAAAATCCTAGCTAAAAGCCTGATTAAAATCCACAGCTCTGATGTCTCATATATATTTAATCTAGTTGAAGGTTAAATCCATAAAAAGTAAGAGTAATGTGAATTTTAACAGTTAGAAAGTAGTCAGCTGGAATTGTTTTAACGTCTAGACATCCCGCACACCGCCCAGCTTTTATCGAAACCTTTGGTTGTATAAGCAGGCTGCAGCCTTGCTCCTCTTAACCTTCTCTCTCCCTGCCTTTCTCTCTGCAACCCACAGTTCAAGGACAAGGCCACCTGCATGCCTGACTGCCTGGTCACATGACCCAGCACATTGTTGTTTCTCATGACGGAGGCTTTTTCTGTCTGCTTGGGACTGGGTGAATCAATGAATGGATGAATGGATGGATGAATATATCACAAAACACTTTGGAGGAATGGATGCGTTTGGGAATGTCAGGGGGAGCCATAGTTAAATGGGTCAGGGTCCTTCCACACAATAGTGCCGTTACTGTGGGATTTGTACAGGCAGATAGCGGGCAGGGACAGTGGAAGGAGGGATTGAGGGGGGCACCCAAGCCTAAGTCGCCAATTATGGACATAAATAACATCCACACAGAGCTACCATGGAAATTAGGGTCAAAGGGTTAACAGTGTTTTCAAGAGGTTCAAGGCCAACTGATTGATTGTCATGCGGCACAGAGTGAGACAGAAAGACTGCGGCACAAACACCCATTACGAGACTTTCAGTGGATGTAATGTTGGGCAGTGTTTACAGCACCACATGCAAAGGTATCATACAGTAAATGTAAATGAATAGCCAACCCCTGCAGGCCACCTAACACTTTACTGGACAACTGGGATTTAGGTGATCTGGGAACAATGCTGAAGTCTCAAGTCTTTAGGACTAAGGCTGCAGCTTTCGAATATTTTTCTAATCGAGTATTCAACCAATTATTTTCGATTAATCGAGGATGCAAAATGCAAAATTATTATTATTATTTTTTTATTTAAAAAATCCTATTAAATGAGGAATAATCGGTAGAATACTCGATGACAAAAATATTCCATAGCTGCAGCCCGAGTAAGCTACATTAAATCAGCTAACATCAATGTTTACGTTAGCGTGTGCTTGAAGCGTTAGCAACTGGATGCTTTCAGCTCAGATGCTCAATACTTGAAGACGTGGTATTGTGGTACAACAGTTGGCTTCTTGTTTAAGCGTGAAATGGTCCCGCACTTTGGACATTTTCTACCTTTTCCTTGCTGTTTTACTCTCCGTCTCTGCCATCACACCAGCTGAAATCCGGATGTGCAGTGTGCGTCTGCTAAAACTGCACTGAACAGGCCGCACGAGGAATTCTTGTAATCAAGTTAATCAAATCACTCAAGTAATCGGCCAATATCAACGATAAACCAAAACAAATATCTTATTTCATATCACTCAAATTATTGACATTCCTTGTGCACCTTGCTGCTATGAGAATAAATTAAACCTAAAACACATTTTCAAGTGATCTCAATCCAGTATCTGTCTTTTTTATATCTCTATATGCAATATGTGGTTGTGTCTTTTTCCTGGCAAATGTTTTGGACATGCTAACAAACACCAGCCACTGTTATACACTCATCAACTCGGCAGTGTGAACCTGTCACTTTGAAATTTAGAAAAGCAAAGGTGATGACAGTAATGACCGCAATGGTGTTGAAGATGATGATGGGTGAGAAGGTTTGGGGATTCGGTGATGATTAAGGGGTTGAGGGAGTGAGAATATCATGATGATAGGGTGGACAGGTGGCATGGTGTGTTATTTTACAAGGCTGATTATAGAAGGTGCACTAAATAAGCACCCTGCCATGTGTGATGGTGTTTATGGTTTTTCCCCCTCTGCTGTTACACTAGACTGTGCTCAGCACTCCGCTGCAGACAGCTGTACCATCACTTGCTGCAGGCAGGCATGCGGGACAGCAGCATTGCCTCATCAGCTGGAGGGAATCGGTGTAAAAGCTGCGATTATTAAAGCTGTGTCTGAAGCCATCTGAAGGTTGAAACCAAAAGTTTACCTGAACACATTTTCAGTTTTCTAGTATTTCCTGTGCTTCTTGGTGAGTCACAGACATTGATGTTCATCAATGAGTCAAGAGGAACCCGTACGACTAAGCTAACGATGCACTGCTTAAATCCAGTGTGGCAGGTTAACAGTACAGTTGAATACCTCACTCTCAAGTGACCCAGACTGACTTAAAACTGGAATGTTCACTCAGTCTTTGGAGGCTCGACCAGCTGTTTACATGTGTTGCCGTCATATTCTTTCCACATGTAGACTTTTGCAACTCCTGGAGTTAGTCATGCATATGCAAATAAGCAACACAGTCTGTTTCCTGATGTCTACTAAACTGTTCCTGGCAGAATCTGTTCCTACTCAAAGTGAACAGGATACAGAAAGACATGTTGATTTTAGACCAGACACTAACGTTGGTCATGTCGTGAATCAAATTGATGGATTTGGTATCTCCGACAAAAGACTTCGATTTCTGCGGCTGGTGATTTAATTCCTTGTTATTCTCTGGTTACAAATATGTGTGTTAATACTGCATCATCCATAAGCTGTGTGCCAATACCACTTTTCCCTTAGAAGGCCAGAGGGAGCAAACAATGGGTCATTAATTTAAAGGGTGTTAGACAGAGGCGCCCTCAGAAGCATCAGTCAGAGACTATCAAACAACATTCAGAGACTAGTTAGTTTTACAAAGATAGGAAAGCAATTTTTAAGTAAATCTGGAATGTAGAACCACATTGAGACACACAGCTCAAAAACAGATAGTATAATATTATTTATAAGTGTCCATGAGGGTGCCAGGCATCATGGCATGGTCAAAATAGAAACTGTAGATTCTTCAAACCCTTTATTCGATTCGATTTTTCATTTTAAACTCTTCTTCGCGGTTGCCCCCGGGACCGGGGGCAGCGTCAGACGCAGCGACAAAAGCATCATAAAAGTTAAAACCATATCTAACTTTAACAAACACAGACCTACTGCATACCCACAGAAAGGTCAGAAACTCAGCTAAAAGTTCATGTAAACCATTCTTATGTTCACGAAACACAGTTAAAACACAGACGGCTCGAAAAACCTGTTGCAGCGAACGCCCAGACATCTCTTTACTAAAACATCTGTAATTTCACTCTGCTTCATTTCAACAGCATCAGACTTTGCACAGCTCATGTCCACATGTTGTTACATGACCTCCATGTGTTTTAAAGCTCCTACTGCATATTTTAAAGGTGATATTTGCTTTAAAATGCAATATTTTTTTAGGCGAGAAAAAAATCCTTCAGTTATGCTGTGTTCCAAGTGCATTTACTCTGACACAGTGGCATCTACAGTGAAACTTACATCTCTGGTCTCACAAGTGTTATCTTTATCTTGATACCAAGATAATCCACATAGAGCTTGTAACTGCAGAGATTTACTCTATTTAGTTTGGGCATGTCATTTTTGAGCAAGGACTCCAAAAAGAGGGTCAGGGAAGAAGTGGTTAAGGTCACGATTCGGTTCAATTCTCTCAATCTTTTTTTTCCTCTTTTAGTGAAAATGGGTCTGCCATTTTTAGATTTTAGACTCTAGTTTAGTCTAGGATCATTGGTTTTATGTCATGAGTGATATAATGTCAATCATTTGTTTGCAATGTTCCACACTCAGGCCTTATTGTCAAATTTAAATAACTTATTAATAATATGAACGTAACAATAACCAGGAAGTGCTTGAATCCAGGGTTTTCCACCACCGAATAAGGTTCCATATCCGATGCTACGACGATATAGTGCTAGAATTTAGTGGGTTTTGCTCCAAATGATGACAGAAAACCATGTTAACACAGTCGTTTTTTTGTAGTTACGTCTACATCTTTATGATGCATGTACACTGTGGTTGTCTGGACGACAACGCAAACTTTGCTGACAAACCTCACGGTGTTTTCCACACCGGTGATTTCAGAGAGAAGCAGGAGTTGGTTGATTTCCAAGATTGAGAAGGTGATCCCCTGATTTTTGGCTTTAGTATCTTGATTCACAGCTTTTGGTTCTTTGCGGCTACAAGTTATGAGTGATGTCATTTATAGTAATTATAGTGTGAAATATGCACTGCTGAATGAATGAATGTTGGAGAAACCCTGGTAGTGTATGCTGAGTAATGAGTAAGAAGAACCGTGTCTGCCATGCTGCTGTGATTCGTTCGCGCTGAAAGTCATGATTCGCTAACGAACTGACACACAGAGAACTGTGGCTGAGGACATAAATCTAATTCGCGTCGCAAACACACTGACACACAGAGAACTAGAGAACTGTGGCTGTGGACATGAATCTCTTTTGTGCTGTCACTCACTCAATGACCCGCTCGCATACTGACGCACACTGAACTGTGGCTGTGGGGGTGAATCTCGTTCGTGCTGTCACTCACTCAATGACCCGTGCACGTACTGACACACACTGATCTGTGGCTGTGGACGTGAATCTCGTTCGCATCGCGAACAAACTGACACACAGAGAACTGGAGAACTGTGGCTGTGGACATGAATCTCGTTCGCGCTGTCACTCACTCAATGACCCCGCGGCACGAACGTACTGCACTCAGGGAGGACGTGAGTCACGTAGCAGGGCACTGGGCTCCTGCTAAGCACTCAACGATTCGGTTAACGAATCTTTTGAACGCATCATTTAAGTGAACTTAATTATAGTGTTTCAATACACTCAAATGAACTGCCGATCACTAGCTCTGACTGAGTAAACAGGAAGAGGGAGACGTCGGCGTGTGAAGACGGGTCACTTGCTAGAAATGCTCTACATCAACACTAGCGGCTTCCTGGCTGACCTAATCGCTCTTCCTGCAAGGAAGTGCCAGGCGGAACACGGGGATTTGAATGGGACTTTATGGATCGATACTCGCGGCAGAAAAAAATAAATAAATATATGTATATATATACATAATTATAATATAAAGTTTCAAGCAAAAGCACAACTTTCCTTTTGATGTGTTCGCAGTCCACGGCTTACCAGAGGCTGCCGTGACAGTTATCCCTGTCACTGGCAGAGTGACAGTAACTTTATGACAGTTGGGAGGCTGCCATAACCCCTGCGTTCACATGAGTGAAACATAACAATTAGGGCTGCAACTAGCTTGTTTCATAATTGATTCACCTGTCGATTATTTTCTTGATTTAATTGATTTGGTCTATAAAATGGTAGAAAATGTTGATAAATGTTGATTAGTTTGAAAATTTTAAATTATGATGTTCTCAAATGTCTTGTTTGTCCACAAACCAACATTATTCAGTTTTAATTGTTTCTTTATAATATGCAGCAAAGAAACCAAAAATGGATTCACATTGAAGAACCTGAAAAATCTGAGAACTCGGACCCAATTAATCAATTATAAAAGTCATTGATTACAATCAATGAATCAATCCAGCTTGCAGCCCCACATACAATAGTCATCTTTCTGAACACTTTCAAAGATGTGTTTATTCCAGATTTTCTTGCTGCTTTGAATGAATGAATGATTAATGTAACTAATAAACTAGGTGACTGATGTTTTCTTTTTTTGCATTGCAGAGTGCAGCGATGGAGGAAACAGTCATATGGGAACAGCACACGGTGACCCTTCACAGGGTAAGTTTTTATGCATCTTTAATCCACTCTTTCCTTTTCTTCCTTTTTGTCCTATTCCCTCTCTGGCATCCTAATCCTGTTGGATGTCTTGTGACATCCCTCCCCCCCACCACCACATTTTTCTTCACCATTTGACTCTGTCCCCCTGCCTGCCCATCTATCTGTCTTCTGCCTCTGTATTGAGCGGGCCAGCTGTAGCAGCAGGATGTGTGGTAATGAAACAATAGTCAGCGAACCCAGATGGCAGGAAACAATGCTAAGGAAGAGAGAAATCAGCATTCACTTCCTTACTACTTCATTTCACTTCCTTCCTCTTAGCAGCATATTCTTCTCCCTAACACAACTCCAGGGAAAAAGAGGGTGAGGATAGTTTTAGGCTCGATGTGTTGTTTGTCCTGTGTATTGTTACATGTAATTATCATAGGGTAGACATCATTAGTTCATTAGCTTGTTTAAGATCAGTGGATATTAGAATCACAGTCAATGAGATTAATGTGACACTATTCAAAAAATTTAATTTCCCACAGAGCAAATATAAGCATGTCATTATGTTACTGTTACATGCTGAATTTGTAGAGCACCTTTCTGGATTCTGTTGTTTGCTGTAATCTAATTAGTAGTGGCTTTATTGTAGGAGCAGCCCAGTGTGGCTTGTGGTTCTCCTGTGTTGTTGTGGTTGTAACTAGTAAGATTAGCTATTTCCATCTCATGGCTCGCTCCCTTGGCATCGACTTGTTTTGCATCGACAAAAAAACAAAAGCAGACCATAAACTCTCCATTGAGGCCTATCGGAAAATGAGTGAGTGCTATTTAAGTAGATCTTAATGCTATATATGTATGTATATATATATATATATATATATATATATATATATATATATATATATATATATATATATATGTGTGTATGTGTGTATATGTACAAAACAAAAGCAGACCTCAAACTCTCCATTGAGGCCTATCGGAAAATTAACAAAACAAACCTTGCAAATGCATCATTTTCTTGTTGTATTCAGTAAACAGCTCAGTCAATGTCACAGATAATCAGCCTGCAGAGAGTTTAACTTTTATTTACAGCAAACCCAGACATGTTTTTCAGTGTGCATTTTTGTGTGTTTAGGCCCCTGGATTTGGGTTTGGCATTGCCATCTCAGGTGGACGAGACAACCCACATTTCCAGAGTGGAGAGACGTCCATTGTTATATCTGACGTATTAAAAGGAGGTCCAGCAGAGGGACTTTTACAGTAAGCATTTGACTACAATGACATTGATTTGAATTGATGTTAATGTTTAATCTTTTGCTCTATGAAAAGTGTTGTATGGGCAAAGTTATGTTGTCAACACACTGAGTTAAAATGAGATGCTTAATGTTTAATTTAATTTAATTTAATTTAATTTAATTTAATTTAATTTAATTTAATTTAATTTAATTTAATTTAATTTAATTTAATTTAATTTAATTTAATGTCCCTGTTTGATTGTATTCTGTTTGGGCACCAACAATGCAGCATTTGCTAGATTGGTATTAATTTATCACTTTATCTTTCCAGAGAAAATGATCGTGTCGTGATGGTCAATGCTGTCTCTATGGATAACGTAGAGCATGCCTACGCTGTGCAGCAGCTCCGCAAGAGTGGCAAGAATGCAAAGATTGTAAGTGCAACAAAGATTTTACCTGTCTTATTCAGGTTGACATTTATTTGCTTTGACTTCTAATGTTGCAGAGGATGATTTTGGCATTGTGTCAGTTGACTTTTAATTTCTGTTCTATGTTTCAATCTTCTGTTGTAGATTGTTTCTGCATTATTTATGATATTGTTTAGAGAAAATAATTTTCTAAGTCAAATATTTGTCTTTTTTTTCCCCAAGACTATTCGTAGGAAAAGGAAAGTACAGATCCCTGTCTCGCGGACGGGAGACAGAGAGACAATGTCAGAGCACGAAGAAGAGGAGAGCGATGAGGAGGACGGCTATGATCACCACGCTGGTGGCCAAAGTGCCTATGGAGGCGCGAGCGGGGGCACTGGCACAGGCAGGCGCCAGGATCGCGAGCGTAGCAGCAGCGGCAGGCGGGACCACAGTGCCTCGCGGGAGAGGAGTGTGTCACCGCGTTCCGATCGCCGATCACAAGCCTCATCCGCTCCACTCAAACCTGCCAAGATCACGCTCGTCAAGTCCCGCAAAAGTGAAGGTGCGAAACGCGAATATGGCTATAAATACAACAGTTCATTGCTTTTTAAGATCAGAAATAAAGTTTCATTTTAAATGAGTGTCAGAATAATACTCTTATTATTGTTTTTAATTGTTTTTTTTATATATGCTGAAAGCAGAGTATGGACTCCGACTGGCCAGCCACATCTTCGTGAAGGACATCTCCCCTGAGAGCCTTGCTGCCAGAGATGGAAACATCCACGAGGGAGATGTCGTACTCAAGGTTAGAAAGAAGCTTTAGAAAAGACAAGTAAATCCAGTCCAACAGCTGAAACAAAGTACTGTGCTGCACATCAGAGATAAATAGATAAAACAAATAAAACATGCAAACTTGTGACCTAATAGACCTAAGAACAAACAATAAAACAATAGAATACTGTAGAAAATTACTATGAATTATACATTTTATATATGTATTAAACATAAAAAGGGTCAAAAGCCAAAGAGTAAAAATGGGTTTTAAGGTGCGTTTTAAAAGCCGATCACAGTCATGGAAACGTAAATTGATTTAGAATACAATTCACACAGACCATAAAGAAAGAAACAAAATATTAACTTGATGTGAGAAGTGAAAAAAGAAGTGTGAGTAATTATTTTTACTGACAGCATTCACTGGTCTGCTGTGGTCATGTGTAAGTGACTCAGAGTGAGGTCACAGATCATTAGTATTCAGCCTCACTAACAGGAATAGCACGTATTCCATTGTTCCTCTGAATTTCTATTCACTCAGTGTGTGGGGGCCGTTTTCATTTCAAATAGATACATTCAAACTCTCACTTATTGCATTATAAACAACACTAGAAATGAACACTTGAATAAAGATTAAATAAAGGTATATTTCTTAATAGCATGTCACTTTTGAAATATGTTCACAGTCTCTTATGGCTCTTTCTTTTCTACTTCCACTGTTTATAATTCCTCTTTGCCTCATGACGATCCAGCACAGTGTGGGCTTTAAAATTCTGCAGTGATGATAACTTGTTGACTTGGTTGTTTTGCTGACAATCTTCTCTCCTCTCTGACAGATCAATGGCACAGTCACAGAGAACCTGTCACTGGTCGACGCCAAGAAGCTGATTGAGAGGTCAAAGGGCAAGCTGAAGATGGTGGTGCAGAGAGACGAGCGCGCCACGCTGCTCAACATTCCCGACATGGACGACAGTGTCCCATCAGCTAATAATTCTGACAGAGACGGTGAGACAACGGCACATGCAGCAGTTTAACTGTGACTTTATTTTCACAGAAAGAGAGCTCTTTATTTTATTGATTTAATATATTTGTAATTTTGACCACACCCTGATTTATGCTATTGATTAAATGATAACACGTTTTTGATGTATATTTCACAGACATCTCAGAAATTCATTCACTGACATCAGATCATTCCAATCGATCCCATGGGCAAGGCAGTCGATCACGTTCACCTGACAGGCCTGAACTATCGGATCATCTCAGTCATTCACCTCGGCTGATCAGCAATGGCAGGTAGGGTGAACCACACACGCACATACACACACACACACAAATCTGGTGGCATGACATATGTCACACATGCCACAGTCATACATCCACTCTCCCACCGCTTCATTATCATATATCATGTTCACACTTCACACCCTCAGGTTACTGGGTGCTGTGTAAGCAACAGCAACACTAGTGCATAAATCAATAGTTAAAGACTTGGCATGCATAGGCATCACACTCCCCATTGAGCCATCACTGGCTACCGTTCAAAAGTTTGGGTTTGGTCACCTATACAATTTTTGTTGTGTTTTCCATTAAAAGTCACACCTTTATTCATCAAAAGAGTTGCAAAATGAATAAAAAATATAGTTGTTTACCACATTAACAATGTATAGAGTGTATGATTCATTTAATGTTATATTCATTGGGGGAAAAGTGCTCCTTCAAATACAAAGACATATTGATAAGGACTAAGTGACCCCATACTTTTGAACGGTAGAGTATAGTAGAAAATAAAAGCCCAAGTATTCCTCAATTCACATCTTCATAAGCTGCACTCTCATATACCTACAGGTTTGGTGCTTGAAATGCACTGGCTATTACCAAGCATACTTTTAGAATTTATTTCAATTCCCATGCTCTTTATTCTCCTGTTTTGACGCTGCCAGTTGGAGCTTTCCGTAAGTTGTCTTTCTCATAGTTTTAGAGGTTGCATAGATCCTTGTGGCTGGTTAAAGGTGGAGATTCCCAAAAGAGAGCTATAGAAAAGGTGATTATAGTTTCCCTAAATCAGCGTGGTGTGTGTGGAAAAGGAGCAGCGTAAGCAAGTACTGATCTTGGTTTAATGAAAATGATTAATTCTTTCACTCTTGAACACAGACATTAAATCAGAAACAAGCCTCTTTTACACACACGCTGACCAATGCTAATTCTGTCATTGGATACCGTTCTGTTTCATGCTTTGACACATGCATGATTATTGAATCATGGCCTTAAATCCAGGCTGCCTTCAAAGCTTTTAATGGATGTGAATTTACATTCTGGGGTGAACCGTCTTCTGTAATCAGACCCCTGATTCATCATTATTTTATGGACCTTGAGTCATACAAAGTGTTCTTTTCTTAAATCAAATTTGTTAACATTTCAATGTTCTTGATGAGATAAAATTCAGGCTGTGTGAGATATTGATCAGAACTCAACATGTCGTTTATGATGAGCTCTAATTTTCAAGCTAAACATTACTTACATTGCTTGTTTTGCACAGACCCCACACTTCAAACAGATGTTGTAGTAATTAGTTAAGCTACCCTGGTCGTTAGTTGCCCTGTAACTAGTTTGATCACCGTCAGTCAATCAGATGGAACAATGGCTCGTCCTCCAGAGTATAATAATACTTGTTTCACTGCAGGATAAGAGCAGGTTCACTCCTGCCCAGATTTCTCTCAATGTAAGTGAATTCTGACTCTTTGTGTGTTTGTGTCAATTATTTTGAGGTTTATTCTCGTTAACCACGACAAATTTGGTGATTTGGATGGTTAACATCATAAGCACGCAAGCTGTTAGAAGACGAGTTGTACCTGTTTTACATGGCGGGTGTGGTTTAAGGAGAAAGTGTGGAAACAACAGTCGCTAGACTGTGATTTGATTTAAGGCAATTTTGTCACTATCTCCCAGTTTGGGTGGGGGCAAAAGGAATTTGACATACTTCCCACAGAGCTTTTCTCCAAGCACAGATGGGTCCGCTTAACCTGATTGGCTGTAAGAGCCTGGGGGCATTCTTTCTTTTGCCTGTTCCATAACGCTGATCATCACAAACGCCTCTTAGTTCAAAGTGTCTCTCAGTGGACACTGGTGCAAAAGGCTCCATGTGTTGTGGTTATAATCCACTTATTAAGCGTCATGGTTGAAGTTAAAGATGCATTCGTGTGAGTAACTTTTGTTCATATGTGTAACTTTAAGATTATTAGTTGAAAATAGTTTTGTTTTTGTCTTTAAGGCATTGTTGTTATCTTATATAAAATGATGATAGTATAGTTAGTCAGTTTCACGTTAATAAGAAATAATTTTGGTGTGGCTGCACCATATCGGTCATTGTTTGTTGATATCCACGTTGAGCCCACATCTCTTCCACTCCTTCAGTTTGTCTCTCTCAATCTCTCGTGGCCTCTCGCTTTTTTTACCTGCGAGAACATCCAAACGAGGCGACATGACAAAGGCTTCTGTCCAGTGGTGTTTGTCAGTGACAAGCCTTTTTTTAGAAACCAACCTGCTGCAAAGTGCAGCAGATTTAGGCCAGAGCACTCTCACTCACTCCTATCTCATTCTGTCTCTGTGTCTTTGTCTGCCTTTCCTTACTGTGTCACACTCTTTTCCTATTCATCCATTACAAACACAGTTTCTATCTCTCTCTCCCTCTCTCTCTCTCTCTATCTCTTTATCTGTGCCATTACAATGCAGTTATTTATCCTCTGGCAGTACCATTCATTTAACCTTATATCTCCTCATACTAGTCTCTCTGGTGCCGACATGTAAAAGTGCACGGATCAGATTAATGTTCAGTATAAAAACTGAGTTTTAGTGAGAGTAGCAGGGATTCATAAACGGCAGTAGCTAACATTAATCAAATATGGAGGTTGATTCACGGTCTCTGCGTTTTTTTTTTTTACTGCACTATAGCATTTTCACTCCGTGGGAGCAAAATCAAAAGATTGAGACGTGGAAAAGTTGTCTGAGTTTTGTGGTACAGTCTGCACCTTCACATTCTTCCACAAAAGCTTCTGAGTACAGCTCAAGTGCTCTGCCAGCAGGCAGTCATGTGATCAGACTGGAATTCAATCATTGTTTTAAGCAGCAGTCCTTTTCTACTATGTTGGACAGAGTGTACCACACACACACACACACACACACACACACACACACACAGTTAAACCTTGTTGATTTTATCCAGGTTAAACAGGAAGTGTGACTGAAAACTATCCTTGCTGAAAAGTTTATGTTGGGAGACTCGTTCCTTTTTCTTTCTCTGCCTGTGTGCTTTTATTGGAAACATTACTGTACGCTCAATGGAAATGGGAGAGTTTATATCAGTCTCATAACTTGGAAATTAAAACATTTATAGATCCTTTCTCCTCCGGTGGAGCTTAAACTTTTATCAGTTATCTGGCTGGAAAATGATTTGCTATTGACAATCTGCATAGACTCGAGGGGATTTAAATGAAACGATAGAAAAGGGAAGATAAAATGAATTAGTGGGGGAAATAAAGAGAAACGTCATCCTGACTTTAATGGTTATTGTCTACCAGTTTTAAGTCTATGTGCCTTTATGACCTAATTCATGTCCCGAGCCATGCTATTATATTTGATTCTTCTATTTTCAGCCTATTTCTGTTCAGCGAGATACCGGCCGTCATTTATCTGTGTTGTTCTTTGGTTCTTTCAGCCATCGAAGTCGCGATGAGGAGCGTGGATCTAAACCAGGGGCCATGTCCACACCAGTCAAAAGCTCTGATGATGGAGTCATGTCACAGGCCAGTGACCAGGCCAGTTCCAGAGATGACAAGTCGTTACCCCCACTGCCTGGTACAGTACACTGCTTCATACTACCTACACTACCGCTCAAAAGTGTGGGATCAAAAGTCCTTATTTTTTAAGGAAAGTCACTTTTTTCAATGAATATAACATTAAATTAATGGATAATTTGAAAACCCTTGTGCAATGATGTTAGCACAGCTGAAAACAGTTTTGCTGGTTCGTTGACGAAAGGGCAAAGTTATTATTTTGAATAAAAATCATTATTTCTAATCTTGTCAATGTCTTGACTATATTTTCTATTTATTTTGCAACTCTTTTGATGAATAAAAGTGTGACTTTCAATGGAAACAAATGGAAAACAAATTGTATAGGTGACCCCCAACTTTTGAACAGTATACTTTAGCATAAGGGATTAGTGTGCAGTTTTCAGTGCACTCTTCTTTCTTCTTTACAGTAGAAATATAATAATGTGTGTAATCAGTGAGCTGAATTCAGATCACTACAGCATGTACAGTATATGTTTTCTTAGAGAGCATTGTTATTTTACTCACTAATGTTTGTATTTGTGGCAGAACCAAAGCCAGTTTATGCACAGCCTGGTCAGCCTGATGTGGACCTGCCTGTCAGCCCCTCTGATGCCCCAGTTCCCAGCGCCGCTCATGATGACAGTATTCTTAGGTAAATACCTTGGATACAAATATAATTTATTCAATTTGAAACGTTTACATTAGTTAATTTAAATGTGTTTGCTTGTGTTCTCCTGCAGGCCAAGTATGAAGCTGGTCAAGTTCAAGAAGGGAGAGAGCGTCGGTCTGAGGTTAGCAGGAGGGAACGATGTAGGAATATTTGTGGCAGGTGTTTTGGAGGACAGTCCTGCTGCCAAGGAGGGACTGGAGGAGGGAGACCAGATTCTCAGGGTATGCTACAATCCAGCACTTACTCATGTCAGTTATTTAATGAAGACGTGCAAGTCACTGTGTTCTGTCGAATGAATGGAACCTGAACCCGTGTCTGTTTTCTTGCACAAAAGATGAATTAACATTAACATTAATCGATGACTAAATTAATCGTCAACTATTTTGATAATCGATTAATCTTCGTCTGAGCTTCTGTCGATTCTCTCAATTAATCGATGAATCGTTTGGTCCATAAAATTTCAAAAAATATTATAAAAACATTGATCAGTGTTTGTCAAACCTGGAAATGATGATGTTCTCGAATGTCTTGATTCGTCCACAAACCAAAATGATTCACTTTTAATGATTTCTTTGTTATGTGGAGCAAAGAAACAAAGAAAACATTCACATATAAGAAGCTAAAACAATCAGAAATCTTGTTTTATTAATGAAGAAAGCTTCAAAACAATTATCGATTATCAAAATAGTTGATGATTAATTTAGTAATTGATTCATAATCAATTAATCGATGAACTGTTTCAGCTCTACAGTAAACCAATGTGTCTTTAAAAGATGGACAAAAGCAGTAGGAGCTTCTCATCAACTAGGGTTTTAAAAATCTCATCCCCAAGTTGTTCGTTGTTCTTTTAAGTCTCATCATTTCAGTCTCTTGTCACCGCAGCTAGCGGTCCAAATATTATGTAGTGTGCAAATCGGTTCTTAAGTATTGTTTTCTGCGTCCATGACTCTTTTTCCATGTCACATGTATAAAAGAAAGTGGGAAGAACATCTGGTGTTATTGTCAAAATAGACAGTCAGCTGCCCACGGATCATCAGCGTTGAAACAATGTGATTTTATGTTAGTAATCGTTTTCGTTCTGTGTAAAGAGATCTTGGGAGTACAATACAATGTGTCCGTCAGTCCATTAGTCATTCCCAGGCCGTGCCTCGTGTCAAAAACTGCCCTTGTTTCCAACGTGAAAACACAATAGATGCCGTTTGTGCACACTGACCCCAGAACAGTCGACCGTCTGTTTGACTGAATACTAGACTAACATTGTTGATGGGATGATTGAAGCCCTGTTGATGTCAGTGTTGGATGCATTCTGACACGTACGTCGCACAGCACAAGCTGACGTATTTTCACAGTGAAGCAATAGATTGTATTTATCTGGTTTTCTTATCTCCTTTCTTTATGTACAGATGTCTCGCGTATCCCCACTTGCGTGTGTTCTTCTCACTCACACATCTTTGAGACTTATAAGACATTGTTTTCCATCTTTCGGCTGTTTTCCTTTGGTCATGGTGTTCTTGTGTAGATAAAGACATTAAGCCCTCCTGTTTCTGGGAAGGATAAAGGTGTCTTTCAGATGTTTGGTGACTCAGTGCATGTGTGTCTGCTCCCCCTGCTGCCCCCTCACGCAAAGTCAATAAACAGCACTTGTTGTTTCTGGGACAGCAGCAGGAGATGAGGTGGAGGCTTTCTCTGGGTGGAGTGGGAATACAAATCCCTGCTTCTGTTGAAGTTTCCAGTTGGAAAACTGGACAAAAGCACACTTTAATTTGGGTTTCAGCATTTAATGAAAGTGATTTTAAGTAACTTTAAAACAACACACTACCGTTCAAAAGTTTGGGGTCACTTAGAAATGTCTTTATTTTTGAAGGAAAGGCACTTTTTTCCAATGAATATAACATTAAATGAATCAGAAATACTCTCAAACTATTCTAGCTGCAAACGTATGGTTTTTAATAGAATATGTACATAGGTGTATAGAGGCCCATTTCCAGTGTTCTAATTGTGTTTGCTAATCGTGTTATTTTATGATTGGAAAACCCCTGAAAACCCTTGTGCAATGATGTTAGCACAGCTGGAAGCAGTTTTGCTGGTCCTTTGATGAAAGCAAAATTATTATTTTGAATAATCATTACAAAAATTGTATGGGTGACCCCAAACTTTTGAACAGTAGTGTATGTGCAATTATGCAGTGAGTTTAAAACGTGTTGACGGTGAACCAGTCTTTTACTTACACTTTTTATTTGCTCCTCTGTTTGCCACTTGTAGGTGAACAATGTGGACTTTGCTAACATCATCCGGGAGGAAGCTGTGCTGTTTCTGCTTGATCTCCCAAGAGGAGAAGAAGTCACTATTCTGGCTCAGAAGAAAAAGGATGGTGGGGGTCACAGCAGTGTGTTAACAGTATAAACACATGAGGTATCTGAGGTAGCTGTAATCATCCCTGGTTTCTTCTTCTTTTCTTTCTGCAGTGTATCGCAAAATCGTGGAGTCAGACGTGGGCGACTCCTTCTACATTCGGACACATTTTGAGTATGAGAAAGAGTCACCATACGGCCTGAGCTTTAACAAGGGCGAGGTGTTCCGCGTCGTAGACACACTCTACAACGGAAAACTGGGTTCCTGGCTTGCGATCCGGATCGGCAAGAACCATCACGAAGTGGAGAGAGGCATCATCCCAAACAAGAATAGGTAAAACACTCACACCTTTTATACTCATAGTTTGTTGAGGAACTTCTTAAATGGGCATGTGTGGAGCCAGAGCAGGAGATGAAGGAATATACAGTCTTTCTGCCAAATATATTTCTCCATTTAAATCTGTCAAATTTTAGTATGTGAAGGTTCTGCTTCATTGACACAAAAGTGATAAACCTTTCCTATCATACTATGAGATTATCTCACAAGTTCCATTATTCATTTGTTTAATCTGCTTTTTTTATTTATCACAAAAATGTCTCCTACAGTGCGTCTGAAAAATCTCCACTTCCATGTTTCTCTGTTTCATAGTAATAAACTAAAGCGCGTCTTTAAGGTTCGGCTATATTTAACACAGCCCACATCGCGTCGCGTAAATGGTTTACAGCGATCTACTGTGTGAGGTTTGCAAGGACTTTCTGAGGTCTGCGTGTCTGAAGATATGAAATACACTGTACATCATGGTGTAGCCAACAGCATTGTTTTATCTAAGCCTGTCTCAGCAGCCTTGAACAGGCTCCAGCAGCGTTTACACACAGATTTCTTACTCTCCTGCTGGCAGAAAAGGCAGAGCATGCGTTTTTTCTCCGTGTGCCACAATAATAAGTGCTATGAAATAATAATGATAATATCTGTCTCAGCTTTTTAGCCAGGTTAAACATCCCATAGTTGATATTCCTTCAAGATATGAAACACTCAGATTTTAAAGTATTTTTAATAAAAATATTGTTTTTTTAAAAAGTACGTCAAAGGAGAAGACGGTTATTATCCAAAGCCTCAAGGAATGTGGTGTTATTTTCATGTTATTTTCCCACATAGACATGCGTTACCTATCTGTAAAAGCAATCATTTGAAAATGTGTAATCTACATAATTTCACTGCACAAATATTCAGTAAGTGCTTTTTTTTTTTAACTCCTAACATTAGTAACCTGAATTATGAATTCCTGAACTCCTGAACCTGGTGGGTTGCATTACGTTCTATGTCTAAATGATCTTGTTCATTCTCCTCTCTCTTCTCCACGCAGAGCTGAACAGTTGTCCAGTGTGCAGTACACACTCCCCAAAACACCAGGGGGCGACAGAGCAGACTTCTGGAGATTCCGAGGACTGCGAAGCTCCAAGAGGAATTTGCGTAAGAGTAGGGAAGACCTGTCTGCCCAGCCCGTTCAAACAAAGTTCCCCGCTTATGAGCGAGTGGTGCTGAGGGAAGGTAAGTGAACACGGGTCAAAGTGGTGGACGAGAAGAGATTTAAAAAGAAAAGATATTTAGATATAGATAATTTTATAATTTCACTATGGTGTGTTTACCATGCAGCTGGGTTCCTAAGACCAGTGGTTATCTTTGGACCAATAGCAGATGTGGCCAGAGAGAAACTGGCCAGACAGGAACCTGACATTTATGAACTAGCAAGTAAGTAATAAAGTCATCTCTGTTCTGACGATCATGTATTACCCTGGATTTCCACTGGTCGCGGAACGGCCGCGGAAAGGCAGCAGCGCGGTTCTGCTTCGTCCTCAGCGTCAATCCCCACCGGGTGCGTTACGGCAGCGGCGCGGTGCCTTGGGAGCCAGCGGTATTCACGGATGATCGCGCGATAATCTCGAACGGACGCGAGTTCGCGAGAACCAGCGATAGACTGCTGCTGAGACGCTCCGCAGCTTGTCTGGTGGAAATGCTCTCATTGATTAGAATGGAAGCGATTTGCAAAGCCGACCGCACGGCGGCCGTTCCGCGTCCAGTGGAAATCCAGGGTTATTCGTGTCCCGCTGTGTGTGTGTGTGTTGTATTGATAACCGATCCAACTCATGTTGTATGCATCACATATTGCCTAAGGTGTGGGCTGTTAAACTTCCCATCAAATATTTACTGCATTGGTCAGTGTCCAATTGATGCCGAAATCACTGTTGAGTCTGGGCCTCTTATTATGAACCGTAAAATCCACATGTAGTTGCAGACACAATCTTTATCAAGTGTGAGTATTTAACATTAGATTTTTTGCATTAACCCATTGACAAAGAAATAAGATATTTGTCATTTGTTATAGCAGATGTGTTTATGTTTTTTCTGTTTATTCTACCACACTTTCATTTATGTGATGTGTATTTTTAATTTAACACTGTTTTGAATTTCAGTACAAGAACAAACACTTCCGTTCTTTTTGATTGTTATTGCATAACTACAGTGATACTTTGACATATACACACATATATATCTATATATATATCGTATAACTGTATTTTCTTTTCAGAAACACAGAAACAACAAGGAGGGGAAAGTATGTCACTTAGTGCAACAATTTTTCTTTTCCTTTATTTGACTCATTGAATGGCAGATAATCTATATGAACTAGTGTCTGGTGGCTAGTTGCCTATTCTGTAGATGTGCAAAACAATAGCCATTGTCTAGTTAAGGTTACGGGGGGAATAACACTCGATTTAGCCATCTCCATTTGTAATCACTATTGACTGCAGTAACACTCACATCTGTCTATTTCAACACAACAAAAACACAGGAGACAGAGGAGCAGAATATCACGCTGACACACACAGGTCGTGCTGGAAATATGTTTTTTTTTTTCACGATTTATCATTTAAAGATCAAACGAGATATTTTTCAGGCAAAGCTACTTGAGATGTGTCAGTGAGATATGTTTTCCTTTTCCTAACAAAACTGTGAATGATAACGAACACAAAATAGAAAATGCTATATTGTTAAATCCAGTGGTAATCCCCCTTGTGACTGTAGGTTGCATTATATTGAATGACAACAGCAACGCAGCATGTGAAAGCTGTGCCGTTTACAGTGACATGAAGATGTGTGCAAAAACATTACAATCTTATGACCTACAAAAACCAGTAATCTAGACTTAATGTACACATTTTAATGGACATTTACACCTTTTCCCTCCTAGTTTGCCCATCAATTACGCCACACTTAAAGAATTAAATAATAATGAGTCAAAGTGCCTGTAGATGCCAAAGATCAAATCTGATCAAGTCTTTAAAAGTCTCTTAAGTATTGAATTTCTACCAATATTATGAACTAAGAGGAACTTGTCAAGCAGCTTTGGAAAATATAATACAGTAATACATTCTTTTGACCTTTATGTAACCAGGAAAACAATGGTCAATCTGATCTATAAAATGGTCCTGGACAAGACAGGCAGCAAGTTACTGACAGACTACACACTTTAATTTTATGAAACTTAACATTAAAAATCATAGTATTTATCAGAAAAGTTATTCCAAAAGATTAAATACATCATTATAAATGATCAAAAACCACAATTTTAATTGTCAGCATTCAGTGATCAAAGAGAGCAGAGTCAGCTAATCTGGTTCATGGTTTATGCTTCAGTTTAAAGTGAGCTTGTATAACCACTACTAGAACTACTACAACTACTTCTATTGCTACTTACTTACTGTGAAGCAGCTTAAAATGACAGAGTCAAATTTAGTCCACAGCTGTCAATGGTTTGCTTTTGTTTCTATCCTCATGTTCATCGTCAGCGAAAGAAGTATAAAGCAAATAATTGTCAAAGTCCAAGAAAAACAAGATCATAAAAATGTAGAAAAACAGAAATGAAAATAAAATAAAACACATTGTTGCGCATGCTTGATCCTCTGCCTGCATTGCTGCATTTGTCTTTTCTTTGATAGACCAGGCCCGTTTTTATTCATTTTTTTTATTTTTTTTTACAAAGATCCTACTAGAATATCTAAAGTCAAGCCTTGAGTCATGACTTCACTGACTGTCCTTTTTGAGCCTTGTGTTTCTAGGCAGGAAACCATTGCTTATCTTCGTCTGAATCATAACCCCTCTCCCACCCCCCTCTCTCTACACATCCTTGCTTAAATCCCAGAGGCTTACAATGACACTGTATTTTCATTAAACCTAAATTACCCTTTGCTCTTGTATGTGCATATTTCATTTCAGCATTTCTTGCATAACACATTTCCTGCGCCACAAATTATACTCACACACGCAGCTGCACGCACACGTCAATTATACACTTAACTTCATTTCCTTAAAGCTTCTCAAAGTACCTAATGACTACTGCATGGATTGGCTGCTGTTCATAGACGTACACTTGTCCTCTCCTGTGCGGGGGATTATTATTCCATAATTGAAGCTCTATTTATGGGAGTCGACAACTGCACGCTAGTAGGATGTATAATTGGGCGCACAGTGTGTTTATTGTTGTTTGTTGTCTCGTGCTGATGCGATGCACTCATGCTCCACGTTTCCTCCACAGAGAGCGAACCCAGAGACGCAGGAAAGGACCAGAAAAACTCTGGCATCATTCGCTTGCACACAATTAAACAGATAATTGATCAGGTGAGTGAGTATAGACATGCACACATACAGTGATATGAGAGATAAAGGTTGCAGGTTTTCTGGGCTTAAAAGATCCTGACGGTGAGTCAAAATGAAGTGCACAACTCACTGCTGCCCCCTGGTGTACCACTCTCTTTAATACCAATATATTAATGCTGAGCAAATCTGTTAGTTATTAATATCTACTTAATTATTTTAATATCTAATGGAGACTGATGAGATAATACATAAGCAATTGTTGTTTTAAGTTTTAAGTTGAAATATAACAGAATGTAAAAGTATAATACATTAAAGATAAGCACATTAACACACATTGTTGTCTTGTTCTTCTTTGTTTTTCGTGCGTGAAGGACAAGCATGCAGTGCTGGACATCACCCCTAACGCCGTGGACCGTCTGAATTATGCTCAGTGGTATCCCATCGTGGTCTTCCTCAACCCAGACACCAAACAGGGCGTCAAGAACATGCGGACCCGCCTCTGCCCCGAGTCCAGGAAGAGCGCCAGGAAACTTTACGACCGAGCTCACAAACTAAGAAAAAACAACCACCACCTCTTCACCAGTGAGTCAGGGGAAGGGAGGGTGCGGAGAGGGAAACGTTTTAGGGATTAAATCTGGGGGATCCCAGGGACGGAATATAATTTGAATGAAGTTTGAACAGGTGCTGTAATGTTAGTAACTGTTGTGTCAGATCCTGAAAGCTGGTTAAGCACTGGCCGTTTCACAAGTTCCCCTTCACAGCCTGCACTCTTCCATATTATAGTTTTGTGAACTTGATTTTAACAAACATGATGATGTCAAAGTATGATGCTATGTTTGGATTCAATTGCTCATTGAATAATTGTTATTAGATAGTTAGTGTTTTATTCTCCTTTGCTCCTCCCTCTTTGTGTATTCAGCAACCATTAACTTGAACAGCATGAACGATGGTTGGTTTGGATCACTGAAAGAAATAATCCAGCAGCAGCAGAACCAGCTGGTGTGGGTTTCAGAGGGCAAGGTAAGACACACACATACAGATAGACACACGTTTAATTTTGAAGGCCATGTTGATAAATGAAGGATTTACATAGTATAATTTACGTAGTGTCATCGTTTGGTCCATAAAATGTCAGAATATGTTAAAAACGTGAATGACAATGTTCTCAAATGTTTTTTTGTTTTTGGCCACAAACCAAAATGATTCAGATTTAATGATTTCTTTCTTTCTTTTTAACATTTTATGGACCAATCAATTGATAATCGAGAAATTAATCGATTACGAAAATAATCTCTACTACATAGTATTCTTTGATCAATGAATACAATGAACAGTGAAATAGAACTAAAAGTGTCCTGCTAAAACAAGTCTGCTTTAACTAATGTCCTGTTACCTTCTGAAGTTATGGTAAATCAAGGCTTCGGCCACTATTTGAGGAATAACGGCACAACTTAATTCGTCCCTCACTGCAGACTGGATTAAATCATGTATGACTTCCTTTTTTCCTCAGGCTGATGGAGCGACTGAGGATGACCTGGACATCCATGATGACCGCCTCTCGTACTTGTCGGCACCTGGTAGTGAGTATTCCATGTACAGCACCGACAGCCGCCACACCTCCGACTACGAGGACACGGACACAGAGGGCGGAGCTTACACCGACCAGGAGCTGGACGAAACGCTGAACGACGATGTGGGTCCGCCCACCGAGCCTGCCATCACCCGCTCCTCTGAGCCCGTCCGCGAGGACCCGCCCGTCATCCAGGAGCCCCCCGGCTACGCCGGCTACCAGCCCACAGTGCAGCCAGACCCCCTGAACCGCATCGACCCGGCCGGGTTCAAGGCAGCGGTGCCGCAGCAGGTAGCGTTTCTGAGAGCTGTTCGTCTCCCCTGTTGTCTGGAGGACGTGGTGTGCGTTAGAAGGGTTTTTTGGAAGCGCTATTGAAGGCTCTTTTTTATCAATCTTTACTGTTATTCTCTCTATCTACAAAACAATATCAGTGGAAAACTTTTGTGGTCAGGTATTTATGGCAATATATAAATATATATATATTATACGTCTATATTTATTATATTATCTATTCAATCTATTTTCCTCTAAATGTTTGTTGACTAATGTTTCTGTGTCTTTTTTTATTTTGAAACTTGAGCAGTTTTCCAGTACTTATTTATATTGTACCCTGTATTACAGCAGTTTTGACAGTGGTGACTGTTGCTGATGTCTCTCTGAAAAGACACTTGTTTGTCGACGTGTGTGTGTGTGTGTGTGTAACAGTTACTCACCTATGAGCACTTTTCCCTGTGATTTGGACTGTGAAGCTACGACACCAGAAAGTATTATTATGTGCATGTTGGAATCGCGTGTTTAATCCAGTGTACTTGTGAAAATGTATTTATTAATACCCGATTGGCTATTGTGACACGCAAAATCTAAATATTTGTCATTCTAAAATGTGTTAATGAAGCTAAAATACTAATAATTGTATTGTAACCCATAGAATTAAAATTACAGTAGTATTCTATAACAATGTAAACTTTGTCCTGCTGATAATTCCTACCACCTAACAATCAGATTATCAGTGTAAGCTCATGGCACAAGTGAGGAGCAGAGAGCGATGTAGAGGGGCTTTGGAGGTCGTAGCACTTGTTAGCACTGCACCGCAAGTGTATCAGCGCGTGTTATTAAACATTTCTGAACCACTTCACAGAAAGCAGAAGCCGCTGCCGTCCCTAGCGTCCCCCAGCAGCCTGAGCCCCTGGCTGAGA
This sequence comes from Microchirus variegatus, assembly GCF_963457635.1. Lineage (NCBI taxonomy): Eukaryota > Metazoa > Chordata > Actinopteri > Pleuronectiformes > Soleidae > Microchirus > Microchirus variegatus. Next base: position 27,346,658 of record NC_139807.1, on the reverse strand, counting down.
CTTTGCCCCCTGCTGTCGACGTCGTTACTGTAAAAACTGTAGGGGGTCTGAACCCTGACGAGGCTCCTGCAGCTCCCCTCAGGCAGCCAAGCCCCAACCCAGAGGCTGGCTCACTGAGGAGGCCCACGCCTGAGCTAGCCCGTCACACCGTCACACCAGAACCTCTACTGTCTGGACTGGCCAGTTCTGAACCAAAGGTAGCCATCTGACATTGTGCGGACGCTCCCGTGACTCGGCTCGGCTCATCTCGGTCTGACCTGGCTGTTCTCCTGCGCTGCTGCTGCTGCTGCTTCCTGTCAACCTACCTCCTGCTGCCATGCTTCTCTCTCTCTCTCTTCTTCTGCCTTGCATGTGTGCTGAGCACAGAAGAGACTAATGTGAATGTGAATGCATGTACAAGAATGTGAGCAGATCATAGTGAACAGTGGGTTTGGAGGAGCAGTGGAAATCCTGCAGCTCTCACTGTTGCTTATCGTCTCTGCATGGCTGCAAACATGTTTGCCTCATTTCTCTGTTAACCTACAGAAGTAGATCTTTATCTTCTTTATTTATCCATTTATGTATTTATGAGTCGATTTTTTTGGTTTGTTTTATTGTGAAAGTAGCCAGTAATTATCCAGCCATTGAAATAAATACTTGTGGTTAAGTAACAAGACCGATTACAGATACATGCTTTTGATATTTGGCAGTGAATAATTAATGGCTACTTCTTAAATATGAGGATTTAAATTGGTCTCTTGAAAAAATGCTATGTGCTTGTAAATATTGTGGATGTTTTATAGCCGCATCAAGACAGCTGGTGACGTTTTTCCTTGTGAATGCAGTGCATTAATAACTCAAAAATGAATGTTCCATCTTTAATTACTTAACATTCTTTTTCACATTTTGTCAGGGAAGATTAAAATAATAATAATAATAATAAAAAAAGAAGCACTGAAAAAGGAAAAAGGGAACCTGTTGTTTTGTTCTATTATTTTGAACCAACATTGTTTTTTTTTTCATTTATATCAAGTGTTTTATTTGGAGTTGCACATTGTGATGTTTTCCAGTAACATTGAATGTCTGTTTGCTTCACTATTATGTGACCAGTAACCGCTTCCTCTCAGTTTCTCTATTTCAGGTCTTTCCCTTCTTTTTTTCCACTTTTGCACTTAATTTCAGGGACTCGTTTTAATATTTCTACTCTTTTTAACTGACTTTGTTATGCGTCCGAGTTTTACAACATATTTTTCTATATCTATGCAGTGGGTTAGTGGAGTTAATAACATTTGTGTTTGTTTTTTTTCTGTATTTTGTAGATGTTTCAAAAGGATCCATACAACACTGACAACACAGGGAGAAACAGTCACGGTATGAAGCCTGCAACGTACAGCCCTCAGCAGGGATATCACCCTGACCAGCAGCCGTACAGAGATTATGACCATCCTCCTAATCGCTATGATGTCAGCAGCAGTGGAGTCAGCAGCGGGGGCGGTGGTTACCCAGAACCAAAGTATCTCAATTATGACTCTAACCTGCCCTACGAGAACAGCGTGCCTCACTACGACCAGCAAGAGTGGAGCCCGTACAGCCAGCCTGCCAACTCCCAGAGCTACGATCCCCGTTTGCCGTATGGCGAAGCCCCCGACTCCCAGTACTCGCCTCCTCCTCGCTACGACGAGCCTCCACCTCAGCAGGGATTTGACGGACGGCCTCGCTACGGCAAACCAACGGCTCCGGGACCTGTGCGTTACGACGAGCCTCTGCCTCCTGCTCCAGGGCCCGAGCTGCTCTATGACCAGGATTCTCACCTCACTCCATACACCTCTGTTGCCCGCTCGCCCGACCCCGCCGCCCCGCGGCCGAGCTACAACCAGGGACCAGCACTGCAACACAAAGGCTACAAACCTCAGCACTTTGACCCCACACCTGTGAACTCTGAAACCAGCGTCACGCCTCCTCCCAGAGTAGAGAACCCCTCCCCTTCTCCCGTGGATTCTCCAAAACCCGCACCTGTCAGAGACGAGAGACGGGAGGATGATCCCGCCCTGAAGCATCAGTCGGTCCTGACGAGGGTCAAGATGTTTGAGAACAAGCGCTCTGTGTCTGTGGACCGAGCCCGAGACGCAGGAGAGGCATCTGCAAACAAGGTAAACCGTTAACTGCTCAAGATAATTTCCAATTTGTTCATCTTTTCTTGTTTGCCACATTGAATGTCAACAATAATATTGTTTTTTACAAGTTTATGATGAAGGTCAACTGTGGCGACCCCTAAAGCGAGAAGAAAAATAATCGTACTGACCACTTGTATTGCTTTTCCTCCTATAGGCAGCTGATTTACCCTTGAAATCAGGTGGAGTAATCCCCAAAGCAAATTCACTGAGTAACCTGGATCAAGAGAAGACCTATAGGTAACCATATGCATTAGCACAGCTTATTTATTTTTCTCTCACCTTGATTTTTTTCAGAGAGATGCACTACTGTTCAAAAGTTTGGGGTCACCTATACAATTTTTTTATGTTTTCCGTTAAAAGTCACACTTTTATTCATCAAAAGAGTTGCAAAATGAATAGAAAGTATAGTCAAGACATTGACAAGATTAGAAATAATGATTTTTATTCAAAATAATAATTTTGCCCTTTCGTCAAAGAACCAGCAAAACTGTTTTCAGCTGTACTAACATCATTGCACAAATGTTTCCAAGGGTTTTCTAATCATCCAATAGCCTTCTAACGCGATTAGCAAACACAATGTACCATTAGAACACTGGAAATGGGCCTCTATACACCTATGTACATATTCCATTAAAAACCAGACGTCCATTAAAGACATTTGCAGCTAGAATAGTCGTTTACCACATTAACAATGTATGGAGTGTATTTCTGATTCATTTAATGTTATATTCATTGTCATCAAAGTGCTTTTCCTTCAAAACTAAGGACATTTCAAAGTGACCCCAAACTTTTGAACAGTAGTGTGTAGATATTTATGTTTACATCAAACCCTTATTCAAGCCATTTCTCATTGTAATGTTCCTCCTGTCCTGCCATGCCCTGCATCTTTATCTACATTTCTTACCACACCGACACCAGAGCTCCAGAGCCACAGAAGCCTCAGGCCGCGGTCACTGACGACATCGTGCGCTCCAATCATGACAACCCTGACGAGGACGAGGACTACTACAGGAAGCAGCTGTCTTACTTTGACCGACTCCAAACTGGCCCCAACAAACTGCAGCCACAAGCACAAACCACCTTCAACTATTCCAGGTGAGAATCTGAATATTACTCATGAACTATATACACATGATAGTTTAGTTTTAGGTTTCATGCTTGTGGATTGTCTGTCAACTTAAGTCCCATTCATGTGATATTTTAGAAAAAAAAAAATAGTCAACTGGATTTAGTGATGAACTCAATGTATGTGTCCATCCACTTCTTGTTATATAGCAATATAACGGAAACACCTGCAGGGGATTTCATTCCATCTGGCACACGTGTGCATATGGACTCAATGATAAACTAATTAAAAAGTGTGTCATTAACTAAATCACACAGTACATTAATTATAATACAACCCAACACTAATGGCTAACATGATGAAATTATGAAATCTATAAGAGATTTTACATCTGGATGGTGGAAGGTCAACTTCATGGGCACAATATTTAGTGTCATAACTCAGGAACACAGTTTTCGTTGAACTAATTTTAACCTGTGACGGCGACACGTCACTAAGACACGCACACACCCGCTGATAGAGCACATAGCGACATACACACACGCATCCATAGATTCCAACACACACCCGCTGATAGAGCGCACAGAGACACACACGCTACTTCAGATACCACACACACCTGTTAACATGGATTGGGTTCAAAACTTACCTACTTTCATCCTCAGTTATGGTCGAACAGCATTTCAAACATTGTTTATATTGTTTTAATATAGGTTATTAAAGGTGGGGACAACAATTATTATGGGATTGTTAATTTAGGAAATATTTTGGTTTTATGTGAATTTTGGTTGTTTGATGAAATAATCATGCTTGTGTTAGTTTAATGGGATTTTGGGGATAATTTGTGTTTGGATGGGAGGGGCACAGGACCTATATAAAGTGAGGTCTACCTCCCACCGGGGCAGTTTTTGTTAGGTTACAGAGGAGGTAACACTGGTTTGCTTACATTGCATTCTTAACTGTCTTGATTTGGACTTGGACTTGTTTTGAAACCCTGTGTTGAGTTACTATTATATATATATTTTTGGTTAACAGCATTTTTGGACATTTTCCATATTTTTGTTTTCCAAAAATATTTTTTTCACTGTGTGCACCTTGGCCGGCAACATCACATCAGTCCACCGTCTACGCCATTTTTCTGGTCAAATTAAAGAGTTGCAGTAGAACCCCATGACACAACCCCACCACTTTATTATAGTTATGTTTTCATCACATCTTCTGTGTGTCTAAAATCAATGCCTTTGGTCATGTGACACAGGACGGAGACGGTGGAGAAACCAATTCCAGTGGAGAAAAAATACGAGCCTGTTCCTCAGGTGACGCCGACTCTGCCACCAGCAACACTGCCCAAACCCTCAATTGAAGGTAATAGTGATGTCAGCTAGATATTGTCTTATAGAAGATTAATATCAGATACTATATGTATATATATATATAAATACTACAAAGCTCAATAGACTCACTTACAGAACTTTTTGTTCCACAGCCAAGCCTCCAGCACGAGAAGACACTGTTCAGAGCAACTTCCTGCCTCATAAGAGTTACCCTGAGAAGTCCCCGGTGAACGGAAACAGTGAACACCCTCCCAAAGCAGTCACAAGCAGCGGGGCTCCACCAGCGTCCAGCTACAACCGCTTCACCCCCAAGCCCTTCACCACCTCTGCCAGGCCTTTTGCCCGCATGTTCGACAGTCCCAAATTCAACCACAACCTTTTACCCAACGACAAAGCCGGCACTGCTCCAAAGGTAAACAGTCTGAACTCACTGAGCATTTTAGTTTAGGTTTGATCTCATTTAAAACTGAAACAATTACTCAATGAATCGATGACTAAATTAATCGTCAACTATTTTGATAAACGATGAATCGGTTTACGGATTTTTTAATGATTAAAACAAGATTTCTGATTGTTTTAGCTTCTTAAATGTGAATATTTTCTGGTTTCTTTGCTCCACATAACAAAGAAATCATTAAAACTGAATAATTTTTGTTTGTGCACAAAACAAGACATTCAAGAACCTCTTCATTTCCAGGTTTGACAAACACTGATCAACATTTTATGGACCAAACAAAAATCTGATTAATCTATTATGGACATAATCGTTAGTTGCAGCTCTAATCTAATTTAAATAATGACATAAATAACATGGAGTGGATTATGTATGTAACCAACCACAAAGTAAAAAAAAAAAAAAACAAGGACTCATTTTAAATGCAAATTTAACAGAAATAGAAAAAAAGCAAATTTAACAGCTGTTAATGTTGGAATCAAAAGAACATTTCTCCTTAATAGTTTCAGGTTTGATGATATATTCATATATTATTCACACCTTATTTATATATATATATGTATATATGTATGTGTATATATATGTGTATATGTATATACATATGTATATGTGTATATGTATATGTGTATACATATATATATATATATGTAGATGTATACGTGTATATATATATGTATATATATATACATATATATATATGTTTATATGTGATAATAAATAAATGGCTCCATTTGAGAGGGAAAACTGCCAAAACTATTTTGCTCCAGTGTCAATGCACTCAGACATGACTGATACACATAAGACATTTTATAAGAGGAGATGTTCTCCGTCTGGACCTCTCTGGTGTTTAGATATGCAGTGTATGTAATAGTTGACACCTTTTTTTTTTTTTTTTAAACAGGGTCCGAGCTCCACGTCAGTGAAGCCTCAGATTCCTCCACAGCCCCAGAACACAGATCAGGACAGCGGTGTGGACACGTTCACGCGCACTATCGAGCACCGCCCCAAATACCCGAACAACATCAACGCTGTGCCCAAGGCCATTCCTGTGAGGTAACTGACTCAAGTCCTACGTCACACAAAACTACACTTTTTATCTGTAGGGTATTATATATCATCTGTCTCTCAGCCCCAGTGCTCTGGAGGATGACGAGGATGAAGATGAAGGCCACACCGTCGTCGCCACAGCTCGAGGGATCTTCAACGCGAACGGTGGCGTCCTGAGCTCCATTGAGACGGGCGTCAGCATCATAATCCCCCAGGGTGCCATTCCTGAAGGTGTGGAGCAGGAGATCTACTTCAAGGTCTGCAGAGACAACAGCATCCTGCCACCGCTGGACAAAGAGAAAGGTAACGCGTCAGAAAGGGAGGGAGAAGGAGGTCAGAGACCCTATTTCATACTATGTGATGTTGAAATGTTTAATTAATTTAATTTAATTTAAAGTATTAGTTGTCTTGCTGATAGTGATTTTTTTATTTGAAATGAAAAACTGTGTGGAAGTGGTGAACTGTCCTGAATCCGCATAATTTATGTTACTGTTTTAGTTGCCCAATCTGTCAATGTATTCCAGACTGAAGCGTCAACTGTAGGGCTGTAATGATACTCAGAGCCACGAACCTGTGTCGTGATGTGAGAAGGCAGAATCGCGACACGCCCTTTCTAACTCCCAGTTATTTTTCCAGTCAGCCACATGATAAGAGCTGTTAGTGCCACCAAACTTATTTTTATTAGGGGTGTCAAATTATCGCTTTAATTGTGATTAATTAATTACAGTCATCATTAACGCGGTATGTTTTTTAATTGCGTTAATCTCTTCTTTACTGATGTCCCCGCTGCCGGGGCCAGCGTCAGACGCAGCGACAAAAGCGTCATAAAACCATGTCTAACTTTAACAAACACAGACATGCTGCATACCCACAGAAAGGTCAGAAACTCAGCTAAAAGCTCATATAAACCATTCTTATGTTCACCAAACACAGTTAAAATGATCATTTACTTTGTATTTTTCAACAGTATTATTTTGTTACAGAAAAGAGAGAAATCTTTGGTTATTTATTTATTTTTGTTCAATCTGTTCACAGTGTTCCAGAATAGTGGCGTTAAATGTTACATTAAGTTGCTATATAAGTAAATGTTGTTTAAATAAAATGTTTTTTAAATAAAATAAAAAAAATCGTGGAATGTATTGAATCGTGGGTCAAAAATCGTGATACGAATCGAATCGTGAGTTTGTGTATCGTTAGAGCCCTAGTCAACTGGCATTGATATATTAAGAGGTGTTTGCTGAGACACCTTCTGTTCCCAAAATAATTGTATATTGAACCCTCTGAGCCCTCAGCTGCCGATCGTATTGGCGGTTAACTATTAAACATGTCGATATAATGATCTGTGAGTATTAACGAATATCACTCTTATTGCATGGATCATAACCACAGTTCTGTCTTATTAAAGGTTCACACTAATCCCCTGAATACAGAACCTCAAGTGTGTAAGAACTGACGAGAAATATTGCATTTTTTGTCAGGACTGATCAATTAATGGTCTTCCAATAATATCACACATTTGCACACTGCAATTTAATTGTTCTGTTTTGATTTGTTCTACAGTCTCTACAAATAAAAATGGTGTGTTATTAGTGTGTGGATTAGTTAAAAGGTCCACTTCAGAGAAGTGATGTAATAGAAATTGAATACAATACTTAAAGTAGTGTTTTCATACGTGTATCACCTGAGAATTAAGAACTGTTTTCCTAACCTTTTTGCCACAATATGCTGGAATTAATTTAATTGCTATGTGCAACTCGTAGTCCTCACTTTGAATCTGTCACACAGTGAAGATTGAAAGTAACATCAATGTTCTAAATCAAAATTGTAATACCTGTCAGAATAACTGGATGTTTAGTTTCCTGTGTGTTTGTGTGTTTGTGCTTCCAGGAGAGACTCTGCTCAGCCCTCTGGTGATGTGTGGACCTCACGGCCTTAAGTTCCTGAAGCCCGTGGAGCTGCGCTTACCTCACTGTGCGTCTATGACCCCTGATGGTTGGTCTTTTGCTCTAAAATCCTCCGACTCCTCGTCGGGTACGCTGTGCTTCTCTCTGTTCTTCCGGGGTCGTTTGGGCTGGCTGTGTGACAATTTGAACTTTGTCCGTCACTGTTTAGTTAGATTTTACCCCAAGTTTTGTTTTTCCTCCTTTGTCATAAAAATCACATGAAACTATAATGAATAATCGTTCATTATGAAAATGCCTGAGAATCAATCTTGGGGTAAAATAATCTTTTATTTCATACTTTTTGGCTTTGGGTTGATTCATTTTCATCATGTATGTCGTTCACTCACGCACATTATCTCATTTGCTGTGTCACAGGTTGGTGTTTATTCATTTTAATTGCTAGTTTCCTTTTCACCTCTGAGTTACCTTCACGTGTTTTCATTTCATTTAACATGCACAACCAGCGGTGCTGTCATTTTGCACCAGACGCTTGGCTGCACAGCCATTTTCATTTCATCAGGTAGCTTATGTGTGTGTAGTGCATGCTCTTTCTGCTCAGAGTGATTTTCTCACATGGCCAAACCCAAATCCTGACCTGGAGAACAGCTTATACAGACCGTCTGGAAACTGGGATGCTGCCATATTCACTAACGGCTGTCATTATCCTCCAAGAAAGTTTTCACCACTGTCTGAATGTAATTCCAAAGTTTTAAACCAAATTTAAAGGTAGCCCCCTGGTGGTGAGGAAAAAAAAACTCTTATATTTGATGATTTTAAATTGATTCAGGGACAGACAGTGAAGCTGAAGTGTGTAAATGCACGAAATGACCATTTCCGCAAATCTCTCAGTTGACATGTTGAATTCCAACCCCCTGAAGAACCAGAGAAATCTGTTTTTATTTCTGACATTAATATTGTAAGCAGTTTTCATACATAAAAAAGCCACAAAGAAGAAAAACTCTTCTTAAATGTGGCACTGAAATGATGCGTCGCTGTATTCAGGGCAGAAATGAAAGCTAGAGCGAGGGCTGCACAAATCACCTTAATGGAAAGTAAAACTAGAGATGAACCAGTTCATGGAGGTCACTGTTGAATCTATAAGGTAATTAAGAAAAGTAATATTTAATGGAAAAAGAAAACCTGAGGCTATAAAAGTTCAACTTCTGTGAAGAGAGAAGAACAGATGGAAACTGTTAGAGCGTAATGAATTTCTCTTAATGCCGTCGTCCTTCTCATGCCCCGTCTTCACAACCAGCGGTGCTGTCATTTTGGCAGTGGTCAGGATTAGCTGTTAATTAGCCTCATTTTGAGGATGTGACTTGCGGGGCTGAATGAGACGGCCGCTCTCTCCCTCTCGCTGTTGTCCTGCTGAATTGTGGGAGGATTATCAGGCAGCTTGGTTAATCCTCTTATTGTTAAACAAGGCCACTCTTCAGCCTCAGGCTTTTCACTTTTCATTCTCTGCTTCTCTTTTTTTGTTGCCTCTATTTCTGTGTTGACTGTGTTGTTTTCTGTTGATCAATATGTTTATTTAGAACTCTTCTTGAAATAGATTAGAGTTTGATTTAAAAACGACATGAAACTGCACAAATGTCGCAAATCAATATTCAGTAATATTATCTCAGTCATGTTTTTAAAGGTTCCCTGTGGAGTTTTGGCTACTAGTGGCACAACTGAACATTGCTTTTGGGGGGAAAATACTTTGTTTGAAAACACTTTTTGGGAAAATTACGTTTTGAAAAAATGCAAAAGACTGAAAAAAAAATTATTTGAAAAGAAAAAATTAAAGAAAAGAAAAATGACGTCAAATATCAAGATTATTAACATAAAATATAGTTATAATTTCAATTGCTGTTAGCAATAAATCTCACTCCAGTGATGTTGTGTGATCTATTTTTATCGACAATCTCTCAGCTCTGGAGGGAATAGAGAGTGTGTGTGTGTGAAGTAAATATGTCTAAAACATAATTATGCACCAGCAAAAGAAAAATACATTTAATTTTATTGGCATTTGTCATTATGGTGAGAAGAAATTTTAAATAACCTAACAATGATTGTGATTATAAACTCCACAGGTCACCTTTAACCTCGTGATTGTTATAGAACCGCTTTTTGAGCAAAATCTAGATTTTTCAGCACTCTCTCGTCCATCTTCTACCGCTTTATCCTCCAGTTGTGCCAAACTCAGCTGATTTAGGGCGATAGGTGAGGTCACACCATGGACAGTTCGACAAAAACAATTACCGGTCAATTTAGACTTCCCATATTGTATTTTGTATTTAGAGCTGCAACTAACGATTATTTTCGTAATCGATGAATCTGTCGATTATTTTCTCGATTAATCGGTTGGTCCATAAAATGTCATAAAATGTTAAAAAAAACATTGATCAGTGTTTGTCAAACCTGGAAATGACGATGTTCTTGAATCTCTTGTTTTGTCCACAAACCAAAATGATTTCTTTGTTATGTGGAGCAAAGACACACATTTAAGAAGCTGAAACAATCAGAAATCCTGTTTTAATCATGAAAAAAGATTCAAATCAATTCATCAATTAATCGTTTCAGCTCTAGTTTTATTAATAACCTGAAGAAAACCATTGGGAGAACATGCTAACTCCATGCAGAAAGGTGATTGTTACAAACGGGGCTTGATCCCGGGTCTTCTTGCTGCAAAGGCAAGAGAGGGAACCACTCCACCAACCGTGTGGCCCTTGATTGGTCAACAGAAAAGCGTAATTTTACGATCTGTGTAAATATCCGATGAAAGTCGATGCAAACACCCTCAGTTTATTCTCATGTCGTCATTACACAGGTTCGACGTTACGCTACACGATCGATCGGGCACAGTCCACGCAAGCCTGACCCCAGGGCTTTACTATTGCAATACATGATAGAAACACAGCAGCAGTAATGGCGACACATCGATCTTCAGAACATGTTATGGAGGAAGGTGTCTCTGTCTCAATGTCTTGAGTGTGTGCTTTTTCCTCCTCGTTCCTATTTTATCCAGCATGAACTGAACTGAATATCTAATATTGGCAGTCCGTCTCTATAACAGCGCTGCGTTTTTTTTTACGCTGTCACACATAAAATCTGTCTTCTCCATCAATGGACGTCTGCCAAACGCTGCCTCTACTCACTCTGATTTAAGAGTGGAACTTTGCTCTTGGCACAGACTTGTGTGTGTGTTTATAATTGCAATTACACCGAGACCTCAGAGTCACTGAGGTGCAATTTGCAGTCAACGAGAGACTGAGGGCATTCAATAAAAGAACGACGCTGCTCGTACGGGGGTTTATTTTGCTTGGATGTCGGCCACAAATTTGCAACATCACTTAAACGTGGCTTGTAGAAAAAAGATGGAATCACACTCCTGCAGTGGGAGCAGGACTCAAAGTTAAATATTGAAGTCAAGATACAATATCACAATATTTAAGTCAACACCATATTGCCATGACTAAGTCACGATACGATATCACGATGTTTAAGTCACAATATGATATTGTCACAAGGTGTAAGTGTGTCAGAGTAAATGTACATGGAACACAGCATAACTGAAGGATGTTTTTCTCACCTAAAAAAATATTGCATTTTAAAGCAAATATCACCTTTAAAATATGCAGTAGGAGCTTAAAAACGCATGGAAGCCATGTAACAACATGTGGACATGAGCTGTCCAAAGTCTGATGCTGCTGAAATGAAGCAGAGTGAAATTACAGAGGTTTTAGTAAAGAGATGTCTGGGCGTTCTCTCTTTTGCCACAGCTTGGCACCATCTGTGCCATTGGAGATTTCTTAGGTACCAAATTATTAAAAACCAATTTAATTTTATTTACTTGCCACTATTGGTCTAAAAAGAACTTGTTTTGTAAAAAAAAAAAATAATAAAAAAAAAATATGATAACTCGCTGTAAATCAATGCTTCCTGTGTGGTGCGTAATTACAACTCTGTGACTCTGCAGCGTCTTCAGTTACGCAGCGCCATAGCTCTGGCTTACCTTGGTCAATTAGGGTGATTGATAGCTCGTTTTAAACCTTTTAAACCTTTTAAACCGGTAGAATCAGACCCCGGTCCTAAAATGCGTGTGAATCACTTCATTAGCAAATCAAAAAGACATAAATGCATATGACACATTTGTGCGGACATTCGTCCTTCTCTAATCAGAACGATCTAATGTCGCTCTGTAATGATCAATCAGAGTGGGATTTGTTCCCAAAGCATGCTGGGAACTGTAGTTCTTCATTAGAAGTGGTTTTGTTCCGGTGGAAATAACCTGTTTTGATAAACAGCAAAGGTAAGACAACATTTAAAAATGGTACCGCTGGAATCTGTAGATTCAATACAATATCACATTATATAAGTCAAGTTACAATATCACAATATTTAAGTCACAATAAGATATTGTCACGATATTTAAGTCACTATAAGATAATGCCTTACTTACAGCTTGAATTTTCCCCCTCCCGATGTCTCTCTGTCCTCAGGTGACCCTAAAAGCTGGCAGAACAAGTCTCTTCCCGGTGACCCCAACTACCTGGTGGGCGCCAACTGTGTCTCTGTGCTCATCGACCACTTTTAAAGACGAGGACCCCGGCGATGCAACGTGTGTGGGTGTGTTTCGTGAAATGTGGAGCCCTGGTGGATTAAATGAAGAGTCACACACACATACACACAGTGAAGAACACACTCCAAACACACAACATGGAGTATAAAGAAGATCCAGTCAGCGCTGTTTACTGCAGCCACAGATGAAGCGAGAGACTCTGATGAAGATGATGATGATCGCTACTACGCTGTTCTAAAAATTCATTTTTTTCCCCAATATGAAGTTTTGATGTGAAACCATTGATGCATGTTCCAGCGCCACTGAGGCGTGACATTTATTATAAGGTGATGTTTCATGTCATTTTTTTTCTTTTCTCTCTCTTTTTTTTTTTACATAAATATAGCTGGATGGTTGGCTTTTGACGCTAACAACGCTTCACACATATTTATGCTATATATGCATACAGTATATATAGTCGTATAGAGAAGATTTAATAAAAAAATTGTACTCATGCATTCAGTCAACATCTTGTTGTGTTTCAGTTGAGGTGACTGAAGAAAAAAAAAAGAAGCGCGTATCTCAACGTTTTTGTATTGAAGGTTTGAGACGGTGACATTTGCAGGTTTCTGTGGAAGGAAATGGCAAAAGCATGAGCTGGATATGAAGTCAAGCAGCACACTTTTTTTTAGAGACACTCTTCCTTCCTTTGTTCTTCCTCTTTTTCTCTACAGTGAGAACTTGTAGCTTTCTTCTCTTCCCTCATCTCTCCTTCCAGCCTGAGGGAGGTCTATGCATGTTCTTTACTCAGGTCTAGTAGTCTCCTCACTTCCTTCCTCACATCACTCTCTATCTCTTTTTTTATCTTCTGTGCACTCTGACACACAAACAAGCAGTGATGCCTTATCTGCAGATTATTCACTTTTCATCCAGACACAAATAAATACGTTATGATATGAATAATGGTCATTTTGTTATTGCCATTTTTCATTTTAATGTAAACCCACTCCATGAATGAACTTGGGTTTTCACTCACAATAATGGTCGATAACAAAGGTTTGCTCTTCTTTTATCTGCTATGCATTACTTCTAAAAAAAAACAACAACAGAAAAGATGTGGTTGTAAATAAATCTAGCATTTTGCCTTGTTTCTATTTTTGTTTGTAAATGAACTTTTTTGTATAAAACTGAGAGGAAAAACATGTTTTTAAAAAGTGGAAAAGAGAGAGTTTGTATTCTGGATTTAAAAAAAAAAACCCTCGAGCCTTGGAACTTATAACTTAACAATAAATAAAACACACACCACTCATGAAAAACAGTGAAACACGTTCACCCTTTATGTTACAACACGCAGTCTTTTCTCTGGCTATTTAAGGAACAGGAGAACAGTTGTACTTGGGCTAAAATGACATTTAAAACATGTTCTTTTGAAAAGGGTGTGTTCCCCTTACTGAGTTGTCATTACTGGATGCTGTATTGTGTGCCCTTAAATGTATTTTTGTACTAATAGACAATATATAATGTATGGCACACCACCAGTACCTTTTTCTTTTCTTTTTTCTTTTTTATTTAGATATAACACTGCTTTCATTGGATAGTAGCTCTTCACGTGTGGCTGACATTGTTTTTTTTCTCCTCTACAACACAATTTTAAGTATACCACTGTATTAATAAATAAAATCATTTTTAAAGTAAAGTTTGTGTCTTACAGGAAGTTTTATTTTTTTATTTTTTTAAACTGTATTAAACTGGTTTCTTTGACTTTTTGTACGAACCTGTAGCAGAGACAAATGCTGCTTTCTCATTTATATATACGTATATAATTCCAACTGAATCTGTGTGTGTGCGCCTGTAAATGTTATTTGATTGCAGCTGCACGTCTCAGGCGCCACCGCTAGATGGTGCAGTTGAGTCTTGAATGAGTGCCGTACAAAATCAGAGGCGCTAAACTCCTCCAGCTTTGATTTGAACTTCAACGAAACTTCAATGTGTCTCATATTCCAGGTAACGAATGTTTTGTTTGCGCTGTCAAAACGTTTTTAATAAGATTAAATGCCACAAATGTACATAAAAGCTAAGTTTTCAATTTTGCTAAAAACAGTTATATACAGTATTTTATTGTTCTATATATTTATTTATTGTTTTATAATGTGGGTTCTTTACAGTGTAATGTATTTTTTTTAAGTTTATATAGTTTTTTAAAAGCTATTTACAGTATTTTATTGTTCTTTACATTTATATTTTCACATACTTTTTAATTACAGGGTTTTTCCATGTTATTTCATTCATTTCGGGAAAAACTGAACTCATACGTTTTTTCGTTGGTATGTCAGATTATTTATAACATAATGGGGATGAACACTGGTTGGCAGGAAGGGCCCCCCTGGGAATTTTTACTCATGGCCCCTACAGACTCTAGAATCGCCTCTGCAGCCGTAATTTATTTGATTATTTACACCTGTGCATTCCCCACTGATCTGTCAAAATGGCTGCCGTGTGAGATACTTTCACAGTTTGTGATGCTTTACAGGTGAGGACTAAATCAAATTCATATTCATTCTTTCATATAAAACCTCTCACATTGTAGTGAACTCCACTGACGATGTGTTTCTTGGACAGTGGAGTTCAGCGTATAATCAAATTAAAGTAATATTAAATTAGCTGTAAACTCAGGAATACATAATTAAAGTGCACCTATGTCACTGATATCACTGGGTTGTGGGTGGTTTTTATTTCTTAATAACATATTTGGAAAAAAAAGCCATAGGGAGTGAGGACATGATTTTGTCTTCACATTCTGTTACCCTTTAAAATGACTTTTTTAAGGGTTTAAGATTTTAGGGTTAAGGTTAGAATTGGGTTTTAAGTTTAGGTTTAGGCATCTAATTGTGATGGTTTAGGGTTAGGAGGATAAATGTTGTGTGCGTGCGGGATGTGTTCCTGTGATCCTGCCACAATATCCTCCTCCACTGCATCGCCATCATATGGAAGCCCATTTCTGCCAGTGTGAAAAAAAAGATCCCATTATCTCGAAATCATGAGATAGTATCTCAATATATTGAGATACTAAGTCAATATATTGAGATACTAAGTCATTATATTGGGATACTAGGACAATATATTGAGATACTGTCAATATATTGAGATACTAAGTCATTATTTTGAGATACTAAGTCATTATATTGAGATACTAAGTCATTATATTGAGATACTAAGTCATTATATTGAGATAATATCTCAAGATAGTATCTCATTATTTTGAGATACTAAGTCAACATATTGAGATACTAAGTCATTATATTGAGATAATATCTCAAGATAGTATCTCATTATTTTGAGATACTAAGTCATTATATTGAGATACTAAGTCATTATTTTGAGATACTAACTCAAGATAGTATCTCATCATTTTGAGATACTAAGTCAATATATTGAGATACTAAGTCATTATATTGGGATACTAAGTCATTATTTTGAGATACTATCTCATTATTTTGAGATACTAAGTCAATATATTGAGATACTAAGTCATTATATTGAGATACTAAGTCATTATTTTGAGATACTAAGTCATTATATTGAGATACTAAGTCATTATATTGAGATAATATCTCAAGATAGTATCTCATTATTTTGAGATACTAAGTCAATATATTGGGATACTAAGTCATTATATTGGGATACTAAGTCATTATTTTGAGATACTATCTCATTATTTTGAGATACTAAGTCAATATATTGAGATACTAAGTCATTATATTGAGATACTAAGTCATTATTCTGAGATACTATCTCATTATTCTGAGATACTAAGTCATTATTTTGAGATAATATCTCAAGATAGTATCTCATTATTTTGAGATACTAAGTCAACATATTGAGATACTAAGTCATTATATTGAGATACTAAGTCATTATTTTGAGATACTAACTCAAGATAGTATCTCATCATTTTGAGATACTAAGTCAATATATTGGGATACTAAGTCATTATATTGGGATACTAAGTCATTATTTTGAGATACTATCTCATTATTTTGAGATACTAAGTCAATATATTGAGATACTAAGTCATTATATTGAGATACTAAGTCATTATTTTGAGATAATATCTCAAGATAGTATCTCATCATTTTGAGATACTAAGTCAACATATTGAGATACTAAGTCATTATATTGAGATACTAAGTCATTATATTGAGATACTAAGTCATTATATTGAGATACTAAGTCATTATTTTGAGATAATATCTCCAGATAGTATCTCATTAATTTGAGATAGTAAGTCAATATATTGAGATACTATGTCATTATTTTGAGATAGTGGGATCTTTTATTTTTTTTTACACTGGCGGAAATGGGCTTCCATACCACCATCACAAGCAGCAGCAGTAGCTGCGTTGTCTGACGAGTGAAGAGCCCCCCTCCCCCCCCTCTCCCCCCCCCTCCTCCCTCACTGTCGTAGTAAAACACGCTGCTTGCTGCTGCTGCTCGTCGCCATGTAGACGCTCAGCGTGGCACAGCTCGAATGCGCAGTGTGCGTCTGCTGCCACACACACACACACACACACACACACACACACACACACACACACACACACACACACACACACACACACACACACACACACACACACACACACACACAGAAAGAGAGAGAGGGAGAGAGGGAGAGAGGGAAGCGCTGCACATTCAAACTGCGGACATTCAGGATCGACGCACCAAAACCAACCCGCAACACTGCGCGTGGACGCTTTTCTCGCTTGTTTCATCTCGGCAGCGGAGCAGGAGTTAAAGAGGAGAAGAGGAGAAGAGGAGAAGAGGAGAAGAGGAGCGACAGCAATCCATCAATGAATCCTCCTCCTTCTCCGAGGATCGATTTGCAGCTAAATGAATATTAATCACTGGTCGTTTTGAATGATCAGTGTGAGTGAGATTTATGTGATTTCAGCTGTAAATACATTGTTTTGTTTGTTTTTTTCTGTCAAAGGAAAACTGACTTTTTTTTGTTTGTTTGTTTTGGGGACAACAACAAAAAAAAATTCCCGGACAAAACAACAAATTGATGAATCGAGGACAGAATGGACATAATGACTCGCGCGTGAGGACAATAGTCGCTCGGCAGCGCTTTTTTTCATGACAGCGTGACGATGGCGCGCGCTTGCTGACAGCAGCGGGATGATGCGCTCGTGCTTTTTGCCCTCTCGTGTTTTGGCTTTGGAGAAATGGGCTCTTAAACCTCCTCCTGCTCCTGTGGTTGATTCGGTTCCCACCATATACTGCTGTGTTGGTGCGCGTTTGGTGAAGACCTTCTCTCCTCCTCCTCTTCCTCCTCCTCCTCCTCCTCCGCCTGCAGCAGCGCGTCTCTACAACTGAAGCATCTTCGACCTCGGACACTGACCGTCTCCGTCTCTCGCTCTGCTCACCGGTGCACCACAGGCTGCTGTTGGATGTCCCTGCTCCCCTCCTCCTCCTCCTCCACCTCCTCCTCCTCCTCCTCCTCCTCCTCCTCCTTCACTGGTGCAGTTGTATCCGTGGTTCTTCGCACGGTTGTTCGGATCCTGCAGTAACGACAATGCCGCTGAACGCACTGCCCCGCGGCGGCGGCGGCGGCAGCAGCGGCATGAGCGGCCCCGGGTCTCTGAGTCCCGCGTCGCTGTCCCGCAGCCTGTCCCGGCTCAGGGAGTACCGGACCCGGACGAGGATCATGCTGGCTCTGGGGGTCTCTCAGATGGTCCTGGGCAGCCTGATACTGGCCGTCAGCTTCGCGGCTCTGGCTCTCACCACATCACCCAGAGTCAGACACTCGTGTCCTTTCTGGGCTGGATTCTCTGTGAGTACAACAGTTTATTATTAATAATAATAATAATAATAATATTATTATTATAATAATTATTACACATTTGACAGAATCTTAGTCTATGATGAGAAGTGATGATCGACCACTCAGGTACAGCAACTTATAAGGGATGAATTATGTGTGTATTGTTGTGTTGATTACATGTTCATTTGTCTCTTAACCACATTGACCTCTGTTGAATACAAGTTTTACTGAGCAACACTAACTGAAGTGAAGATGATGCACAACCTGTGTCAGTGATACCACACACACACACACTGGTCTCCTAAACCGTTATCACCTATAGAGCCTTATTAATGCTTAAACGGTGCACTTAAGGTGTGAGAGCCTGATAAAAATAATATTAAATTTGTCTCCACAGCCTAACAAAGAAATATTCTTGTTAGGACACTGCATTGATTCGTTTATACAACCAAATCTGTAGCAGTAATCTTCCCTGAGCTTTACCCTTAACCTAACTACAGCTCACATCTTACTCCTAACCCTAAGCAGGTCCTCAGAAATACAGTTCTGTCTTACGAGGACCAGGTTTGGGTCTCCGTGTGGACCGCTGGTTCAGTGTATAATGACAGAAAAGGTCCCAAAGAGGCCACACAAATCAGTACACACACACACACACACACACACACACACACACACACACACACACACACACACACACACACACACACACACATTCTTGTACTTGCAGCATACTGAGGACCAGGTTGCTGACAAAGTGAGGACGAGCATTTCCACTTTATAAATCAACACAATTACAAATATCTACTTCATGAATGACATCTATAAAATAACTACTGGGTGTAGTACCATAAAATGTCTGCAGGTGGAGCCCCAGAGCAAAACATTGCGTCAACCACCAGGGCTGGGAAAACGGGTTTTTGTACCAAATTGTTTTTAAACCTCTGTTAAAAAACAAAGTATAGCATGTTTACAACATATGGAAGTGATTTCAATGAAAACAAAGTGAGGACCGGCCAAAATGTCCTCACTTTGTAAAAATGACCTCACTTTGTTGGTTAAAAACCCACACTGGTCCTTAGTATGCCACAAGTACAAGAACACACACACACACACACACACACACACACACACACACACACACACACACACACACACACACACACACACACACACACACACACACACATACACAGTAAGGTAGGACTTCCTCTGTGTGGTCCTGCCTGTGTGTGTGAACAGTACTACCGTGTTTGGACCAATCATCATTGAGATAATATTGCATCTTCCTCCACGTGAAATTTTCATGGTTGTTTCTGTAAATATTTATGAACGCACACTTCCTTGACTCGCTGCCACAGACCCGGAGAAGGAGTGGTCCATTAATTATAGAGGTAGGGGATGCGAGGGGGGGAGGGTGGTCTGTGGCACAGGAGCCATCTGTGTGTGTGTGTGTGTGTGTGTGTGTGTGTGTGTGTGTGTGTGTGTGTGTGTGTGTGTGTGTGTGTGTGTGAGTGTGAGTGTGTGTGTGTGTGGGAGTGTATCATTACAGCAACTGACCAGAGCAAAGGTCAACGTGCTTGATCAGTGCTTCAGGCTGATGATTTGACAGACTGGTGTTTTCAGGCTGTAGTGTTACATCTTACCTTCTGTTGTCTCTTGTTGCATCTTTGTGCTCAGACACAGACAGACTCAGGAAAAAAAAAAACCTCAGCTGTCCATATTTTCTGCATCTGTTGTGTAGTATTGTGTTTTTTTAGCACAATAACCCAAACCAGTAAAAACAAAAACACAACTTCTTATATACCACAGAGTGTATATATAAATGGTGTGAGTGAGTGTTCATGCTAAAAAAAACAAATTCCCATTATGAAGCCTCAAGTTTTGCCTAAATTGACCTTTGACATGTTTTTTAAACCAGGAAGTTAATGAACATGGTTCTATTGGGCAATACCATCATATGTATCAAGCTATATCATACACTACCAACAAACAATGAGAAGTAGAAGCTCATTTTTCCTATCGATTTACGGCTTTTCCACGATCCAGTCCTGGCATGACGCAACTCGGCTTTTCCATTGGTGATAGTACCTGGTACTGTTTTTTTAGTACCTGCTCTTGCGAGGTTTCAAGCAAGCTGAGCATCTACAGACAACCGGGCCACTGACTAGAATGAAAGTGAACAATGCTGAACTGTAGATCAGTTAAATCAGGGGTTCTCAAAGTTTTGATACCCGATATAATGTAATTTAAGCATTAATGTAATTTAAGCATTAATATAATAACGCTTTATAAGTAACTGGGTAATTACCCAGTATTTTGGCCATTGTTCTTACCTTCTAATTACAAGTTAATACTAAGTAACACATTTCTGTTACCATATATTTACTGGGTAAATAGCTAGTAATTGGGGGCTGTAGCTACCTGCTTATTACCAGCTTATAACCCAATAAATACACTAAAATTCACCATATAGAAACCAGGTAAATACCCAGTATTTTTGTTTACACTTATTGGTCTGTATCCAGTAATGTCCAATAAACATTTAACAAGCTTAGTAGCTCCTGGATTAAAACTATCAACTGTAATTCACTGCGGGCCGCCATTGGCCCCCGGGCCGCACTTTGAGAACCAATGAGTTAAATGAACCTAATAAAATCCTGAAAACATGCGTTAATCTGCAACATTTAGCATTTAAAGAAAATGTCTCTCTAAAATCTCAATATTCAACAGTAGAGTCTGGCGTATTTATCGACAGCACCGTTGAAAGCCATCTCATGATTCAGCACATCAAAAGTATCTGCTTGTTGTACTGTTCCATGCCGCGTGGTGCCGGGCTAACTGCTTCCTGTGTCTTCACTTCTCAAACCAAAAAGACTGTGAAGATGACGTTCTACTTCGGAAAAACCTCCTGCATGGACGCTTCCTCTCGAAAGAAAAAATAAACATTGTTGAATCATCCGTTCTTCGTCTGACGTGAAGGACATTTTATTGAAAAGCTTTGGCCCAAAACGATCGCATAATGAGCAATAAAACGTGAAACTGAACTCTTCCACAGTCCTCACCTTTAATCGTATATTAATACAACACTTTTTTTTATCTTCAGCGAGACTTCCGTGGACCTCCCTGCCACGATAAATCTCACAAACACTTTCACATTTTTAGACTTAACTAGTTAATGATCTATGGCCAGAGGATAATCGAGAAAGCTGTGGTTAGGGAAGTGATTTCGCCCCAAAAGCAATCACAGTGTGGAAGACGCTCATTGTTCCGCTGGAGAGCTTAGAAGCCAAGCGAGTTTAAACGTCTTCGCAGAATCAACAATCGGGATTTCTTGTGCGAAACAAATGGGCCGGAAAAAAAGACATTAGTGTCGCCGTGGTTTACGACATGATCTCAAATGTAAGCTGATAATTGCAGATCTGTGGAAAAGTGTTTGGGAGTTGATTTGATCAGGCAAGTGTGTGTGTGTCACTCACTATGAGTCACTAAAATGGGACGCTGGTTTGATCTAATGAGAGCAACTGTACATAAAAGACACACACACACACACATCCTTATCATGGTGGACCAAATGTGTAAGAGGAAGAAGGGAGGCCATAATGATGAATATGTCACAGATGCTTTGGTGCAGTGTGGCCACATTATATATCACTCAGTGTCTCCTGTCACTTTGGAGAACACAGTTCTGATTCTTTAAGCGTGTAAATACTGTTACTCTTTGTTATATCTGTGTGTACACGCTACATCGTTGTGTCCATGGGGTCAAAATGCTTGTGTCAAAGGTCCAGCAGGTTATAGAGTGTATGCACAGTGAGTGTCGTGTGTGCTTGGCTTTAAGGGCACCGTGTGGTGCTCTGTGCAGAATTGGCTGCAAGTTTGAGACGGCACAGGTAGAAGTATTCTGCAGTGTCAGTGTTGATCACCATATATATATATATATATATATATATATATGTACATATATATATATATTTTTTAAGCTCTAGTGTGTAACTTGTAAACAAATCTGTTCCTGCTATTGTCAGATCTGAGCTCTACATGAGTCTTTCTGTTTTTTCCCAGTGACATTTGAAGTGATTTGTTTTACACCAAGACAGATGGAGGTGTTAGAAAAATGAGGCTGCTAAAAAAAAACCCAGCTAAGAGTACTCAGAAGTGAATTCCACTGCTAAAAAACACCTGGTCGTTCAGCAGTTTAAAGGAATAGACACTTCTTGTCCCGTCCGTCTGCCCCCTGCTCTGCTGCTGTATACATATTCATGCTCCCTCCCAGGTCTGGGAGTGTTGCTTGATTCTCAGAAGAATGGGTAGACTGGACCTTTTCTCCCCTGGGGAGCCCTCCAGTCATAAACCCAAGTAATGTTACAAAACGGAGGGGCCAAATACCCAAATACCGTCGTGTATTGAACCGAACAGGGCGTACCAAAAATACCGAATACCGTTGCTTCCCTAATATATATACACATATACAGTATGTCTATATATATATACATAAAAGCTTTGAGATCCAATTTCACAATTTTACATATTATTATGTTTGCGTGTGTGTGTGTGTGTGTGTGTGTGTAAAATTCACTGCGTTAACACTGAATCTCAAAGCTTTTATATTAAGCTTCCTGTCACATTGTTGACCACAGCTAATGAAGAGGATGACAGCAAATCCTCAATTTTTATGCATGTGTGTGTGTGTGTGTGTGTGTTTGTGTGTGTGTGAACCCTGTAGGAGGTGGTGTGTGGACTCTGTGGGGCTTCATTAAGGATGTCTGTGTGATGACTGGCTTTGTGGGAACTCAACACACACACACGCACGCACGCAACACACACACACACACACACACACACACACACACACACACACACACACACACACACACACACACACACACACACGTGTGCATCCGTTGTTCTGTGTCTCCCCTCGTCCCGATTTTCCACTTTCCAACATTTCCACAGCTTCAGTGTTCAGTAGTGTGCGTTTGATAGCGTAATATCTCACTCACACACGCTTGCTTGGCCAACAGAGACTAATCCTACAAATATATTGCTCTTCTTTTTCTTTTTTTTGCACCCAACCCGAGGCTTGTAATCATCCCACACCCCCGGCTGTAACTCTTTAGTTCGGCGAACGAGCAGTCAGCCGCAGTCACTTCCTGTCGTTTAATTAGGCTGGCATGACAGACAGGGCTGTAAGGGTGCAGACTGTGGGGCTGCTGCAGGCCTGGCCTCTACTCTGCCCCCTCTTGGCCAGATTAATCGCAGGATTGACAAAAACTGCCAGTTTTAAAGCGGAACTAGACCGGAAGTTCCTATTAACACTGTTTTTTTAGTGTGTATCTGCATCATTACCTTGTTTAAGAAGCCCTGAAGGTTCTAAACAAACATTTTACATTTTTGCCATTACAACGTTGCCATTGCTGAGAACGCTGTGTTTTATTGTAATCTCAGGCTCAGCGAGATCTCTGAAAATCCCATTATAGTTACGTAAACACCGGTTCTCCTGAACAGCAAGATCGTCCTGCTCCGGGCACTAGTCCGGGCACATCCGGTTGCGTACATTGAACCGCAGAAGAAGAATAACGTCCGTTGTGGAGGTGTTTCACGAGCGACAGTGTCTGACTCCGGGTCAAAGTCATAAAAGGGACTGCGGCGGGGAGTCGTGAAGAAGCTATTTTTAAACATTGTTAAAACAATGTTTTGATAATGAGGAGCAGTGCATCCACCGTTCCAGAGGGGGGAGCTGTGCTTCTGAGAGCGGGTGTGCTGAATAGTATTGGCCAATCACAAGACTCTGTCTTCTGGGTGAGAGAGTTTGTCTGGAAGATCGCGGCTGGCAAACAGCGTCAGAAAAGAGGATTTCTATCAGCTCGTTTACAGAAACTAGGAGGTTTTTGACTATAAAAACAAGTTAATGTATGTAAGTAGACCTCCATAACTAACATATATGTGCAACAGGACCACTCTATGTGACCTTTAACCATTAATTGAAAGAGCCAAGGTCATAGGTCAGGAGCAGATTTGAAAAACAAACGACTGTCCACCTCACATCTCCACGAATTCACCTCAGCACTGAACAAAATGAACCATGTAAACCCATAACAGATTTTAATACTTCAAATCTTTTGTAAATCTTCTTTCACACTAAAATTTAGTGGGTGAACCCATAAAAAAAAGGTGATTAACACGTTTCTTATTAGTCTGTTGCTCTGTCCCTCGTCCCTCGTGTGTGAAATGAGACGTCGCAATTCACTAATCGCCATAAAGGAGCTCAGTGACCATGATTAGTCATTACTATTTTGTACGAGTGAACAATTTTAAGGGGCAATAATAAGAAATAAGTATCAAAAAAAGAGTTTTCAGCTCTGGCATGACTCAACTTTGGTTTCAGGTACGTCGTTTTCTTACTTCAGTGTCAGAACACCTGTTTAAACCAGTGGCAGTTGCTGGTATTTGAAACAGCGCAAGCTCATCTCAGGCCCAGTTATTTATACATAAGTTAATGCAACGAACAACTAGAGCAAGGACATGCGATCATTATGTAGAACTGAAATGCTATAATAGTGTTTTTATTGATGGAGTTTACACTACCATTCAAAAGTTTGGGGTCACTTTTTGAAGGAAAAACTATTTTTTCAATGAATATAACATTAAATGAATCATAAATACACTCTATACTTTGTTAATGTGGTAAACGACTATTGTAGCTGCAAACGTCTGGTTTTTAATGGAATATGTACATAGGTGTATAGAGGCCCATTTCAAGTGTTCTAATGGTACAATGTGTTTGCTAATCGCGTGAGAAGGCTATTGGATGATTAGAAAACCCTTGAAAACCCTTGTGTAATGATGTTAGCACAGCTGAAAACAGTTTTGCTGGTTCTTTGACGAAAGAGTAAAATCATTATTTCTAATCTTGTCAATGTCTTGACTTTTTTTCTATTCATTTTGCAATTTTGCAATTTGATGAATAACGGTGTGACTTTTACTGGAAAACAGAAAACAATTGTATAGGTGAGCCCAAACTTTTGAACGGTAGTGTATATGCAAATGAAAATTGTCTATATCGTTGAGCAAATGGCACACAAACAGTTTGTGTGTTATTTGCAGAATATAGATTACGGACGTCCCTCTCAAAATCCATACAGGACGGAGCCAGAAAAGGACGCTGTCAATCGAATACTGGTTCTGCCTTTCAGACAGTTCCTCCAATCATCATGCAGAAGCCCAGCACTCACGTCCGCCCACTGCTCCGTTGACTCCCTTGATGCAGTGAAACCAACCTATTCTCTGTCATCTCATAGAGAACAGTTGAAGCTGAGCTTCCCTTGCTGTCTTAGCCTGGCTTTACACGGCAACGCTCCCGGGTGAAAGCGACAAAAATATTTGATCAGATGTGCCTTTCGTTTAGACGGCGACGGCGTTTTTGGGGCTTAAAAACGCAAAAAAAATGAACCCACCCTCCAGAGTGGAAATCTTAAAAACGCTCCGCTGTCGCGTTCCCGTCTAAAGGGTTGAAAATGCAAAAGTGTTCTCTGAGCTGCTCACGCTGGTTATCCTCCTGTACGTGTTGACGTCAGATACATGTGCAGTACAGACAAACAACAACAAACATGTCGGATTATTATCCATCAGTCGGACATTCAAGTCGCCTTAGCTGCTCTGATACCTATCCAGGAGTCATTTCAGCAATTACGCCGAGTTAATGTTTTGGTTTTCGACTGTGGGCTACTCAGCGCTACTAGAGAGAAGTAGAAGGACGTTTCAGTGCATGCGCGCGCTCCTGGTGTTGTTGTATGACAGTGCTTCACAGCGCCACCTAGCCACCTGGCATGCATACTACATCAAATTTCACACACGTTTGCGTCACCGTGTGCATGCAGATTTCCACCCCAAAGACGCTCGTCTAAACGCGAAATAAAAAGTGGGAACGCAACGACCACTTTTGCGGTTTGTGTTCAGATCGTTGTCGTGTAAAGCCAGACTTTAAAAATCGTTTAAAAACCCAGGATCAAACAGGTTTTCTGACCAGAGGAAATGAGGCATAAAACACATCTATTTCCTCTCTTCTCGTGCACAAGTAGATGACTCTCTTTCTCCCCCCGCTCTTGTGTGAGTTGTGTGAAAGAAAAAATAGAGAGAGAGATGCTGATTTTGTGCACGACGATATAGTGTTGTCTGTTTTGTTGTGCTGTCGCCCTTCTGGCTTTATTTCCAGACAAACGTTACAGCCTCACAGACGTCGAGGTGTGAGCGTTTGACTCCACACAAACACAGAATCAGACTTTAAGCATCATCAAGCCTGTTTGCGTGTGTCCTGTTGTGTTGTGTTGAGAGACGAGAAAATGAGCCGAATGCAAAGGACAAAGTGGCCACAGATCGACAGTTTGCCTAAGTGCTACTTTACCTCTCGCAGGAAATTATTTTCGAGCAAACTGTTTGCCTTGTCATAACTAATCTCCCCGTCAAAGAAAACCTTGTAAACAGTGTTAAAAAACAACAACAACAGTTTTTCACCCTGTGAGTGGTCTTTGTGAGGAATATAGAGCGCTGTAGTTTAAAGAGAAAGAGAGGAAATGTTTGCTTTGATTGTTTCGTCGCTCAGCGAGGGAATGTGAATCATCTGGCTCGTTAACCTCAGGTTGTATCCTGGCAACTGATCTGATCCTCTATTCAAAACATATTATATCTCAACGTCTGTAGCAGAAGAGCTGTTGAAAGTTCTGTTTTTTTGTTTTTTTTTTGTTATGAGAATAAAACACAAACCTACGGAAGAGGATTAGGGCCACAGGAAAAAAAATATCTGAGTTCTGATTTAAAACTCAGAATTCTGTGCACCTGTAGTTTTTAATTTAAAGTCAGAATTGTGACAATAAAGTCAGAATTGTGACAATAAAGTCAGAGTTTTAAAGTCAGAATTGTGAGAAAAGTCAGAATTCTGATTCTGGGCACCCGTAGTTTTGAGTTTAAAGTCAGAATTCTGAGTTTAAAATCAAGATTCTGAGAATAAAGTCAGAATTGTGACAATAAAGTCAGAAGTGTGAGTTTCAAGTCAGAATTGTGACAATAAAGTCAGAATTGTGACAATAAAGTCAGAATTGTGATAATAAAGTCAGAATTATCACAATAAAGTCAGAATTGTGAGAAAAGTACGAATTCTGATTCTGGGCACCCGTAGTTTTGAGTTTAAAGTCAGAATTCTGAGTTTAAAGTCAAAATTGTGAGAATAAAGTCAGAATTGTGAGTTTCAAGTCAGAATTGTGACAATAAAGTCAGAATTGTGACAATAAAGTCAGAATTGTGACAATAAAGTCAGAATTGTGATAATAAAGTCAGAATTATCACAATAAAGTCAGAATTGTGAGAAAAGTACGAATTATGATTCTGGGCACCCGTAGTTTTGAGTTTAAAGTCAGAATTCTGAGTTTAAAGTCAAAATTGTGAGAATAAAGTCAGAATTGTGAGAATAAAGTCAGAATTGTGAGATTCAAGTCAGACTTATGAGTTTAAGTCAGAATTATGAGTTCTAAAGTCAGAATTGTGATAATAAAGTCAGAATTGTGACAATAAAGTCAGAATTGTGATAATAAAGTCAGAATTGTGACAATAAAGTCAGAAATGTCAGTTTAAAGTCAGAATTATGAGAAAAGTCAGAATTCTGATTCTGGGCACCCTTAGTTTTAAGTTTAAAGTAAAAATTCTGAGAATAAAAGTCAGAATTGTGAGTTTTAAAGTCAGAACTCAAATATGTTTTTCCAGTGTGGCCCTAATCCTCTTCCGTACAAACCAAATTGAGAAAACTTAACAGAAGTTAAAGCACACACACACACCTTCGCTGCAGTGTGACCTGGTGTGATCGTTAAGACACAGAATCTGGGGAGTGAAAGTGTTGCTTTGTCTTTGTCGAAATGGCTTTTTTTTCCTCTGTATTAAACCGAAGTGAATACAGATACAGACGATTGTTGTCAGGGATACGGAGGCACTTTTATCTTAAAAATGCTTTCGTCTTCACTCGTGACTCGACTTCTAAATCAGTCGTCGTTTCTGTGACTTCAAAGAGAATCTCAGCTCCTCCACTACAGCGTGAACCTCTTCTGTGTGCGTTCATATTCTCAGACTCAGTGAAAACTGCTAATGACGCCACTGATATTCACCATCTGTTTGGAAATGTGTGTATTATTGACATCAGATAGTTGCTTTGGTGTCGGTCGCTTTTTCCTCTCTGCTTTATTATTTAATAACTAATTGCACAATAAAAAAAAATGATTTTTAGTTTTGCTCACGAATCAAAAATATTCATCATTACTAAATTATGATTAAATTGCAAAGCAATGCAGCATTTGAGGAAAATGACTTACAAAAAAAAATTCACTGCATAAATGATGAAACTGAATATTTAAAAATGTGCACTTTTCAATAAAGAGGACTACATAACTGGGTTCAGAAAGAGGATTAAAACAAAGACTTTAATCAAGCTTTTAAAAGAGCAATTGTTACGTTTCTCTTAAGGAGAAACAATCCAAGGTTTAGGCTGGAGCCCGAAATGCAGACAGACACGAGGAGTAAAACTTAAACAATATTTATTTTAACAATAGTTAAAGCTCACATAGAGTGGTCGTGTTGCACATATATGTTAGTTATGGAGGTCTACTTACATACATTAACTTGTTTTTATGGTCAAAAACCTCCTAGTTGCTGTAAACGAGCCGATAGAAATCTGTCTTTTCTGACGGTGTTTCCCAGCCGCGAGATTTGAGACTCAACTCTCTCACCCAGAAGACAGAGTCTTGTGATTGGCCAGTACCCGGAAGTGACATATTCAGCTCACCCGCTCTCAGAAGTGCAGCTCCCCCCTCTGGAACGGTGGATGCACTGCTCCTCATTATCAAAACATCGTTTTAACAATGTTTAAAAATAGAGTCAGACGACACTGTCGCTCGTGAAACACCTCCACAACGGACGTTATTCTTTTTCTGCGGTTCAATGTACACAACCGGATGTGCCCGGACCAGGTTTTTTTCAGAGATCTCGCTGAGCCCGAGATTACAATAAAACACAGCGTTCTCAGCAGTGGATGAACTGTTTGTTTAGAACCTTCAGGGCTTCATAAACAAGGTAATGACGCAGATACACACTAAAAAAACAGCGTTAATTGGAACTTCTGGTCTAGGTCCGCTTTAAACATATAAAGCAAACTTGCTAACAGCAAGTGAGTGAGGGGAGACGAGGGGAAAACGCCGATGCAACTGAGCATTGAGAGACTAGACTTGCGACTTTACCAACTGGTGGAAGACAACGATCTGACGCTGGTGAACGGGCGGCTCCGGCTTAAGAACCTGCTCCCGATTGATCCTGATCATCAGGAGCAGGTGGGGCGGAGCTGCGCAGGTGGAGTCGATCACCAGCGTCCTCAGAGAAAGTAGGTCAGCCACGCCTCCTGCAGAGAGGGGAGAGAGAGGGAGAGAACACGGAGCAGCAGCGGAAACGACAATAATAATAATAATAATAATAATAATAGTCGTAGAAGGTGAGGTGAGAGTGGAATCGGGTCAGCAATTTCCTTTCCCATTTCCTCTCGTCGCATGTTTTCTTTTCCTGTTTGCGATTGGATTTGCTGAATAATTTAGTTTCTCATTATTTCGACTCTCCGTCTACTTTGAACCTTAATAATCATCAGATCCATGTTGTGAGCGAAATAACAACAATAAAGAGAATCACGGGTTGTAGCTGAAGCATCGAGGGAATCCTACTCATGCATGACAAAATGCACCACCGTTCAAAAGTTTGGGGTCACTTTTTTTCAATAAATATAGCATTAAATGAATCAGAAATACACTCTATACATTGTTAATGTAGTAAAAACGACTATTCTCGCTGCAAACGTCTGGTAATTTAGTGTTTCATTCAGTCAACACACAACACGTTTTTTTCAAAGCGGAGTTGTAGTCGCAGAGAAAGAAGAGGCTTTTCCTCAAAAGTTCATTTTAGAGGTGTGAGTTTTGAAGTCCAAAAACACACGCATTAGTGACACAAAACAATGTGAAGCCTTCACTCCTTGTGTTTATGGCGACGTCGGCTCCACAGAGTGTAATGTCTTTATCGTATGATTTGATGGCCTTCGACGCGTTGAGCTCCACGTTGTTGTTCTTTCAAAAGTAGCCATCTATTCCCAGCTGTCGATAGAGGACATGGCTCCTTGGCTGCTGTGCTCATCCCATCAGTCCAGATTAAATGGAAGAGTGTGGTCAGCACACATGCTCTCAGACAAGACCACTCACGGCCCAGTGTTCAATCTCATATCGATCAGCTAATTAGATGGATCCCCCATCAATCATTTCATTTACTGTATGTTTACTTTCATTTTTTTTTACTTATCTCTGCAGTGATCTCACTCTCTCTCTCAAGTGTGTAAAGCTAACGATGTGGCGTCGTGATGATGTCATGTAGGTTTTGAGAGCTCACTCTGTCCCGAGGTGTTGCTGAAGAGTTGTAATTCACTTTGCCGCTGCACCTCTTCGTAATAAGTAAGTAGGCACTCAGCCCCGCCGCTGCTGCTCATTACTCTGAGGACCCTTGTGTTCATCCTGCCCCCCACTCCAGTGCTACCAGTGAGCACCATAATGGTGCTGAGAAACATTGTGTCCTCGCACTTATGTTTACACACTGTGGTGGAGAGAGAAGCTGGTATTTTAGCCTATGTTGCCTTTAAAAGTCAAGTGTGTAAGAATATATAAGCCTCTGTCATACTGACATTAGTGACATACCTGGGATTATTTTATTTAAGCAGACCTAGACCGGAAGTTCCAATTAACGCTGTTTTTTAGTGTGTATCTGCGTCGTTACCTTGTTTAAGAAGCCCTGAAGGTTCTAAACAAACATTTCAGCGACTGCTGAGAACGTTGTGTTATATTGTAATCTCGGGCTCAGTGAGATCTCTGAAAAAACCCGGTCCGGTTACGTAAACACCGGTTCTCCTGAACAGCAGATCCTCCTGCTCCGGGCACTAGTCTGGGCACATCCGGTTGCGTACATTGAACCGCAGAAGAAGAATAACGTCCGTTGTGGAGGTGTTTCACGAGCGACAGTGTCTTCTGACTCTGGGTCTGACTCCGGTTTAAAGTCATAAAAGGGACTGCGGCGGGGAGTCGTGAAGAAGCTATTTTTAAACACTGTTAAAACAATGTTTTGATAATGAGTAGCAGTGCATCCACTGTTCCAGAGGGGGGAGCTGTGCTTCTGAGAGTGGGTGTGCTGAATATGTCACTTCCGGGTACTGGCCAATCACAAGACTCTGTCTGCTGGGCGAGAGAGTTGAGTCTCAAATCTCGCGGCTGGGAAACACCGTCAGAAAAGAGGACTTCTATCGGCTCGTTTACAGCAACTAGGAGGTTTTTGGCCATAAAAACAAGTAAATGTATGTAAGTAGACCTCCATAACTAACATATATGTGCAACCCGCTCTCAGAAGCATAGCTCCCCCCTCTGGAACGGTGGATGCACTGCTCCTCATTATCAAAACATTGTTTTAACAGTGTTCAAAAATAGCTTCTTCACGACTCCCCGCCGCAGTCCCTTTTATGACTTTGACCCGGAGTCAGACCCAGAGTCAGAAGACACTGTCGCTCGTGAAACACCTCCACAACGGACGTTATTCTTCTTCTGCGGTTCAATGTACGCAACCAGATGTGCCCGGACTAGTGCCAGGAGCAGGACGATCTGCTGCTCCGTTGTCTGCCTATGACTCATGAGTACTGCAGTTTAATACGTCGTCACTTGTACTATACGTATACATGCAGGAGTCATTGGATTATGAATCGCATTATCCAGGTATATTAGTCCAACTATGACTAGCTTGATTTTACTTGGACTAACCTGTTTACATGACAGTAAGAAAACCAAATTATTGTCTTACTCTGACAGATTATTGCATCTCTGGTGTATGAACCGTGGCCTCGTAGATGTGGTGTGAACAAACAAAACAAGTGGAAGGAAGAAACACAAACAATTCAGACGCTAATGTAAGCAACACTGTTATCATGGGTACTCTTTTATATCTCGACTTTACTTACGTCTCTCTTCACATCAATCACTTTTGATGATCCAATAGATAAAAGTGATGCTGCGCGGCTGTCTCAAGTTGTTTTTTTTAAAAAGCCAGGATCGATACAAACATTTATGCTAATGGTTGTGATAGCGTCGGAAGATGAATGAGCTTCGAGAAGAAGATATTAGAATGTTCACTCAGGTTTGATGTTCCTAACTGCTGATTAAACACTTTCCCACTGATAGAATACACAGTAAATCATAGAGAAAGTTGGAATTGCTAGGTTTTATGGGGTAAATCCATGGTGGTACTTGGAGGAAAATCAGAAATACTTGTTCCGCTGTATAAACTGGGTGTATGAACACCTTCTCTCTCACTCCATCTTAATCTAATGTGAGGATGCTGAGAGAGCAAATTGTCTTATTTGCTCTGTCTATTTACACCGCTGTATTTTAACGGCGTGACTGAGCGAGCTCAATCTTTTCTCAGGTGGTTATTGGTATAAAAAGTTTGAGAACCACTGGGGAAAATCAAAGGATTCCTTTTGCTCCTCTCTCATGGTTTGCACATCAGTTCAGGCTGCTGCAGACACCTTGATGGCCTCTGTAAAGACCACATTATACTTCTCCGACTGCGTAATGCGTTATCTGACTGCGTCACCACGGAGACCCCTCCAGCCTTCATACTTCTGCGTCGCGGTGACGGATACGCGCTGCAATTTCCCACCTGATCAGTAGGGGTCGCTGTGCAAGGTTGTTGTGCTTCTGGCTACAGTGAGCAATGGCGTCCGAGAGAGAAAGAGAGAGAAAGACTGTTGTTGTTGAAACAGTGGCCGTTTCTCCCTTTTCTGTGTCACGGAACGCAGTTTTAAGATAATTTGAGGCGAGAAATTGGCCATTTAGAGTCTAAACATGTGCTGTGTGTGTTAAGATATGACGTATTTATAGTTTGGCAGCGACGTTGTCGGTGGTGATCAGCTCTGCCTCTGTGGACGCTCGGTGCGCACTGTGAGCCGGCACAGAGCAGCTTAGCTCGGCCTGTCCTGAGGACCAATCACAGCTCTTGCAGTCTCCGTTGTCCCTTGACGGAGTGACGGACACTTAAAAAATATTTTGTGCAGTTGGAGACGACGCGGAGCCTCTGCGTCGTCTCCAACTGCACAAAATATTTTTTTTTGCAGATGATCTGCTGTAGCGTCTCCTAAAGGGGGGAAGATTCTAAGGCTCCAAAAACAAACTATTTTAAAGCGATTATACACATCTTTAAACACAGATTCTTGTGTTTCTGCCTCATCCTGCTCCTTTATTCTGTCTGTATTTTTTTGGTGTTTTTTGTTCACGGTCCATGTTCAACACCGGCAAAAAGATGATGCGAGCTTCTTCTTCTTCTTCAGTGCATGCCGTGTTAAGAGTCACACACACACACTGTCTTCCTTTTGCTCTGTTGTACCCAACGAAGCAAAGACGAGACAACCCTCGCTGAAGAACCGGCGTCGCAGCACGCCTGGTTGGCCAAGCATTCATCTGTGACGCGCAGCAGAATAAGAAAGAGTCGTGTTATTGTTGTACTTGTGTGAAGAAACTGAACATATTAACTGCTCGCCCCCCTGTGATCTGTGAGGGGAATGAAGGGAGTTTTCTTTCTTTCTTTCTTTCTTTCTTTCTTTGAGGCTCAATGTTTTGTTTTGTTTTTTTCTTTTGCTGACAAAAATTGACAAATGTGACATTTCCGAAAACACAGCTCTTTCTAACACGACTGTATTGACACGGATACACAGAGGAAAACATGAGCACAGACAAAGCAGAATAAAAAGAGATCTTCTAAAGAAAAGCTTAATCCCAGTCGAGGAGAGGAAACGCTGGCCAGACAAACTGATGCAAATACACTCTCTTCTTCATGCTTACACTGCAGCTATTGATTAAACTCCATATTAATTAAGTGTTGCTTTGGGTGTCAAAACAAAAAAGAACACAGAATTATCATACTTTAAATCTTAAAGTGCATGTGATAAGAATGATTCGTTATTTTTCTGGTTAGGGTTAGGTTTAGTCTCTGAGCCTCGATTAATTCAGATTGAGATTGGGGATTTTAGTCTCACTCAATCCAGGTGTTGTATGTCAGTCATTAAATTAAATTAAATTAAATTAAATTAAATTAAATTAAATTAAATTAAATTAAATTAAATTAAATTAAATTAAATTAAATTAAATTAAATTAAATTAAATTAAAATATATATATATATATGTTTATATATAAAATGTGAATGCGAATGAAGTAATCTGACATTTTTAGTTTGTGTCCACTAGTTCATCTCATTTCATCGTGAGCAAAGAGCACCATTCTCTTCTTCTTCAGTCAGAATGCATCCTATTCGATGCGTTCACACTTGTACCGCCACCTGATGGTGAAGTCAGACACTACAGGACCTTGAGGCGCGAGTATATATGTGCCGCGGAATAGCAGAGCCAACCTATCCGCAGTTCAAATTTAAGATCTAAATTTGGTGGTTCTTCCTCATTAGGACCAGATTCTGAGTCTGCATGAGGACGACTGGTCCTGACACTGTTTATGCCAGAAAAGAAAAAGGTCCTAAAGAAGTAACAAATATGAGGACACACACACACACACACAGCACCAACAGCTCTCATGAAATTAAATGTTGTTGTTTTAATTGTGAAGTGGACTGATGTGTGATGAAAGCAGGTTTGCCTCAGTGTTTTCAGACGTGAATTCGTCAGAGAGAGAGAATAAGGCTGGCTTTACACGGCAACGCTCCCGGTGTGAAACCGACAAAATATTTGATCAGATGTGCCTTTCGTTTAGACGGCGACGGCGTTTTTGGGGCTTAAAAACGCAAAAAAAATGAACCCACCCTCCAGTGTGGAAATCTTAAAAAAGTGTTCTCTGAGCTGCTCACGCTGGCTTATCCTCCTGTACGTTGACGTCAGATCCATGTGCAGTACAGACAAACAACAACAAACATGTCGGATTATTATCCATCAGTCGCACATTCAAGTTGCCTTATTAGCTGCTCTGATACCTATCCAGGAGTCATTTCAGCAATTACACCGAGTTAATGTTTTGGTTTTCGACTGTGGGCTACTCAGCGCTGCTAGAGAGAAGTAGAAGGACGTTTCAGTGCATGCGCACACTCCTGATGTTGTTGTATGACAGTGCTTCACAGCGCCACCTAGCCACCTGGCATGCATACTACATCAAATGTCACACACTTTTGCGTCACCGTGTGCATGCAGATTTCCACCCCAAAGACGCTCGTCTAAACGTTTTGTGTTCAGATCGTTGTGGTGTAAAGCCAGCCTATGAGAGAGAGAGAGATGAAAAAAAAAACATGATAAATGAGTGTGTGCAAACTTCTCATATCTCACACACCGTCTTTTATTCTGTGGCTGCTCCAGTGTGTGTGTGTGTGTGTGTGTGTGTGTGAGACAGATCGCTTGATGCTGCACTTCTTTACAAACAGCACTGCTCTGCGCTGCAGACTGCTGAATCGAGAGCAACCCGACCAACCAGGGAGGGAGGCTTTGCTGGCGGCAAAATTAAAAAAGTCTGAGAAAAAAAATGCTACGATTAAGAGTTTGAAGACTTTGTGGCTTTGCTGTGATTGATTTGGCTGCTTTTAGTACAGCTTTGCTGATGTGAT
The DNA here is from genome assembly GCF_963457635.1 of Microchirus variegatus. NCBI lineage: Eukaryota > Metazoa > Chordata > Actinopteri > Pleuronectiformes > Soleidae > Microchirus > Microchirus variegatus. The sequence goes on along the minus strand of NC_139807.1, from coordinate 27,310,595 downwards.
GACCTTTCAAGTGAATTGCTGTTCAAAGGACTCATATTATAGCATATTTCTCCAAGTTAAGCTAGTTCCCTGGTGTCCTAATAAACATGTCTGTGACATGCTTTGGTCAAAATACCTTAAGGATGAAGCACCAAAGCAGTTCAATCACTCTGGCAAAACAGCCCTGTTCAGAACGCTTGCTTTTGAGTGCCTGTCTCTTTAAATGCAAATTTAAAGAGGCAGCTAACAGCTAACAGCAGTTAGCATTTGGAAAAGCCATCATTTGCAGACTCTAGCCGGCACTTTGCCGTCATATATAAAATTAAAATCCTCTGAGGCTGGAAGTTTGTGTAGAACTCTGTGCTGCACTGTTCCAAATTGCACTGATTTAAAAGTTGATTTTGCCTAATATGTCTCTCTTAAAACAATTCAGTCTGTGAAAATTGTTAACGATCACATTTTAGTCGTTATTTTAAGCCTCAGTAGAAGAGCGGAGGTTGATGTGCGTTATGAGCCGCTCTGTTGTTGTCTTACTCTGAGACAAATCTGTCACAGGTGCTGCGGCGACGTGCCGTACTGTAACACCTGTGTTTACTATCTATTCCACCGCCGTGTTTGTGTTCTCCCCCCGACAGCAGAAGTGAAGCATTATGACACAGCCTCACCTTTCATCTGGACTGAATGAAGAGTCTTAGTTTCCCAGTCCAGTGACAGACACACTCTTCCTCCCCCTGCTTTTCATCTGTTTGAGGATATTTTTAGGGTTTTAGTTTTTTTTTCTTTTTTCTTTGACATGAAAGTCTTTTCAGCAGCGAACGTGCTGCAACAGGAGCTGCTGTCAGCGCTAACACACACACACACACACACACATTACAGACAGAGCTTTGTTGACGTGCTTGACTTCTATCCTCTACCTGCTATTGAGCTCTAACTTCTTCCTGTTCGAACAAAGCTGACTGTCATTGCCGCCTGCTGCTTTCTATAGCTGATCAATGGGAGCGCCTGCTGACTGGAGCCTCCCTTTGTGCTATGATTAGCAACCGCCGAGTGTGGGCTAGTGCTTTTATGTTTTTTTACATGTGGGAGGGAAGTCATAGAAGGTGTGTGTGTGTGTGTGTGCGTGCGTGCGTGTGTTCTTGTCGACGAGGAGTCGTCATGTACCTGCTCCCAGGGTGCATTTGAAGGAAAGGAATTGGGCTCAACCAGACGGTTGACGGTTCAATCCCAGGAAAGGCCAAGGGCTGGGCTGCCCCGGAGTGCACACCACAGAGATTCACTGACTGCAGCTTAGGACGGGTGAACGGGGACCGTATATATGTTCCCCGGTTTCCTATGTTCCCCGCTTTGTATGTGACCGGGGAACATAGGATCCTTTTATAGAAAAAGGGTCCTATGTTCCCCGCTTTCACCCAAAAGGACCCGGGGAACATAGGACCCTACCCCTTACCCTAACCCTAACCCTTACCCTAACCCTACCCTAACCCTAACCCTGACCCTTTACCCTGGAGCTCCACACCCAGGCTTCCACAAAGTGGGGAACATAGGACCTTTTTTGGGAAAAACTGGGAACATAGGTCCCGGGGAACATAGGTGCGACCCCGGGTGAACGTGTCCTTCACTGATCACTAGAACTCCGCAACGATTAAACAAAATTAAAACTCGAATTAAACAAAATAACAGAAAGAAAAACACAGTTCCAACTGGAGAGATTACGCTTGGAACATTTTTAACATAGCAATAAATCCAGTAGATACCTAGCAAACCAACGTAAACTAAATAAAGAAGAAAACAACTATTCATTCCATAAAAGACTCAGACGGTAAATTAACCCACATTAACATTTTTAGAGATTTCTATAAAAACTTATATTCAAATATATATAATATATATTTATATATCAAACAATAACTCATCTAGTACAGACATAAACACATTTTTCACTCATAAATGCAGATCTTAAAATCTGGTGGAAACACACTTTTAATTTTCTTTTATGTGATTCACTTATGTCCTTTATGCATTTCACATGTGTCCTGTTGGGTTAGACTCATGTTTTTACTCCCTGTGTTTTCATGGATATGTTCCCTGTTCATTTGATTTTTGTGTTTTGGACTTAGTTATTTCACTAGTGCCCGCTCCTGTTTTTTGGAGTCCGTTCATATTTTAAATAAGTTTTCATTATAAAGTATTTATGTGTTTATTGCAACTGCAGCACTGCTGTTGGCTCCCACACTTTTATATTAATATGTCCACACTCTTGACAGTAATTATTGATAGTGAGACGGCGCATAACTGCCACAATTAGACACCTCGTCAATCAACGGGAATTGTATTAATTACCGTAATAACTGATACAAACATAGTTTCAGTTTTTAAAGGTGAAGATGATGACTTCACATACGTGCACATACACTACGGTTCAAAAGTTTGGGGTCACCTATCCCATTTTTTTTGTGTTTTCCATTAAAAGTCACATTTTTATTGCAAAATAAATAAAAAAATATAGTCAAGACATTGATAAGATTAGAAATAATGATTTTTATTCAAAATAATAATTTGCTTTTGTCAAAGAAAAAGCTAAGCTGTTTTCAGCTGTGCTAACATCATTGCACAAGGGTTTTCTACTCATCCAATAGTCTTCTAACGCCATTAGCAAACACAATGTACCATTAGAACACTGGAAATGGGCCTCTATACACCTATGTACATATTCCATTAAAAACCAGACGTTTGCAGCTAAAATAGGCGTTTACCACATTAACAATGTATAGAGTGTATTTATGATTCATTTGATGTTATATTCATTGGAAAAAAAGGGATTTATCTTAAAAAATAAGGACATTTCTAAGTGACCCCAAACTTTTGAAAGGTATTGTATATATCTATAGTTTGTTTTGTTAGAGTAGTAAAAATCCCACACTACTATGGGTTATAGAAGAATAACTGGCTGAATAATCAACCGTCTAAGTTACTGCCTTGGTTTTTGGCAGCGCAGGAAAAAAAACATGTCACTTCTGGAGTAAAAGACCTGCAGCGAGAGATTGTGCTGCGTTAGCAAGTGGAACAGACCCAAGACAACACTAAGACTTTGGCTCTTTATGGATTACAACCTGAAATACAACGAGGGCGACTGAAAAATGCACCAGTTTCCTGCTTGAATATGACGTGGGGGCAAGTTAAATCACTGGATAAAGTATGATTAAGGGTATATTCTGCAGGTTTATGATCAATATTCGATCAGTTAACAGTTAATGGTTTAAGAGGTGATCAGAATACGACACACAAACAGAGAAGCACTCGATGTCTGGCAATGATTTCGTGTGTTTCCTGTGTCTGGCAGCATATTTATAACCTCGTTTTCCATCGACTGATTTGTTGATAATCGTCTCAATCGGATCAATTTCCCTTCTGCTCCTGATGCTTCATCAATACAGATGAGACATGCAGATTCTTCATGGACTTTGTGTAATTGCAAGTGTGTGTGTGTGAGTGTGTGTAATCTGACAGTCTAACACATGGTCTTCTGAGATGCTTTAATAAGCTAACGCTCGTTCTCATTTTCTCTGCACAGCTGAGGCTCACTGCTCTCTGTAGAAACCAAACCCTGCATATTAACGTCGACCTCTTACATCTCCGTCGCTGTCGCTGTTTGCCGTGCACACAGCTCACTTTTACGTCCTTGTGATTATTTCATCATCCACAGTGGTTTTTGCTAATGTCTTCAGTTTATATAGCGCGCAGTGTGTGAGCTGTGATTTTCGATGTTGTTGTTGTTGTTATAATTCTGCCTCTGTTTTGGATTTCGTGAACACAAATTGCTGAATTAACTTCTGTTTGCAGGCATCTGGCTTTACTAGCACAATATTACTGTTTCCTCCAACTGTCTTGACCAGAAAAACAATTTCCTGTGTGCAGTGCAGGAATTTTGCTGGGCGACACAAGATTGAAACACCGATACCTTAATGGCACTTTTCCACTGTACAGTTCGAGCACTTCTTGGCTTGACTCAAATTGGCTTTCGTGCTTTCCCATTAGCAATAGCTACTCAGTACCTGGTGCTTTTTTGGTACCTGCTCTGACAAGGTTCCAAGTAGAGCTGAAACGATGAATCGATGAATCGATTATTAATCGATTACTAAATAAATCGACAACTATTTTGATAATCGATAATCGGTTTGAAGCTTTTATCATGATTAAAACAAGATTTCTGATTGTTTTAGCTTCTTAAATGTGAATATTTTCTTGGTTTCTTTGCTCCACATAACAAAGAAATCAGTATAACTGAATCATTTTGGTTTTTGAACAAAACAAGACATTCAAGAACATCATAATTTCCACTGATCAACGTTGTTTTTTTTTTTTTTACCATTTTCTGACATCTTATTAAGCAAACGATTCATCGATGAATCGAGAAAATAATCGACAGATTAATCGATTATGAAAAAAAAAATCGTTAGTTGCAGCTCTAGTTCCAAGCAAGCTGAGCCGATACCACCAACGTGAAGTGGAAGAGTCATGAGAGCGACGTCCGACACAAGAATAAAAACTGAACAATGCCGAACTGTAGATCATTTAAAAGTACTTACAAATCCTAAAAAACATGCATGACTTTGAAAAATCTCAATATTTATCAGAGGAGTTTTTGAGGTGTATTTATTTAGCTGGCAATCGTGAGCCGAATCACAACCCCACGTTTAGCCGTATTTCAGTTCAGTGATTCTGTGCTCCGGTCATGCAGGAGACGTATTCTCAACGATTTTGTGAACAAATATTTTTAATGAACTGATTCTAATGATTCAGTTACTCAGAAACAAGCTGCCTCCGCCCACATTGAGGAGGAGCTACAGTTAAAGGTGCCATATGTAAGAATGTGGCCAAAAACGGTTACTACATTCAAATTCAGTATACCGAGGTTGATACCGAGCTTTTAGGTTTCGTTTTCTGACGTATCTGGCAACCCATGGTTGCTCGGCAGCTGAGACTCTACTGACTGCAATGATTGGTAGACGGCGGTAGGTGGCGCCACATGCCAAAACATGATTTCAAAACATAAACATGATTTGCAGTCTGCAAAATATTTTTTTTAATGCAAATATTTTGTCTGTACTGTTGTTGTTGGTGAGTTCAGTTTGTTATATGAACATTATTCCTGAGTCTCTGTGACATATTAGGAGGATTTTATGGCCAATTGCTTTAGATTTATTAGAGTGGAGCAGTGCTAGAACTGTATAATAGAAAAGCACCATAAGGAACAAAGGGAGGCTCTGAGTTTGAATGTAATGGACATTTGTTTATATTTTTGTTTATAAGATACAGTACCGTTCAACATTTTTGGGGTCACCTATACAATTTTTGATGTATTTTCCATGAAAAGTCATACTTTTATTCATCAAAAGAGTTGCAAAATGAATTGAAAATATAGTCAAGACATTGACAAGATTAGAAATAATGATTTTTATTCAAAATAATCATTTTTCTTACGTCAAAGAACCAGCAAAACTGTTTTCAGCTGTGTTAACATCATTGCACAAGGGTTTTCAAGGGTTTTTTAATCATCCAATAGTCTTCTAACGCGATTAGCAAACACAATGTACCATTAGAACACTGGAAATGGGCCTCTATACACCTATGTACATATTCCATTAAAAAACAGCATTTGCAGCTAGAATAGTCGTTTACCAAATTAACAATGTATAGAGTGTATTTATGATTCATTTAATGTTATATTCATTCATATATCCTTCAAAAATAAGGACATTTCTCGAGAGAAGGCTCAAGACTCTAGAGACTTGAGGCTGCCAGGTAATTTGAAGATCCTATACTGCCGTAAAACAAATCGTCATGGAGATACCGCTTTTCTGTGCTGTAATATTCCGGCTGTTTGTGGATAAACTGGCCGTGTCGTTTGTTATCAGTGGAGCCAGCATTTCAATTTCACGTGAATAGAATAGTCTCTGGTGTCATATCATTGTGTGGCTAAACACAATAGCTTTCTTACACACAGTTCATTTAAAAGTGCAATAGTAAGTATGTCTCTGGGGGTGCTGCTCGTGTTCACTATCTTTCGATATCTGTCGTCTTTGCTGCGATGCATCACAAGTACAGTGCAGGAGGATTTATTTCAAATTGTGTGGTGTGGATTATTGAGCTTACAGTTTTGTCTCTTTCTAAATGAATGTTGGAAACAGAAAAGAGATGCTGAAATGAAGGCGAGTAGTGGGTGAGGGGCACTGCTGCAGACTGCAGGGGGTGATGGGAAGTCTGTGGGAGTTTGCTCAGTGTGGTGTAGACCAGCTGGCCTCCGGGCCATCAGCTCCTCCCTTAGGTTGATGCATCTACTCCCTGCTCCTCCTCACCAGCTCACACTGTTTCTTTTGGCATCTGTTCAGCTCGGCTCGCTCGCCTCACCCCCACATCCTCCCTCTCATAATGAACCTTTTTTGACAACTTACCGCCTTTGTCTTTCCCTCTGGAGGTTACATCTCTGTAGGATCCCTTTTTTTTTAGCTGGAGCAGCACCTCTGGAATTCACTTTCAGATATCTAGTGGGGACCCACGGTTGGTGTAGTGGTTAGCGCTCTCGCCTTTGCAGCAAGAAGACCTTGGTTCCTGGGTTCGAGCCCTGTTTGGAACAACTTCGGAACAAGGGCCTTTCTGCAAGGAGTTTGCATGTTCTCCCCATGTGTGTTTTCTCCCACAGTCCAAAAACATGCGATATGGGGATTAGGTGAATTGGTCACTCTAAATCAGTGGTTCTGATTTAGGCCAATGGCGGCCCGCAGAAACATTTCTGGCGGCCCGCAATGAATTACAGCAGATAGTTTTAATCCATGAGGTACTAAGCTTGTTAAATGTTTATTGGACATTACTGGATACAGACCAATAAGTGTAAACTGTAGAACTGCAATCTGGTAAAATGATTATAAATGGGATTTCTTTCACTTTTTTCCCTTTGGCGGCCCTCAGTCCAACGTTGGGTTCCTAAATTGGCCCTCAGGTATCAAAACTTTGAGAACCCCTGCTCTAAATTGACCGTAGTCGTGAGAGTGTGAGTGAATGGTTGTTTGTCTCTATATGTGGCCCTGCGATGGACTGGCGAACTGTCCAGGTTGTACCCCGCCTATCGCCCAATGTCAGCTGGAATGGCACAGCACCCCCCGCGATAAAGCGGTAGATAACAGATGGATGGATGGATATCGAGTGTGAATGCTTTGCCCCCCCCCAACCAACCTGAGGCAGATTATGGAGTCCTATTCAACTTCAAACATTATATAAGACCTGATAAATGTGAAGACTTGCTCTCACTCTTCACATAACCCTGCATAAAAAAAACTACACCAGAAAAAACAGTTTCTACTTTATTTATGCACTCCTATTCTGTCAAGGTCTCAGCACTGCAGAAGCAAAACTAAAAATATGCTTTTCTCTTTTTTGCATGAAGCAGAACCACACTGTGCTTTAGGCTGGCTTTACACGACAACGCTCCCGGGTAAAAAAAAACTCCCGGGTGAAACAATGAACCCACCCTCCAGAGTGGAAATCTTAAAAACGCTCCGCCTCCGCGTTCCTGTCTAAAGGGTTGAAAATGCAAAAGTGTTCTCTGAGCTGCTCACGCTGGCTTATCCTCCTGTACGCGCTGACGTCAGATCCATGTGCAGTACAGACAAACAACAACAAACATGTCGGATTATTATCCATCAGTCGGACATTCACATTGCCTTATTAGCTGCTCTGATACCTATCCAGGAGTCATTTCTATGAGGCGCCGATTGTGAAGTTGCGCATGCTAAAATAAATGGCAACTTTTTGCCACATTTAGCAAAAAAACATGTATAAAAGACATGTGAATCCAGATTTACAGCAATATTTGTGAATTTTCTGGTATATACTTCCCTTGTGAAAATAGAATTTCAATGTTTAATCTAAATAAAAAATCTAAATTTTAAATATTAAATATAAATGTTAAATCTTAAATATAAATCTTAAATATAAATGCTAAGTATAAATATAAATCTTAAATATAAATGTTTCGTTTGAAAAAACACAGCCTGACCTCGAGTTTTTATTTTGGTACATTTAACATTTATATTTATATTTATATTTATATTTATATTTATATTTATATTTATATTTATATTTATATTTATATTTATATTTATATTTATATTTATATTTAACATTTATATTTAGGTTTAGGTTTAACATTTAGATTTAACATTTAGAGTTAGATTTAACATTTATATTTATATTTAGCATTTATATTTATATTTATATTTCACATTTAGATGTAATATTTCACATTAAGATTTAGGTTTTTTATTCAGATTATTATTATTATATATTATATTATTATAAGAAGTAAATATCACAAAATTCACAAATATTGCTGTAAATCTGGTCAAAACTAACATTTTAACATTATGTTTTTTTTGCTAAATGTTGCAAAAATTGCTGTTTATTTTAGCATGCACAAAGCTAGCCTTAGTAAAGGTGAAGCAGTGAAATGCACATTCATAAATCTGTAAGTTAAGCAAACGCTGATTATTATCTAATTGACTCACTGTACATCTAAAGTTTAGCATATTTGCTTGATTGACAGGAGTTCCACTGCAAAAAACATGCATTTTGACAGTTTCATTTGCTCTAAATATCACACACACAGCTCACTCTCTGCAGAGAGACGACCATGTTGCACTGAGGTCAGCTGATGCAGATGCTTTGTTCTCAGACAAAAAAGTGTCCTGACGCTCTGTAGAGATGTCAGGGCTCCGCCCATCCAGGAAGTAGACAGGAAGAAGATGAAGAAGGAAGTTTGTTGTAGAGAGGGTTTTTTTTTTTACATTGTGGCCCAATTTCCAACCCCTTAGCCTCCCCAACCTCTGTTTACCTGGAGTGTCTCTATATTATGGGTCATGGATTTTAGTCCTGAAACAGCTCACGATGATCCCAGCAGGAAGTGCAACAGGATAATGGAGGAAAACAAAGGTACAAACACAAGTGTTCAATTATGTCAAGTGTTTCAAAAATCAGTCACTTACACATTTTTGTTCACCTCACGCTGACTTAACAATCTCGTACAAACTCAGAAATGACGGCGTTAAAAGATAAAAACCCACTTTTCCATGTGCTTTAATGATATGTTGTGTTAAGCAGCAAAGGAAAGCTCCAACACGTCAGAGTATAAACAAGTGAATTACTCTGATTGTACTGCACTGCAAGTCTTTAATGACTTGTTCTAGTTTGCTTATATATAAGTCATTTTAAATAAAAGCTGCAAGTGATTTGGAGGGACACTTGGTTGTTAAGTGGTGGTGTGGGATTTGGGCGTATGTGTGTTGTGTAGCCAAAACTTTGAAATACAAAGCAATTTATGGAATATATTATTAATAATGGAATAATATGGAACATGCACTATATAGTCAAGCCCCTGTGGTGTTTTCATGTCCTAATACTTAAAGTTTTATTAGACAGACAAACACTGGCCAATGTGCTTCCCTCCCTCAGTTTTTCCCTGACTTGTAAAAAAATCTGTTTTCCCTTATCCAAATGTGCCCTACTGTGAGTCAAATGACGCGTTTTGACTCACAGTAGGGCACATTTTGAAAATGGAAAACAGATTTTTTTACAACTCAGTGAAAAACTGAGGGAGGGAAGCACATTTTCTAAAAAATACTACTGCTATTCTAGCAATACAAAGCCACATTCAAATCGGTGAAGTATCCCTTTAATTTTTCTGAGAATCGGGACAGCACTTGCACTAGAGGGAGCGCACATTTTTGAGATTGAGGGTTAAGATTGAGCAAGGAATTGGAACTCACCCTTAAACTCGAGTTTGCTGCCACGTTTCTTCGCCGTGGTGGAAAAGAGCAGGTGTTTACAGGTGTTTCTAATAAAGTGATCGGCGAGTGTAGAGGCGGTGCCGTAGCTCAGTGTCGACTTTGATTAGGATCTCATCAAGATTGGTTACCGTGGTAACAGGAACGGTTACTATGGTTTGTTGCCAGCCAGAATCGTTCGAAGGAGGTAAGGGAATGGAAAGGTGTGTGTGTGCGCGCGCCTGTGTGTGTGTGTGCGTGTGTGTGTGTGTGTGTGTGTTACAGCATCAGCAGCTTGTAGCACATGACAGTGACATTGTTTTAGAGAGAGAACAAGACATGAATCAAGAACTGAAATTAAGGAACAACAGAGACTATTGTTAGCGTTAGAATAACAGAGAGAGAGAGATGTTTTCAGCTGAATTCAATTAAAGCTGCAGTTGCACGAGTAATGACATCACATTCAGGAGAAGATTTCACAGAATCTGCTGATGTTGAGTGGGTCGATCAGAACACGCGAGCGCAGACGTCATGTGCATGTTTGAGGAACCTGTTTGGCTTCAATCATGTAAGTGTTTTCTGGAGTAAATAGTGCCATGTAAATGCATGAGGCGTTTCCATGACGACTGATGGAAATAGGCGCGCGTTACGTCATGTTTACATGACTCCTGGTCGTTAAATTGAGTCTCTAAAGTAACGCTAAACTTTAAAAACAGAGGCACACATACGCAGCACACAGGTACGCTGATTATTCAGTCACGCGCATCTTTTTCCGGGTCAGTCGTCATGGAAATGCCTCGTGCATTAAAGGGATACTTCACCGATTTGAATGTGGCTTTGTATTGCTAGAATAGCAGTAGTATTTTTTTTAGAAAATGTGCTTCCCTCCCTCAGTTTTTCACTGAGTTGTAAAAAAATCTGTTTTCCATTTTCAAAATGTGCCCTACTGTGATGCAAAACACGTCATTTGACTCACAGAAGGGCACATTTGGATAAGGGAAAACAGATTTTTTATAAGTCAGGGAAAAACTGAGGGAGGGAAGCACATTTTCTAAAAAAATACTACTGCTATTCTAGCAATACAAAGCCACATTCAAATCGGTGAAGTATCCCTTTAACGTATACCCAGCTCTTGTAGTAAAGTGACTAAATGTACCCACAAAAACACTACAATTATAAGGCAAATATATATAAAACCAGGTAAAGTCATGACCCTGAAACTTGACCCCTAATTTAGCATTATTTTGTATTTTTCCTGTTTAGTTGCCTTAGTATCCTCTTGAATGTGCAGCCTTTCTTGTTATCCTTGCCTCCTCAGTGTTTACTCTGCGTTTGTCAGTCTCTGGCTCTGTTCCATGGTGATTTTACATCGTCTGTTTATTGTACACTATTGTCTGTTTTTGCCTCTACTTGTGTCTAGTTTGTTTTATGAAAACCTCTTGTAGAAATTCTGAAAATCCTGTGTTGGGTGCTATATTTTGCAACCCATGACAGGTCATTTTTCTTTGTGCACTTATTGTTTTTGCAATGTGGCTCTTTTGTCGCTGCAAACTCTTTCAAGAACACACAAACAGAAACGTTCAGCACAGACTGACCAACCAGAGCATTGCCACCAGTGCTGCAGTGAGGATGTAACATCCCACCGACCATACAGTGAACGGTAATAATTGTGTTTGATGAGGCTGGTAGCGCCGCTGATGAAAACTGAGAACCCTCGCCTTTAAATCAATGCACTTCCTTAGCGCTAACATTAGTAGCCGCACCTTATATTCACGGTTGGCCGGAACAGAATGTCCGCCTTTAACATACGTAACTACATAAATGTATTGATGTTCTATTTTTAAAGCTGTGTGTGTGTAACTGTGAAACACACAGTTGGTTTCTTGCATCATAACTTAACAGAGGGAAGGTGGAAACTAGCTAGCTACGCTAGTAAAGCGAGAGCAAAGTTTAGGCTAAGGACTAGGGATGCACCGATCCACTTTTTTTCACTTCCGATCCGATACCTGACTTTGGATATCTGCGGATACGATACTAATCCGATATGGATCCTCTGTTTGCTTTAATATTTATGATCGTAATTGTTGATTTTATATAAGGCTTAAAAACTCGTTGCACCCTGTTAGTAGATCAGCATTAACGCAAATTTGCGTGTACAATCCAGTTTGCGCACATTTTTGCACGCGCAAAGTTTAAGTAAATCAGGCCCTTAAAGTTAAGAAAAGTTTGGTTGTCTTTTATCGTCACATACGAACTGTCCTTTTTTGAAGGAGGTGAATTGGTTGATTGATTTCTTTTTTTAACTGTTAATTGTGGGATTAATTAAGATTTTACAGCTCAAGTCCGTTTTTTAACTGACATTTCCCTTGTCAATAAAGTTTATTTATTTACATATCTCATTTTCACCACATAGGAAATACATTTTGAACAGTATATTGGTTGTTTTTCTCATTTTGAGTTTGCTTTTACCACCTTTTTTAAAGATCACATAAAGTGGTCCTGTTGCACATATATGTGAGTTATGGAGGTCTACTTACATATATTAAGTTGTTTTTATGGTCAAAATCCTCCTAGTTGATGTAAACGAGCCGATAGAAATCTGTCCTTTTCGAAGCGCTTGTCAGTCGCGCTATTTCAGCCATAAATCTCGCCCGAGAAGACAAAGTGTGTTGTGATTGGCCAGCCAGCGTAGAGCCTTCCCACCTGTGTTGTGATTGGCCAGGTATCTGGAAGTGACGTAATCTATCACGTCAGCTCTCAGAAGCGCAGCTCCCTCTCTGGAGCGGTGGGCATTGTTTTAACAGTGTTTAAAAATAGCTTCGTCACGACTCCCCGCCGCAGTCCCTTTATGACTTTAAACCGGAGTCAGACCCAGAGTCAGAAGACACTGTTGCTCGTAAAACACCTCCACAACGGACGTTATTCTTCTTCTGCGGTTCAATGTACGCAACCGGATGTGCCCGGACTACCGCCCGGAACAGGACGATCGGTTGTTCAGGAGAACCGCTGCTTACGTAACTAGTACGGGATTTTCAGTAATCTCGTTGAGCCCCGAGATTACAATAAAACACAGCGTTCTCAGCAATGGCTGAACTGTTTGTTTCGAACCGTCAGGCTTCATAAACAAGGTAATGACGCAGATACACACCAAAAAAAACAGCGATAATAGGAACTTCCGGTCTAGTTCCGCTTTAAATAAATATCAGATAAATATCGTAGATCAAAGCTTTTTTCACAACGTTGTGTGTTCATCTGTGTTGTGTTGTTGAATTACGACTTCCCGTGTCCAGGAATAGAAACATGTTCATGCTTTTTGTTGATAAAGTGATTAGCTGCTGCTACTCACTGTGGACGTTCTTTATTTAATTTAAATGTATTTTTGTTTTCAGACTAATGGTTAGAGAAAACAATTTCACTATGTCAGTGTCTCCTTTATAAAACTGTGATGAACACAGTTGCCTGGAATTTAATGGCCCGAATAATTAAGCAAATAATTGACAAGCAAATCAACAGGTTGATTAGAAAATGGCTTTTAAATGAAGCAAAGATGGAGAGAAACACTAATGGAGACGCAATGGGCTTTTATCAAAGCCTGGGGCCAAACTATTGTGTGACTTTTTCTGTAGTTCATGAGAAGGTTATTATATGGAACTCAAGTAGGGAAATGTGTGAGATTATTACTTGGAAAGAAATAAAGACTTTGGTGTCTGATGGCTTATCTGTGTGTTTGTATTCACACTGGAAAACCCTTTATTTCCCCTGCAATGTTTCTGCTTGAAGTGAACCAAAAAAGGCAGACTTATCCTTTACCTCAGCTTTAGTGGGAAGAGTCTTAAGTGAAGAGCAGCAGAGCTCGAGTATGATTCTCTTGGCGTGGCCTTGACGTGTGATTTGCTCGAGGTGTAGCTGTGATTCTGACATTTTGTCAGAACTCCATCCCCTGAGTTTTAGTCACATTTAAAGCTATACTTACCTTTCTTGCATTTTTACACTTATCTTTTGAAATCTTGAATTGCTCCTAATAAGCGTATATGGCACTCTAAAACGTAAGAAAAACCCACCTGGTTTTGAAACTCATCATTATTTAATTCTAATATTATTATGATAAAATTATCACCAACCAACCAATAATTTTATTCGGACCGAATAAAATTATTCGCCGAGCTACCTGTCTGTCTTCTGTCTGCCTCGCCGATCGCTGTCACGGCTTGCGAGTCGCGCGCATCTCTGACAGAGCAGTGTTGCCAACATGGAGACTTTGTCGCAAAATCTGCCGACTTTTTGTGGTGTTTGGAGACTCTCACATGAAAGCACGTATCACTCTGCAGTTTCTGAGCTCAACAAGCAGCTTGTGTTGCCGGGATCACCTCCCAAAGCACGGTAACCTCTGCAGTCCAAGCCTACAGTCAGAGTAGAGACAGACAACCTGAGCACTCTGTGTTCAGGCTGCTAATGAATCGCCCATAGCTGCTGCCGTTCTGCCCTGGAGGGTGGGACTTTGAGGGAGGTGGAGGTGTTCATCCTCAGATTTTTTCTGAGACCATGGATGTATTATATAAACTGGATAGAGCACCGCCCCTTTCGCTTCCGTTCATTCCTATGAAGCTGCTCACCCAGCGCATATGCCAAAAATGTTTTTGACTTCCGCGTTTATTTCCGGGTTACGGGACCCATGGAGCATGCGCAGTAGTGTCACTACCATAATGTCTCCCGGCTATGTGAACGAGCCGTCCGTGTTATCGACTTGCTCGGCGCGAACATGAACAGCGAAAGGCATGATGGGAGTACGCTAATGACGTGCGCTAGCGGATTTCATGAATACCGACGCCACGTTAACTTCGGCTTTAGTTTATATGTGTTACAGGAATCATGTTTTTGTCTGATTTCCCTTTTCTTATTTGCCGGTGTTTTGTTACTTGCTGGCGTTTTCTTATTTGCTGGCGTTTTCTTATTTGCTGGTGCTTTGGGGTTTGCCCCTGTCGGCCACCATAAAGTACAGCTTTAACACCAATGAGCTGCTTCCTCCCACACACTTTCAAATCTGTTTGTTTTGTGTTGGTGAGTGAAAGCATCAAGGTGAAGAGTATTTCAGCTAAAGTACAAAATTCTGGGTCTTAATGTAATTCACACAAAGGCCATGAGAAGCTGAAAAATCTGTATTTTCAAAGAAGGAAACAAAAGAGGAGATTAAAGTTTAAGGTTTAATATTCATAACGGTGAATCTTTGCAATTTTCACGTTTAAAATAATGTTAATTTGCAATTCATAACAGTTTTTAAGTCCATATTAATGATGCACAGAAACTTTTCCCAGTGTATCTTGATTCTAAATAAAATAAATGCATTATATGTTTTTAATTATTTTATGTCTAGAGAAGTGGAAAAGGATCTTGGCTCATAACCAAAGGGTTGCAGATTCCTGAGCAAGGTACACAATCCCCATTGGACACTCAACTTTGACCCCAGCCACTGGGAAAGAAAGAGAGAGAGAGAGAGAGAAGTCAAAAGAGCAAAACAAAAACCGAGAAAAAATGAAGAGAAGTTTTATATTAATGAAACAGCATTTGCATTAGCAGGAGTCTGATTTTAGTTGGACTAAGACAAAGACTAAGAAAAGCAGAGAGAATTATTTTTCACCATCTACAGCCTCATTTATTTATTTATTTCCCGTCTCGGTGATTGATTGTAAGTATTTTTGCTTTTTTTATACCAGTTTCTTTTCGCTGCATCCGCCCCATAATAATGATCATTAGCTGGTTTTAAAAGTGTGACACCAACCAAGCAACTCTCTCTCTCTCTCTCTCTTAATGCTTTAAAGCCAAACGCCCTACTTAAAAACAACAACAAAAAGATTCCTTTGCAGCTTTTTGAGCCTTTTTTTCCCCCCTATCTTTCTCTCAGTTACTGCTGTGATGCTGTGGCTGTAACATCATACTGAATGAACAGATACAAGCGTGCTATCAGATCAGATCGACTCATCTGACTCATCTCAGCTGCCACAGAGAAACGCAAGCGTTTACTGTATGTCCCCAAAATGTGGAACTACATACATTTTAAGGCTTAAACTGTACATTTTTTGAAGCTGCAACGTTTTTTTCCTCATCGCTGCAGCGACAAGGTGACACACACTGCTGTGGTGGAGATGTTCACTGTGTGGATTACAGGGATAATCCCTTTATTATTTCAAAATATGTTACCAGAGACTACTCTGACCTCTGCAGTGATGTGATTGTTTGACATGCGTGCGTGTGTGTGTTGTATTATCCGTACAGAGATGGCGGTTCTTCTGCCTTTACATTGTATTTGAGTTATTGGCCCAAACGAAGACACAGTGATGGGATCTTTGCCTGTGATTTGATCAATAGACAAAATTACCACAACCTCCCAAAAGGCCAATATTGTTGTGTGGTAATGGAAATGCACTGCCACACGAGCAGCGCTTTCTCCCAGAGTAATCCACATTGATTTGTGGAGCCACTTTGATAAATTGAGGGGGGGGGGGGGTGTTAGGTTTGTGTTGGTTCATCATACAACACTTGGTTCCCTCTGTGTTGTTGTGTTATGTTGTGTTATGTTGTGCGTAGGTGACTATTCTAAATCGCCTTTTTCTGAAAAGACAAAAAGAAAAGATTCTTCGCTTATTTCCTAAACTGTTTTGCTGTAATGATTAATGAGTGGGTGGGATATTAATATTTCTGAAAGTGTGAGGCTTCATTTGTGTATTCATTTGTTATAGATTGTTGATTTTTAGCAGCATTCAGGTCATAATTCTAAAAAGAAGAAATGTGTTTTTGCTTTGGTACGTGCAGATGTGGATGTATGTGTATGTGCATATATATATATGTGCATATATATATATATTTATATATGCACATAATGTTATCTTCAGTACAGCTGTTGTCTAAAGAATTTTCTCTCCATATGCACAATAGATGAATGCAGAGTATTCGTATAGATCACTTGACATTTACCGTACACTCGCGGTGAGGCTTGAGCCGCATGTTTTGCAGACAACGTTGTGATGCAAGGAAATAAATCAGCGCAGAAATGCCCTTGAAAGGTAATCACATAGCCGTGAAATTAAAAACGAGAAGGGTAAACTGAGCACAGGTGCACGCACACACGCGCGCACACACACACACACAGCTGTAAAATGCTGACTCCACACAAAGTAACGCTCCTCATCAGTAACAAGCAAACCACCTCATCTTACCCAAGTAAATCCTTTATGGCTGGAACGTGGGCTGTGGTCTGAGAGGAAACAGACCGTCCTCATCTTATTGCAGCGTGAGATATACTGCCCAAATGTTTTAAGGGGAATTATTAATCGAGAAATGTTACACACAGTGCACTGTGGCTTAAGACAAGGAAACGCTTCATTCCACATCAATCTTGGTGTAATACCTTGCTCTTCGTCAGCAATGATAAAGTATGCTGCATTGACAGCATAAATATTATGTCGTTATAAATGCTGACATGGGTTCACCCTGGACAGGTCACCAGTCTCTAGCAAGGCCAACATACGAAGACAATTTTGCCTTAATCAGTGTCAAACAACCCAGCGGATGCAGTGTAGTCATCACTGTTTAGATGCTACAGAGACGGAGACAGAGAGAAACCCACCAGTTGTCCTTTTAAGTTTCAGCCAAATTAAATGCATCTAGATTATGGTGACCGTGTGTGTGTGTGTGTGTGTTTGGGAAATTGCAAGGCACCGAGAGAAGCTGGAGAGTAAATCATTCACAGAAAACCCTCTCTCTCTCTTTGTGTTATTTGTGCCTTAACTTGAAAGAGATGCACAGTTGCCTCTCTTGCAAATTACATTTTGGTGTTTGTTCTAATGATTGCAGTCTGTGGTGATGTAGATCCGTCAAGTCGTCACTGAGAAGAACAGAAGTTTCAGGGTCTGATGGAGAGAAGACGAGTCTCATTCAAGGATAAATTTTACATCAGATCTTGTGTGATATAATCCACTCATTGTTCACTAATGCATCATGTCTGTCATTTTGTCCGTGAGCAGTCGAAGTTAAGGCTGAAGTTATTCAAATGGTGGCCCGTGGACAGGCTTTTAGCTTAATGTTTTTTTTGAGGGTGTCGTCGTACCCACCCAAGTTTCGTTTTGCGCAAAGAGGCCAGCACGCGCCTGTCTATACTCTCGTGTCATCACAACATCATTTTAGTGGTTACCGGGGGAATCATAGGGTGTCTTTTGGGCGTCCTGCCGAAAAGTAGGGCGCCCTGCTGGCTAAAAGCCTGCCCGTGGCACACCTAATCGTCTCCGCTAGACTCCGTATGATTTGGGGTTGCAACTAGAGCTGCAACTAACGATTATTTTCGTAATCGATGAATCGTTTGGTCCATAAAATGTCAGGAAAAATGTCTCGATTGTCTTGTTTTGTCTACAAACCAAAATGATTCAGTTTTAATGATTTCTTTGTTATGTGGAGCAAAGAAACCAAGAAAATATTCACACTTAAGAAGCTGAAACAATCAGAAATCTTGTTTTAATTATGAAAAAAGCTTCAAACCGATTATCGATTATCAAAATAGTTGGCGATTAATTTAGTAATCGATTAATAATCTATTAATCGTTTCAGCTCTAGTTGCAACATTCAGTCGGTCAGAATTTGCTTTCACACTCTCGCACTTTAGTTAAACTATAACCTTTTGAATAACGTGTTCCCCTCCTCGCCTGAGGCGGCGCTGCATCAAGAATTACTTAAAGCGGAACTAGACCGGAAGTTCCTATTATCGCTGTTTTTTTTGTGTGTATCTGCGTCATTACCTTGTTTATTAAGCCTGATGGTTCGAAACAAACAGTTCAGCCATTGCTGAGAACGTTGTGTTTTATTGTAATCTCGGGGCTCAACGAGATCACTGAAAATCCCGTTATAGTTACGTAAGCAGCGGTTCTCCTGAACAACCGATCATCCTGCTCCGGGCACTAGTCCGGGCACATCCGGTTGCGTACATTGAACCGCAGAAGAAGAATAACGTCCGTTGTGGAGGTGTTTCACGAGCGACAGTGTCTTCTGACTCTGGGTCTGACTCCGGGCGGGGAGTCGTGAAGAAGCTATTTTTAAACACTGTTAAAACAATGTTTTGATAATGAGTAGCAATGCATCCACCGCTCCAGAGAGGGAGCTGCGCTTCTGAGCGCTGACGTGATAGATTACGTCACTTCCAGATACCTGGCCAATCACAACACAGGTGGGAAGGCTCTACGCTGGCTGGCCAATCACAACACACTTTGTCTTCTCGGGCGAGATTTATGGCTGAAATAGCGCGACTGACAAGCGCTTCGAAAAGGACAGATTTCAATCGGCTCGTTTACATCAACTAGGAGGATTTTGACCATAAAAACAACTTAATATATGTAAGTAGACCTCCATAACTCACATATATGTGCAACAGGACCACTCTATGTGACCTTTAAGAAGGAGAAGACGAGACAAACGATGGACCAGAAAACTCACTCATCTGTTGGTTTAATGCAGGAAAACTTCTGTTTCCTCCGCAAATCCTGTGGTTTTATGTGAACATACAACACACGCTGCAACAATGGGCTCAGACATTTACCCCCGGATATCTTTCTACACACGTTTATGTTTGGGTTGTGTTTACCCACAATGCACTGCGTTGAGATTTTCTGGGCAAACGCACTAGGATTCGAATTAGAAGGAGCTGGTGTGAATCTGACTTCAGTGTGCCCAGCCATTGGTCCCAGCAGAAATGCTTAGAACAAACGAGACAAACACTTTTTACTGAACCCTCAAAGATTCCTACATAACACACATACTAAAATCACATTTCAACACGCACGCACAAACACGCGTACACACCCACACACACACACTCCTGTCAAACGTGGTCAGCTGCAGGGCGAGATTATCCTGTCAGCACGGGGCTGAAAGCCTGATTCAGCTGTTGGTGTCAGTGTAGCTGTATCCAGCGATGGATGTGTGGCTGCTGCTGCTGCTGCTGCTGCTGCTGCTGCTGCACACACTGCTGACATCTTCAGCCCTTCACTCCTGAATTATTACTACCAGGTAACAAAAATGCCCATCAGAACTTCAGAGGTTAGGTAACTGAGTGTCATTCCCCCCCGCTTATATTTGTCTTTACGTTTTCTTCCTGTGTCTCATTTATGTCCGTGTGCTGTTTCAGGTAATTTCCAACAGTGGCCGTCACTAAAAATGAATGAAAACATTGAAAGCGACTAATCTATGACGACATAACTCAAATTAACTTTGTGTTAATGCCAGGGAAGCTGTTTTATGTGACCCCAGAGGGAGACGTTAGTGGCTTCCAGAAATATTAAAGCTCATATTTGTATGAAGAACAGATATGTCTCTGCAACTGAGCAGAAAAATACAAATACTGCTTTCTGTCGGTTTCTTGAATCTATTTAGTAATTTGACTTTGCGATGCATAGAGAAAATGACGCAGAGAAACAGGTTTTTTTGCTGCTCTCTCCTTTATTTCTTCAATCACTTTCACTGAAAGAAAAACATGGATCCGCAAAATATGAGTCATGATATCTGTTTATCAAAAACTTTCTCCAAGTAATGTTTGTTCTTATCATTTTAAAAAGCATTTCATACCCAGATTGACTCTTCACTGGTTCTAAATTACATCTAATCTTTTATTTTCTCTGGTTAAATGAAAAGAAAACTCTCTTGTTCTTTGTACAAGACACCAGGATCTGCTCTTTAAACATGAATCGGTCCAATCGGTGGCTTTCCACCAGTGGCCTTCCGTCGGTGGCCGTTGGTGGCTCCTGTGGCCACGGGTGGGTGGGCTTCGGTCAGTGGTCATCAGTGGTCGACAGGAGTCCTGCTTGACAGCTTTACTGCTGATTCTGAATGTTGAATCGGCGTCGGCGTCCACTGATGACAGAGTTTGTTGTGATTTAACTCAAGTCAATCAGGAACGTAGTGTGGTTTTCCCTCAGATTTAACCTCTGACTCTTGATACTCTTGAAGTTGAGTGTGCTGTCAGGCTATATCGCCACTGTAAATGACCTTTAACCCATTCACGCCGGGAAAGCGTTGCCGCACTTCTACCATTGACGCCAGGAGATCGGCTGCGCGTTTTATTCTCTCATAGACGCCGGTAAAGCGGATACGTCAATTTTCGGAGGGGTATAAGGGTTCCTCGCGACAATGATTTGAAATTACTTCGCATGAACATGGAGGACTTTGACAGCGGAGAGATTTCTGAAGTCAGTGATTTTGAGGAGTTTCTCGTCTTCGATGACGTCATCACTTCTAACGCGCTGAACAAATCGACCGGGATTTATGGTTAAGACATAATTATGTTTGAAGACGACGAGGTCGGCGATAATGACGATAAATACCACCGTAATCGAACGGAATGTTTACAACCGTGGTGTTCTTGTTCTTCACACTCCATCAGGACTAAATCAAGGCCCTGACACAAGTTGATATTACTTTATTTTCTTACTGTTTTTTTAATTGAAAATAGTGATTCACTTTAATTGTACATTTTTGTATCTAAATAAACAAAATTTCACAGGAGACCCACAGGTGTAAGCTCTCAAATACTTTTTGAATTGTGTTCCTATATCTGCTACAGAGGCTGAGAAATCAGTCATTTAGTCGGCATTGAAGCTCAGGTTTTAGAGACATCTTTTCCAGGCGCTTCAGGCCTTAATGGGTTAATATGCCACAGCGTATTCTCAAAATGTGTTGTTCCTATAGTTATTAGTTTCATAAATAATATTAGAGTCAGCGTATTTATTTTTTACCATTATTTTTTTTACCGGTTTTTAGGTTGGTGCTTTTATTTTGATAGTGCGTAACCGGAAATGGAAAAAGGACGAAGCCGCACGGCATAAACAGGTCTATTAAAAGTTCAAAAGCGTTAAGAAAATGTCTACTAATAAGTTGGTTTAGCACCTGGATGAAAGGGGGCACAAGGTTTGTCATCATTTCGTTTTAATGTGGTGCTTAATGTTTGATAATAATTTGATGTCCTTATATAGTTTTGCATCGACTTATACTCGTGTATTTTAAGCTAGCGATCACTCTGTTTTGGTACGATGCAGGCAGAGGTGGAAAGTAGCTAAATACATTTACTCAAGTTACTGTATTGAATACTTTTTTGAGGAGTTTGTATTTTACTTGAGTTACGTATTGACTCAAGTATTGTACTTAGTTACTTTATAAATCCTATCCGTTACTGAGTAAAAATAAAAATTCAGCACAATAAAGACCTACAGGGGGAAAATATACACCAGAACCAGACGAATGATGATGTGATTATCACCAGCACTGGTGCGTGAACATAGAGGGCGTGGCCAAAAGTGACGTAATAGCCTGTTTTGCACAACCCTTGCCTAAAGTACACATAAAAAGACTAATTCTAAGGCTAACAATGTGATATACATAACAAATATATTTATGGATTGTAAATTGAATTTCTGACAGTACACCCACCAAAATGTTACACACTTGGCATTCAACTGAACCTAAATTGTTGTTTGGAAGCTGTCGTATCATGGTGAACTGTCTTGTTGCCATGGCAGCAGCTCACTGGCACCAATAAGAACGTTGAAGCATAGCTTAGCTGTAGCACCGGCTGATTCACATGCAGAAGGATGACGACTCTGTCTCAACAGACACTCAGACCTCCATGAGTCAAAAGCACAGACGTTAAAGGGTGCGTGAGAAGCCCCGCCTCTAGGCAGCAGCGGTATCCAACCTGCTGTTGTACCCACTGTTTCCATGGTGACGGTGGTGATGGTGGTGAGGTGCTGCTGAGCTGTGAGGTGAAGTGATGATATACAACATGGGGGAGGGGTTGGTTGGAGAAGCAAAGGGTGGTGGTGGTGGGGGGTGGGTGTAGAGGAAAGGGAATGGTGTGTAAGAGATGGATGAAAGACTTGGAGGAGGAGGAGGAGGAGGAGTGACGCTGCTGCTGCTGCTGCTGAAAACAAGGCACATGTCAGCGTAGAAATCAGTTGGCTTTCTTTGCATCATCTGCAGTTGAAAATGAGCTTCAGTGCAGCGTGGTTACACTTTGAGGCCCATTTTGTGCTGCGCGTTCACGGCCACCAAAGGTTTCTTGAAGGTTACAGCTGTAACTGTCACAAGCATCAGGAGTTCAGCTCCCGTGATGCTACCACTCACCTTCTCTTGTCTTTCATGAACATGTACACACACACACACACACAAAGATTCCACAAAGAGAGACATTTCCTCAGTGAGACAGAAGCCAGTTTAGATTTTTTTTTCTTCCTCTATCTCAAGCAATTCCATTTCTTTTCTGTCTGTGAAATTGCATGCAGAGTTAAGCTTATAGCGTCTTCCTTCTTTTTTCTTTTTTCCCCTGTAGAGGCTCTCAGTGTATGTTTTGAAGATGAGCATTTACAGCTTATGTGATCATTTACTTTTTAGGTGCTTCTCACTCAGTGTAAGAATCAGTGAAAGGATCAGAGAGACACCACCGTACAGTGTGGGATGTACAAAATAATTGAGGTCAGCTCGTATGGATTTTCTTTTAACTATGCCTGAAGTAATCTTCAGAAATCACGTCTGCTTGGCAGAAATGTTTTCTCTTTTTCAACCGATAAAATAAAACACAAGGCACTTAAAGCCACATTATACATCTCCGACTGCGTAACCACGGAGACCACTCCAGCCTTCGTACTTCTCCGTCGTGGTGACGGATACGCACTGCAATTTCCCGCCCGGTCAGTAGGGGCCGTTACGCAAGGTTGTTGTGCTTTTGGCTACAGCGAGCAATGGCCTCTGAGAGAGAAAGACTGTTGTTGCTGTTGTTGTTGTTGTTGCAGCGGAATAACATTGATACAGTGGCCGTTTCTCACTTTTCTCACAAAAGTCATATCCCAATATATTTAGGCTGAATATCGATGTACCCTATATCCCGATATTTTTTCCGCAAAGTGAGAGCTGAGAAATGAAATGTTCAGTAGTAGTAGTTTTATTGAAACCGACTATTTCAGTGAAGTGGGCTGGGGTAGGGGATCAACTGGTTATGGTTAATGTTATGGATACGGCTTTGTTTAAGTCAAAGCTGTATCCTCAGAAGAATAGCAAACCTGTTCTCTCTCTATCCATTGTGCATTGGCACTGCCTATATAGAATGCACAGGGGCATGTGTGTGTACATGTGTGTGTGTGTGTGTGATGGGATAATGATGTGAAAGCATGCAGCAACCATATAAGAGCTTTACTGGTTGTCAGTCAGTGGTGGCTTTTCCCCCCTCGGCTTCTCCCTGAACAGGATTAATATGCAATACTTAGCAGCATTAGTCACTGAGACCTGGTTAGCGCACACACGTACACACACACACACACACACACACACACACACACACACACACACACACACACACACAGTGATGCTGACAAAAATGTGTCTGTTGGTATAGTTTATATTATTTTCTATGCTAATTCGAAAATAAAACTAATGGAATCAGAAACAGGCGGGTGACAGGTGTAATTATACATTTCTATATATTGCATTTTTCTTAAAGCGGACCTAGAGTGGTCCTGTTGCACATATATGTTAGTTATGGAGGTCTACTTACATACATTAACTTGTTTTTATGGTCAAAAACCTCCTAGTTGCTGTAAACGAGCCGATAGAAATCCTCTTTTCACTCTTACCCCCAGAAGACAGAGTCTTGTGATTGGCCAATACTATTCAGCACATCCGCTCTCAGAAGCACAGCTCCCCCCTCTGGAACGGTGGATGCACTGCTCCTCATTATCAAAACATAAAAATAGCTTCTTCACGACTCCCCGCCACAGTCCCTTTTATGACTTTGACCCGGAGTCAGACCCAGAGTCAGAAGACACTGTCGCTCGTGAAACACCTCCACAACAGACGTTATTCTTCTTCTGTGGTTCAATGTACGCAACCGGATGTGCCCGAACTAGTGCCCAGAGCAGGACGATCTGCTGCTCAGGAGAACCGGTGTTTACGTAACCGGACTGGGTTTTTTCAGAGATCTCGCTGAGCCCGAGATTACAATAAAACACAGCGTTCTCAGCAGTGGCTGAAATGTTTGTTTAGAACCTTCAGGGCTTCTTAAACAAGGTAATGACGCAGATAAACACTAAAAAACAGCGTTAATAGGAACTTCCGGTCTAGGTCCGCTTTCCTCCAAGTTCAAAGTTGAAAGTGCTGTGTTTCTGACAGCATGAAGTCTTGTGTTGACAGGAACAATCAGAGGTTTAGTGCTGGATAACATTTGAGGACGTGTGGTGTTTGATAACAGTGAACAGCAGGACGTTCACATTACGATGCAGTGACAAACAGCTGGTGGATGATGACATGATACAGTGAGCATGATAAAGATTCATTAGTGGGAGAAACTTTTCAGCACCAGTGTGACACACGTGCACAAGGACACACACACTGAATGGAGCAGAGCGATAAAAGTGTGTGTGAGTGTTTGGCTTTTCACAGGCAGTCACAGTCATTGATGACACACACACACACACACACATACACACAGACGGCTGACATTTAGTTTTGAGGCCCACGACAAAGCATTTAGAACAATACAAAAAAAAACAACTTACAACTCAGTGACGTGTTGAAAAGTCAGTGTGAAAAGGTTGAAATAAATAAGCCAGCTTTATGACACACAAAAGACACACGAAGAGGAAAAAGTGTGTGTGCGTGCTGCGGCTGTCACGGCAAATACAGCAAAAATGTACAACTTCACACACCGATAACACCTGTGTTTTACAATGGAATATGAATGTAGTGTGTAGCATAGAGAGCTGCAGCTCGTACAGTAGGTTTCTGTTATTGATTAATCAGCCAGTTTACTTGTAATGTCACGGAAAACAAAGGAAAAAGTGAATTGTTTCTCAAACCTCAAAATGATGACGTCCTCAAATGTCTTGCTTTGCCCCTAAACTATACTCATTCTGTGTGTGTATACGCAGACAAATTCACATTTAAGGGGAATTTAGATCACTAGTTTTTATCCAGGGTGAGGAAAACAAAAATATTTAAATTCAGGGCCAATGTGAAGAGGAAAGAAGTGGAGAAGATTTCCTTCCTTATTCGCCGTGGGAATAATACACAACTCCTTATATGGACATCCTGGGGGTGTGTGTTTATAGGTCACATTCAGGTTTTAAATCACATCTTTAGCAGTGATGTAAAGGAATCGTGCAGAAGTCGCAAAATCGACCGTTTTTCTTTGCTTTTTTCATAAAAATGAGCCAAGTGAACTTTGAACTGTGACATATTTCCATACTTCACTAATTCAATCTGATTTTAAACTAAATTTGAGTACTTTTTGTACAGGTGTATTTATATAGTTGGAGAAAATGACACTCTATTATTGCACATTCTTGTAGCCTCTGTATATACTGTATGTTTTAACATAGTCATGGAAAAAAGCAGAAAAATGCATTTTCTGAGGGAAAATAATGGAAAATGTACTGGACAAAACAAAATTGAAAGAATATGTGGGATCAGCAAATGTAAAATGAAAAAAAATCAAATTTTTGTATTAAGTTAAGACTTCCTGTTGTGCTTAGACAGCAGTGTAGGTGTTTGTGTCTCTATGTCACTGATTAGAAATAAAATAATAAAAGCTGAAACGGCCACAAACTCTACCTAATTCACAGCCTTAACCCATTCTTATTCATGTATGCATGGCACCAATCAAAAGGAGCCATTACTGAGAATGAGGTTTGAGAAAGAAAAAAAAAAAAGAAAAAATCATCACAGCCAAGACGGATGGCGCCACTGCGGTTGCCGTGGTTACCGCGAACTGGCCATTTCCCAGGTTCCACAATGACTTCCCATCAGCTGAGAGGAGCAGGGACACTCGCTGGATCAGAGATAAACAAGAACAGGCCCACCTACACACACACACACACACACACACACACACACACACAGAGAGAGGCTACAACAACAATTTGATGTTTAATTGATAACTAAAATCTCTCTGAGGTCTTATTATCCGATTATTTTGCTTTTTAAATGTATTTGATTTCCCCAACTATCACCCTGTGTCAGCTGTCACCCCCACACTGTCACATCCACACCCCACATGTGGAGGATAAAGCAGTGGAAGATGGATGAATGGATGCATTTTGTTTATTTATTTCTCGTCTATGCCAAAAAAAAAACATGTAAAAAACAGAACTAAACCAAATATCTTTGATTTGTCGACAAAGGTGCTTGTGTTTACCGTTTTATTGATCAACAGCTCATCAACTAATTGAAAAACATAATCAATACATGAATCGATAGTTAAAACAGATGTCAGGTGCAGCCCTAACACACACACACATGCTTTTGTTGTGTGGACATAAAGCATTCCCGAGCCTTAACCATCACAACTAAAATGCTTAACCCGAACACAAACCCTAAAACTAGGTCTCCGGACTCCTCAAAAAGCCAATTACATTGATGTTGCACTGCCACACTCTCCTCACAAGGTCACAAAGATAGGTTTTGCTTGACAACTGGTCCACACAGCCCACTTAAGACATCTACACACACACACATTCATACATGTTTAATGTGGAGAAAACCCCTAACACTGGACCTGGACTCTGTGAAAACACATGATGACGCACAAACGTGTGTGAATTCCTCTCAGTCAGCTACTTCTTCTTCTTCTTCTTCTTCTTCTTCTTCTTTTTCTTCTTCTTCTTCTTCTTCTCTCCATCGTCTGAGTGAAGCAGCTCATTTACACCCTTTCACATTTGCTTTCTGGTTTGGACAAGAAGAAGAAAGTCTTTCCACAGAGTCAACTCCTGTCTCCTGTCAGTGCTTCTTAACACTGAGTAATCGGACATAACGTGCATGTGAAGGTGTGTGTGTGTGTGTGTGTGTGTGTGTGTGTGTGTGTGTGTGTGTGTATGCATGCGTGCGTGTTTACCCCCGACTGTTACACATGAACAGTCAAGTGCTTTCACTTTCACCCACAGAAGCACAATCACAAAACAGGTCTGTGTAGGTCCTTATCGAACCAGGTCGTCGTTGTCTGTAAGCTGTTGAAAACAGTGTCACTGAACTGGACTTTCATTCAAAAGAAGCTTCTTTAGTTGTGAAAGCTGGTGAAACCCTGACATGTAACCCCTGTGAGACGTGGGTTGTGTTATTCTGTCTAAGATGGGTCTTGTGAACGTGTTTGTCCTGCTGAAATTCTACTAAATCAAAGTGTTAAAGCTCACCTAGAGTGGTCCTGTTGCACATATATGTTAGTTATGGAGGTCTACTTACAGACATTAACTTGTTTTTATGGTCAAAAACCTCCTAGTTGCTGTAAACGAGCCAATAGAAATCGTCTTTTTTGACTGTGTTTCCCAGCCGAGAGATTTGAGACTCAACTCTCTCACTTAGAAGACAGAGTCTTGTGATTGGCCTGTATATTCAGCACACCCGCTCTCAGAAGCACAGCTCCCCCCTCTGGAACGGTGGATGCACTGCTACTCATTATCAAAACATTGTTTTAACAATGTTTAAAAAATAGCTTCTTCACAACTCCCCGCCGCAGTCCCTTTTATGACTTTGACCCGGAGTCAGACCCAGAGTCAGAAGACACTGTCGCTCGTGAAACATCTCCACAACGGACGTTATTCTTCTTCTGCGGTTCAATGTACGCAACCGGATGTGCCCGGACTAGTGCCCGGACTAGTGCCCGGAGCAGGAGGATCTGCTGTTCAGGAGAACCGGGGTTTACGTAACTGGACTGGGTTTTTCCAGAGATCTTGCTGAGCCCGAGATTACAATAAAACACAGCGTTCTCAGCAGTGGCTGAACTGTTTGTTTTGAACCTTCAGGGCTTCTTAAACAAGGTAATGACGCAGATACACACTAAAAAACAGCGTTAATTGGACTTATTAAGCCTAGGTCCGCTTTAAAGTGAGAGCTTTGAGTACAAAGAGTGATTCAAAAATGTGGTGCCATGCTGGAAAGCAGACTTTACTTTGTCCTGCACAACAAATGTGTGCGAGCCCTAAAAATGACCCAGCTTTTAAATTTGGACTGCAGATAGGAATCATAAGAGAGACACACATCAGCTAGAATGGCTGCAGAATGTCTCTCGCAGTCATATTACAGAGCTGCAAAGTGAAATATTTGCACTCAGTGGTAGCCTATGTGTGAACCCAGCAGAGTCTGCCAGCAATTTGATTTGTCTCTCTGCAGACGCGGCGGGCGAGGACGCCGCCGTTTTGGCCATCTCCAGAATCTGCTGAAAAAAAGGGAAGCAATTTCACAAAATCCCTGGTGCAGAGTAGAGTCGGGCTCATAGCGAGGATGACGGGGAAGCGACGCCGAGTAGCTTTTTTGTATACACTACCGTTCAAAAGCTACCTATACAATTCTTGTTGTGTTTTCTACTAAAAGTCTCACTTTTATTCATCAAAAGAGTTGCAAAATGAAGAGAAAACATAGTAATTTTTGCCCTTTCGTCAAAGAACCAGCAAAACTGTTTTCAGCTGTGCTAACATCATTGCACAAGGGTTTTCAAGGGTTTTTTAATCATTGAATAGCCTTCTAACGCGATTAGCAAACACAATGTACCATTAGAACACTGGAAATGGGCCTCTATACACCTATGTACATATTCCATTAAAAACCAGACGTTTGCAGCTAGAATAGTCGTTTACCACATTAACAAAAGTGTATTTCTGATTCATTTAATGTTATATTCGTTGGCAAAAAGTGCTTTTCCTTCAAAAATAAGGACATTTCTAGTCGGTAGTGTGCGTCCAACATGAATAAATAAAAAAACGACAGTTTCTTACGCAGCTTACATATATGCGAGTCTGCCATGTTTTAGCAATAGAGTTGAACTTGACTGACTGATCGAGAAGAGAGGAAAAAACAACATGATTTGCTTAGAGTCATCTCGTGAGTGGGTGCATTATTAGCGAGACACGTTTGTCTTTGATTTTGCTCTAAAGTGGAATTTGAGGACTCTCTGGCTCCGAAACTCGCATTCTTACGTGTCCTTTGTGTGTTTATGTGTGTGTGTGTGTGTGTGTGTGTGTGTGTGTGTTGCACTCAAATGAAATATTGATGCTCCGTGCACCAGGTTAAAACGTGTAACAAGGTGGGTGAAGAAGTGGAAGATTGTCTTAGAGACTGAAACAAGACGAAGGGGGAAATAGAAATAAGAGAGTTTTTGTGCGGTGAAAGTGAGCGGTCCAGGAGTGAGAAATACAGCAGAGGTGTGGGACAAATTAGAAAGGAAAAGATGGGCGAAAAATAGAAAAGGTGGCCATCAAGAAAGTCATTGGAGAGAGAAGAGAGAGGCTGAGGTGAGGGAAGATGGGGAGAGAGTGTATTGGTGTTTAATGGAGGGTGAAGACGGGATGAAAGGCAGAGAGAGCGACCGTGGAGTAACAGAACACTGGAGGCGATGAGTGCCCTTTGTTCACTCACATACAGGAGATCACACCTACAGAGCTAAGCAGTGAACGCCACGCCCCGCGTGAAACGTGCTGAGGAAACCAATGTTTTCTCCTCTAATGTAAACTTAATCAGACATGTCATTAAAAAACAGTTACATTCACACGGAATGCAAACATACAGTCTGTGTTAATGACGCCGGCTGAATCTGGATTTAAATCAAACAGACAGAACAGTAACAGATGGAAGTAAAACAAACAAAAAAAATACCATGGTGTATATTGAGAGGGAAGCAGAGAACCTCACAGCATGATGTTCCAGGTTAATTTGAGTCGTTTCATCTCAGCATCGAACTGCAAGGTAACTGGTTTCAGGCAGATGGAGCACACAATGTAAAAAAGACAAATTAGTGCTAATGGTGAAAACATGGAGGACAAAATAAGTCCCGGAAAACAGTTGAAGATGAAGCACTGCAGTCACACAGCAACAATAACAACAGTCCTTCACAGTAAATGAAAGATTGTCTGACCTGGCAACGTTTTCTGACAGGACGAGACATTAGAATGTTTTACCTTGAATTTCATTGTGATTTTCTCAATAAATAAAGTGTCTGATCGTGAAACCATTTTCAAAGAGCTGACTCCAGGGTCTCTGCAGGTTTCAACAAGTCAAATTTAAGACCTTTTAAGACGTTTTTAAGACCATAATGAATACAATTTAAGACCCATTTCACTTACCCATCTTATGCAAGCAATTCTGCTTAGCTGAGGGCTTTCGTTAAGTTTTCTCCGCTGCTATGCTAAGCTGTAACACACCGCGGCGCGCTCACAGCACACTAGCTAGTTGTGCTCGATAAATTCTCACCGGGCAGCACAGGTGGCCGACAATAGTTCCGTGTTACAGTTATGTTATCACATCCTCAAAAATAGAAACTTTTCAAAGCGAGACTGAAGTTTATGCATGTTTTAATTAAAACTTATGATAATAGATTTTTAAGACCTTTCAAAACTGTATTTAGGATCTTTTAGGAGATTTTAGGAGAAATTTAGACATTTTAAGGCCTTAAATTCAAATTATTGGATTTAAGACTTTTTAAGACCCCTTAACTCCTTAAATCATCTTCTTCTGTTATTTACGTCCTCTATTAAAAATCTGAATATCCTGAGGTCTCAGCCTTAAGCTGCTAATTTCACTGAAATTAGCAGCTGGTACAATGTAATGCATGTATGGTGGACCAGGTTGTGTAAGCAGTGAGTCACACTTAACAAGACGCTGAGATCATGTTAGAATAGATTTTAAGATCCAAACCAACTGTGAGAGAAAGAAAATGTGCCATCACACATTGCAGTCCCAGAAAAAGCTTACTGCCTTTTCTGTCAGTCGTCCCTTCAAACTTTATATTTTCATCCATTTGCTGCAAGATGAAGAGAGAGAGAGAGAGAGAGAGAGAATGTAATATGTGGAAGAGAAGCCTGGACACCAAAAGTAAAAAACAATAAATAAATGCTGCCGTTGAACAATATGTGTTCGCCTTCAAAGTGGGGAAGTGGAATTCAGTACCAGTATTTTTATTTTTTTCTTAGGGTAAATAACATTATAGTTGGAATGGAAATGGATGGAATGGATGAAATGTCATCAGTTTTGCATAGATTTCATAACTGGCAGCACGGCGATCTATTTAACAGGTTCCTTTAACATCATTTTTACTTCAATAAAGGACTATAGTGCACTGTGCAAAATACAGGGGGGTCTAGGGGGGTTAAACCCCCCTGACTAACACTCGAGACCCCCTGAAAGCCTCAAAGGCAAAATTTGAGGGGGGTCTAAACTAGGGCTGGACGATTAATTGAATTTTATTCATGATTTTGATTTTGGCTTCTCATGATCATAAAAACATTATAATCGAAGAAAAACGATAAATGCGCTGCATGGCACGGTGTGTTTGTAAATTCCTATGCTCGAAAAACACCTTGAATGCACTTATGTTACGTGCAGCTGCAGCAAGCGTGTGACTTGTGTTGAATCTTTTTTCATATATTTTGGAAACTCGAGATCTCGACTTTGAAACTCAAGAATTTTTTCCTCATGTCACTTTGGGGGCTCCGTAATTTCTGGCTGTTCTTTTAAATTATATTTAAAGTTGCGTTTTGGTGGTTCAATAAATAATCAAGTTTCGAAATCACTGAATATGGTGTCTATTAATCATGATTTCAATATCAGTCAAGAATAATTGTGACTAATATTTTTTCCATAATCGTCCAGCCTGAGTTTAAACATGTTACAGTGTCACTGAAAAACATGTTTTGTTTCCTAAAGATCTTTGTCATTTCAGTTTTACATAATATGATCTACGTACATATTACACTTTGCATGCTTTCTTATCCTTTATAACCAGACAAAATGCAAATTATTTTATTTGTAATTTTGTATTTTTAATGTTTTAATGAGTTGCTTTCCAAATGGCGCTGTGGAAAAGACCCACACAAGCTCACATCTGACAGGGAAAATAGCCAATACTGCAGCGTGGCACCTGGGGTGGTGAAACAATATTGCGATGGCAGGAACCGTATATTGAGTACATAAAAAATGCAGATTCTAACAATAAAAATGTGTTACTACAGTTAACAGCTTCATGGTTTGAGAGGTCTGTAAAGGTCTGTATCGGACTGATGTGATATCAGCAGATACTGGAGTTTGAGACGTCTGTATCAGACACAACAAAGTGGTCTTGTACTTAAAAACACTTTTACAAACACGTATATATATATATATATATATATATATATATTTAATTTCTGCCATTAACCCACTTAAATGTTACACACTCACTCAACCTTTTAAAAGTCATGAAATTATTGCAAATGAAAATCTAATCAGTCACAGCAATTTTAAGAGGACTCCTAATTAAAAGGACACCCGTGTTTGCAAAGTGCATCCATAAGTGCATTGTTAATATCTAATATATGGCTGTCCATTTAAAGAGTTTATTATAGGAAATAATGTGGCGATCGAAAGGGAAATATAAGCAAAACAGAAAGATGAATCATACGAATGTGTGTCAACGTAATTGTTAGTATCATGCGCCTCTTATAGTGCCTTCTCTCTGGGTCTTCTCTGCCAGGTGCTGCTCTCTGGACTGATTGGAGTGGTGTCGTGGAAGAGGCCGCTCTCTCTTGTGGTGAGTGCGCACACACACACACACATTCTTGCACTTGCTGCATACTGAGGACCAGGTTGCTGACAAAGTGAGGACCAGAATTTCCACTTTCCACTAAATCAACACAATTACAAATATCTACTTCATGAATGACATCTATAAAGAACCACTGGGTGCAGTACCATAAAATGTCTGCAGGTGGACCCGCAGAGCAAACTGTGTGAAAAAGCTGGGTTGGAAAAAGTTTTTTTATAGCATGCATAGCAGTATAGCATGTTTACAACCTAAGGAAATAATTTAAATGAAAACAAAGCGAGGACCGGCCAAAATGTCCCCACTTTGTAAAAATGATCTCACTTTGTTGGTTAAAAACCCTCACTGGTCCTCAGTATGCTGCAAGTGCAAGAACACACACACACACACACGCATTCTTGCACTTGCTGCATACTGAGGACTGGGTTGCTGACAAAGTGAGGACCAGCATTTCCACTTTATAAATCAACACAGTTACAAATATCTACTTCATGAACGACATCTATAAAGAACCATTGGGTGCAGTACCATTAAATGTCTGCAGGTGGAGCCCCAGAGCAAAACGTGTGTGAAACACCGGGGCTGGAAAACAGGGTTTTTGTACCTGTTAAAAACATATAGCATATAGCATGTTTACAACCTAAGGAAGTGATTTGAATGAAAACAAAGTGAGCACCGGCCAAAATGTCCTCACTTTGTAAAAATGACCTCACTTGGTTGGTTAAAAACCGTCAGTGGTCCTCAGTATGCCACAAGTACAAGAACACACACACACACACACACACACACACACACACACACACACACTCGGCTGTCAACCCTGAACAAAGCAGTAACACAAGAAGAGTTATTGCTTTGTCACTGTGACGTTTTGTGATTGATGGAGATGTGATGCCTGTACAACACTTTACCCACTGAAACAAATGCTTTATTACCTGTTGAAGACCAACTGTACATTCGTATAAAAACGCTCCATCAGAACACAAAGCGTGAGGCAGCTATGATTACTTGAGATGTTCTGCTTATAAAAACATCAAATCCATAACTAAATCAATCATGACTTCTCTAAGCCCATAAATAGTCCCCGGGGCTGTTGTGTTAGCTTATTAACACAAATGTGTAAAGCGTGCTGTTGCCGATCACGCGTGTCGTTTAGCAGCACAGAGACTGTGACGGTCTGTGAACGTTGGGAATATTCACACCGTGTTGTAATGAACTGAACCGAGATCCAGTTGTTGTCCGGTTTATGCAGCTGCTGACGTGGTCAAAGAAGTTCCAATTTTCGAGGGTTGTGGGGGCTCACTCTCACACTCACAGCTACAGCCTATTTAGTAGAGGTGTGGCAAAAAAATTGATTCACAAAAGAATTGTGATTCTTATTTACTACTATTCAGATCCAATATAAAATGTACCAGAATCCCAGAAATGAACGTCGCCGTTCCATTTTTGAACAGAATACAAAACAAGTGGGAATAATGGACTTATTCTATGAGCCAACTGTCACTATCCATTATTTGTGCAATAACAAAACCCTTGTTACAATAACCCATGTGCAGTACGTCTCTGCTGCTTATCCAAATAAATGTGCTCTTATAAACTCTGTGGCTCTGACGGCTTCAGCCAATGTTTTCACACTTTAACACTTTTACTGTACATACTTTACATATTCATATACATATTCTATTTATGATTCAGCTCTGTTTATTGTTTTAGAACTTAAAGCAGACCTAGAGTGGTCCTGTTGCACATATATGTTAGTTATGGAGGTCTACTTACATACATTAACTTGTTTTTATGGTCAAAAACCTCTTAGTTGCTGTAAACGAGCCGATAGAAATCCTCTTTTCTGACGCTGTTCCTGAGTCGCAAGATTTATAAATGTATTGAACATGGATGGAGCATCTCTTAACGTAACTTTCTTCACCTTTATCCCGCTGTAAACTGTCTCTTCTTCAGCCAGGTAACTTCGGCCCGTTTCCCTCATTAATTTCAGCAGCGCCTGGCGAGTGAAATTCACAGGGACTGTTTACTTTAGAGCGCCCTTATTTGTTAATTAAAATATTGATATTTGCTCTGGTGAAGGACAACACTATTAAAGGTGATTGTAGAAATTGTAGATTTAAGATCTGTGGTCAACATCATAAGGACATTTTCATTATAATCCAAATATAAAATCTCTATAAAGCAAATCCAGAGATTCTCCTCACTCTTCACACATCATATACAGTATGTTATTAAAAAACTGTAGAGTCATCTGTTCAGGATGTTTTAGGCATATCTTCTCCACACGTTGTAACGATGTATAATCCCTCAGTGGCCTTTATCAGCGTTTACCCGTAACTGCTCCTGCTCCTACACGACTGACTTTGATTTGCCAGCTCGCCGGGATGTATTTGTCACGTAAAAACGTGTCTTCTCTCGATGCAAGAACGCACAGGAAAGAAAAGCTCTCGTTAAGTTTCCTCAAGATGAGGAAATAAAGGGGAGAATAAGATGAGAAAGAAGAGCAGACTCCTGCTGTGAGGCTGCAGGTGAACAGGAGAACAAGACTGCAGCTAAAGCAGCTCTGTGTTTGTGTGACACTGTGAGGAAACTGTGAAAATGCCACTTCTCTAACATGTTTGTTGAACAGGGACTTTGATACCAGAGCAGCGTTTACATGAACATTCTGTCCAAACACTGATGAACAATGATGTTCATGGACATTACATGAATATGTAAAGTATGTACAGTAAAAGTGTTAAAGTGTGAAAACATTGGCTGAAGCCGTCAGAGCCACAGAGTTTATAAGAGCACATTTATTTGGATAATCAGCAGAGACGTACTGCACATGTGTTATTGTAACAAGGGTTTTGTTATTGCACAAATAATGGATAGTGACAGTTGGCTCATAGAATAAGTCCATTATTCCCACGCGCGTGTGTGGGTGCGTGTGTGTGTGCGCGTGCGTGCGTGCGTGCGCATGCGTGTGTGTTATTATTATTAAGGTTTATTTAGATAGGGACAGATACAAAAACATAGACAAGTCATCCGATGCATGCATCATAGTGTTTTTAGCTAAAGCTAATTCACAACACTGGTCCCTAGTAGGGCTTTTGAATAAAATAAAAATACAGGTTGACAGTATATATATATAAAAAAAAAAATAATAAAAAAAATAGAGTAAAAGGAGAGTAGTATACACTGTATACACACAGTATACACAGTAGTATACACAAGAGAACACAGTATACAAGCTAAAAATGAGTACAATATTACTCCTGAATTAGCCAAAGTAAAATATAAAATAATCATTCAAATTGGGCAAGGTGGTGAGTGACACAATTTTTCGTGGGGTGACAAAGTCTTTAAAGTGATAGTTCGGAATTTTTGGACATTAGACCTATTTTCCAAGTCAGCCGGTGTGATGGAGACGTCTGGAGACGTTTTCAAGAAATTTCATTCAGTTCTTCTAGTTGCTGAGTTCGCTGGTGCTATGGCTAGCTCAAGTCAATGGTACCTGCTAGCATGGCATTAGAATATTGAATAGAATAATATTTGAAACTAAACTAACGTTGCATCGCATGAATTTTTGAGGGACTACTTTCTCAGCAGCAGCGGAATCAGTCCGCCGATGCCTAATAAGAAGTATGACGTGCTGCTGCTGCTGCTGCTGAGACATAAATCCTTCAAATTGCGAGGTAAGTTTTATTTCAAACATTCTATCAACACAGATATGTACATCGATAGTCTGCCGTTACAATTGATTTGCCTCGGGTGAACTTTGGAGTCGGTATGAGTGTTTCTAATGCCATGCTAGCAGGTACCATTGACGGAGTCGTACCTATGTGATGGAGATGTCTGGAGACGTTCGCTGGTGCTATGCCAATGGGGGGCCTTACCTATGTTCCCCGGGTCCCATGTTCCCCGCTTTGTATGTGACCTGGGAACATAGGACCCTTTCTCTAACCCTAATCCTAACCCTACCCTTTTTCAAAAAAAAGGGTCCTATGTTCCCCTGTCACATACGAAGTGGACCTTTTTTGGGAAAAACGGGGAACATAGGACCCAGGGAACATAGGTACGGTCCCCCATTGACATAGCACCAGCGAACGTCTCCAGACGTCTCCATCACACCGGCTGTGTTGGAAAATAGGTCTTATGTCCAAAATTCAGAACTATCCCTTTAAGACATTTTTTGTCACTTTATAGCGAGTTTAATGAAGTTTATTTTATCTTTATTTATAAAAATTGGCCTGGCAAGTACTACCAGACAACACTCGCAGGGGTAACAGTAACCCACACATATACATGAAGTCTTAAGAAACTTCAAAATTGTCAGAGGGCAGAGACAGAGATAAAAGCATCCATTGTCAGTGTCTTTTGTTGTAATAAGTTCCACTCATTTAAAAGACTTGGTTCTGTGGATGTTAATGCAATTCGCAGAATGTGTGATATACTTGCTTTGCTGCTACTGGATGCAGTCGCTGGCTCAGATATAGATGTGAATGTCCTTGGAGAATTATAGATGAGTGTAAACCAATGAATATGAGGAGGACGAGTATGTGGGGAAGGTCATGTTACCTGAGGATAAAGCAGACACTGGTGAGTTCTGAATGAAACATGTGAACAGCAGAGCGGTGGATTGTGTCCAGTTCATGGAGAGTTCCTTTGCATGCATGTCAGTCGATCGTATCCCTGTAATCAAATCAGAGAAGGACGGAATTTTCTTTGTCTTTTGCTTTGACCTTTGATTGTGACATGTTTGCATGCAACAAGATAGGATTACTGTATTTCGCTTTATTGATATCAAGTGTTCAGTCTTGGTCTGGGAGTCTCTGTGCAGAGTTTGCATGTTCTCTCTGTGTATGAGTGGGTTTTCTCCAGTATTTTCCAGGCTGTAGGTGTGAGTGTCAGAGTGAATGATTGTTCTCTGTGTTTCAGTGGCGGATCTATGAAATTCTACATGGGGTGGCAGAGCGGGGGCAAGAGGTCTTGGCAGGGTGGCATGGGACGGCGCCAAGAATCCCCAAATGTAATAAATGGACAAACATAGAAATACTTTCAAACTAATTACTGTTTTTAATGAACAACAGGAACAAGCACAGTGAATCTCTTAAAAAGTAAAAGTATTAAAGCAGACCTAGACCGGAAGTTCAAATTAATGCTGTTTTTTAGTGTGTATCTGCGTCATTACCTTGTTTAAGAAGCCCTGAAGGTTCTAAACAAACATTTCGACCACTGCTGAGAACACTGTGTTTTATTGTAATCTCGGGCTCAGTGAGATCTCTGAAAAAACCCGGTCCGGTTACGTAAACACCGGTTGTCTGGAGCAGCAGATCGTCCTGGTCCGGGCACTAGTCATGTTCACCCCTCCCCTCTCGCTTGCCGTACTCCCATTAGTTTTGTCACCTTCCTTACGCGCACGCACACACACACGCACACACACACAGAGTAACCTTCACATTCTCCTTTTCCTTCCTGTGCCTCCATGTAACGCTCGACCAAAGAAAGAGACATGAGCAATTTTTTTTGCCTCTTATTGGGATCAAAGGAAAACATAGCAGCACTGAGGCATGAGTTGTAATTGATCACACGTTGTGCACAGTGAGAGCTGAATCCTCTTACCTTTACGGAACAGTCTGTACCCCGCAAAGAAGTCTATATTAGCTGCTCCCCTCCTTCAGATAGGTCTCCAATCCAAATCTGTTGCAGATTGTATTGCTCGCCTCTACCCAGCGTTGACTGGCAGGTGACTAATACACCAGCTGGCAATGCTGTAGCAGCCCATCTGCCAACTGTGGGAGTCCATGCGCTGAATTGTGATCCAGGATGACTGGAGTTCCTCCAAACCGTTTAAGACACAGTTTTCTTCTCTGACATAATTTGAATGTGGTGTGTGATCGGGTTAGGAATTCACTTTTATATATCACAATTCTTTTAAGTATGGTTACGGGAGGCATTAAAAACACTGACAGTTGTTTACGTACAGATTTTAGCTATTAAACAAAAGGCTAAAATCTAGGTAGGCTTATTGGTATTTTAATTTTAAAAAAAGAAGCAATTTTCCCATTGACCACAATAGTAAAAGTGTCCACAGGTGTGTCCTCGAGACATGGACACAGACTTTTATAGATCTTTATATTCTATATTTTTAATTTGTTTCCTTTTTGATAAAATCTTCCTAAATGCCATTAAAAGCCCAAATCTTATTTCCCAGAGTGATGTCACAGCCTGTGTACGAGCACAGCAAAATGCAGTCGTGGCGTCTCGGGAGCGGTGCAACTGTCAGGGAACTGTACGATATAAAAACTTTAAAAAAATATTATGATAAAGCGGGTTTTAGTTATTTATTCGTCGCTCATTAGCATTTATTTTCAATCAATCAATCTTTATTTGTATAGCCCACAGTTTACAAAACATAGTTTGTCTCATAGGACTTCACAGGGTTAGTAACATCCTCTGCCCTTAGACCTTCGACCAGGGTAAGGAAAAACTACCAGGGAAAAAACTCTTATAACAGGGAAAAAAAGATAGAAACCTTGGGGAGAACCACAGGTGAGGGATCCACTCCCTGACGTGCAGTAGATGTTACCCAAAAACAAAATGTGATGAACACGCGAATTATAGTTGAATATATTTGAATAAAAAACAAGAATCAGGAGTTATAAAACTACTTTAACACGTTGGTGTTGTTCCTAATAATAAACATACAATTATATAAGGGCAATCAGACAAAAACAACATGATTCCTGTAGCACATATATAGACTAATAGCCACGGTCAATTAAATAAACCCTTTTTATTGATCATTTTAATCTTTAACTGTATTCACTTCACTTTCATTGGTTTTGCATTTATTTACAAATCCATGGTTAAAACCCTACGCTAACGTGACGTCCGGTATTCGTGAAATCCGCTAGCGCACGTCATTAGCGTACTCCCATCATGCCTTTCACTGTTCATGGACGCGCCCCGAGCAAGTCGATAGAGCGTATCGCTCGTTCACAAAGCCGAGAGAGCATTTTGGGATTAC
Source organism: Microchirus variegatus (assembly GCF_963457635.1). Classification (NCBI taxonomy): domain Eukaryota; kingdom Metazoa; phylum Chordata; class Actinopteri; order Pleuronectiformes; family Soleidae; genus Microchirus; species Microchirus variegatus. Next base: position 27,270,208 of record NC_139807.1, on the reverse strand, counting down.
TGCCGAAAGCTCTATGGGCCCCATAACCCCGGAAATAAACGCAGAAATCAAAAACTTTTTTGGCATATGCGCTGGGTGAGCAGCTTTATAGGAATGAATGGTGCCAAAGGGGAGGTGCTCTATCCACATTTTATTATACGTCCATGTGAAATCAGGATGTGCGGCATCCGTCTGGAACAATGATCCCTGCACTATACAGGCCGCGTAAGAATTAAACGAATATTCGAGGCAGAGTTTTTGTCTCAAACTTTGCCTCAGACTAAGTGACACAAACTTGCTAAACAACTAAAAAACAACAATTTTCTTGATGGACTTTGGCCAAAATCTGTCTTTCCTTCTTTTTCTGCTGGCAGCCATTTTAGACTCTCTGGCTCCCTGGCGCTGGTCGTATCCACGGAAACACGCTCACTCAGCAAAGTCAGTTAGATTTGTGCATATACTTCATATAACAGTCAAGTTCAGTCAGTAGAATTAGTTAACAGATGATTATTAATCTGCAACCATATTCTGAACGAACAGCTGTGTTCGTTGTTGTGCATCTGTTTATTTCGTGGCAGCGTTAAATAATTATTCTCTGGTTCTGAACCGTTATTTGAACAAAATACGCTAATTATACACAGTTGGGCATTTGGGGAAATGTATTCATTTAGTTTCTCGCTGGGACTTTGATGAGATGATCAACTGCTCACTGCTGTTTCCAGCTGTTTCAAAGCTCACAAATTAGGCTACTGGGTTAGGGAGTCACACGAGTTCCCTCGTGACCTTGACATGACAGAGCCAAGCTGAGCCACCGCTGCCTTTATCTTGAAAAGACGAGCATTAAAGTGGCATCGATCAAACTTTTTCATCTCACTCAGGGAAAGGAAAGGAAAGGAAAGGAAAGGAAAGGAAACAACTCTCTTCTTGGTTATGCTTCAGAAACACAGCATAATAATAAACAGGATTAATAGGAAATGCTATTTTCATTTCTCTCTTGGGGGCTTTGAGTTGTTGAAGAGAGACAGGTGGGTTATTAATAGAAAAGGTGAGACAGACTTCTTGCGCAACATCCTCCACTCTGACACATCACAGTCGAGACAACGCAATGCAGAGCGCAGCGTCTGGATACTCGGAGATGGGATCTGTTCACGTCTGAGTGGAAAAACAGGTGCACCATTGTGAGACGATGTGTTATTGAATACAACATTCTGTTGACCCCAGACTTCCCTTGTACTTAACGCCACATGAAAGATTTACCGATACCGTATATTGCGCTCGACGGAATAGAAACCACGCTGTGTCCGTGTGTTTTTTCGAAGGAAACTCTCCTCTCGCAGTTGATGTGAAACAGCTGAGAAACTGCTGCAGTTCCTCCTCCTCCAGTCCAGTCTGCTGCATTAATGCCACGGCAGATTTACTCTGCATCACTCAGAGCCGGGAGAAAGACAAGACTACCTACAGTCCTCTGTTATTTGTGACGGTGATGGATTGTGTGTTTGGAGGAGAAGAAAGACAGATGGAGACGGAGAAGTGAGGGGGGCGGGAAGTCCTTGTTCGCCCTGTAGGGAACAACACTTTCATTCTGCAGCTTATAGTTTCTGTTTCAACTCAACAAAACCATCAGCTGCCACTGCCTTGTTGTTGGTTCACGTGCAAACACCTTTTATGTTACAACATCAAATGTATTCTTTCTCTCACTGTTTCTTACATTTAATTTCATTTAATTAGATTTTACTACATTACAGTTACATATTTAAAAATAAATTGTCTGAATTTAAAGCGGACCTAGACCAGAAGTTCCAATTAACGCTGTTTTTTAGTGTGTATCTGCGTCATTACCTTGTTTAAGAAGCCCTGAAGGTTCTAAACAAACATTTCAGCCACTGCTGAGAATGTTGTGTTTTATTGTAATCTCGGGCTCAGCGAGATCTCTGAGAAAACCCGGTCCGGTTACGTAAACATGGGTTCTCCGGATGCAGCAGATCGTCCTGCTCCGGGCACTAGTCCGGGCACATCCGGTTGCGTACATTGAACCACAGAAGAAGAATAACGTCCGTTGTGGAGGTGTTTCACGAGCGACAGTGTCTTCTGACTCTGGGTCTGACTCTGGGTCAAAGTCATAAAAGGGACTGCGGCGGGGAGTCGTGAAGAAGCTATTTTAAACACTGTTAAAACAATGTTTTGATAATGAGGAGCAGTGCATCCACCGTTCCAGAGGGGGGAGAACCGGTGTTTACGTTACTATAACGGGATTTTCAGAGATCTCGCTGAGCTCAAGATTACAATAAAACACAGCGTTCTTAGCAGTGGCTTCAGCGTTTCTTAAACAAGGTAATGACGCAGATACACACTTAAAAACAGCGTTAATTGGAACTTCCGGTCTAGTTCCGCTTTAATCTCTCGCCATCCAATTCAAGTTAATGCACTTCTGTTAGGGTGGGCCAGCTGTCAATCATAGTGGCACTGGCCCACATTGGCCCTTATGTGGCTACGCGCCTGCATCACACACTGATTGCAGCAGAGGAGCAGGAATCTCTACACTTCTGTAAGATTTATAACAGAAGAACAATGGAAGTCTATAAGAATATAATATATAAGAATAGCAGAACAACAACAACTACACAGTTTGTGAGTTTTTTTCTCATCCAATTAACACAATGATCAATCTGGATGTGTGTGACGCGGTTACTCTCCAGTCTGTTCTGCCTAATTTATTTCTCAAATAGCTGAGCATTTTTTTCATACGCCGCTAAATGGTCAAATTAATTATCTAATCAAGAATAAAATGAGACCATTAGCAGTCTCTGTTTCTACGTCTGTGGCATTCAGAGACTGTGTGTGTGTGTGTCTTTTATTGGGTTGTGACGACACATTTTGGCTCAAAACTATCACTGTGAGGACACGCTGATGGCTGAAGGTTTCCTGATGATAAATCTGTGGCCAGTGTAAATCTGTGTGTAGCCTCCGCAAAGTTGTTTGCTTGTAGGATCATCGTGTGCGTACACATGTACATATACACACCACAGTCACCTGAGTCATAAGATGTGCATGAACACATAGAAACTTCTGCTCTGGATATGAAGGTAACGACACACACACAAATCACCTGCAGCATCATCGTAACCGTAGACCTTCTATTTACAGTCGCATAACTACAGCAGGACCTGCAGGACACTCGTGAAAGGGTGCATGAGCTGCTCTCTGTGACCCTGACATCCCATAAATAAATATTACAAAGAGAGAGAGAGACACACACACACAGAGAGAGAGAGAGACATCACACCAGTGGCGTAGCCAGGATTTTTCAATAGGGTGGACTTTTGCAAAGTAGGGTGGGCCACTATTTGTACTCTTTTTTTACTCTTTTTTTTTTTTACATTTCTAAAAAAATCACGTTATAGTCAGCAGGCCTACAGCAATTGTCCTGAAATTAAACAGCACATTAATTAATTCATCACATCAGACGATTAATGGCAAACAAATAGGCTACATCGATTAAAAACAGCTGGCGCCGGCCTCCAGGCTTGGATTGAGTAATACGCAGTTACGCACAAGAACGAACGAAACCAAAAGTTTAGGTGAGTCGCAAGGAAGGAGGCAGTGTTTGTCCCAAAATTAAATAAACATTAGATTTCACCACTTATTAGACGATTAATGGCAAACAACAATAGGGTACAATGATAAATAGATTTTTTTTGAGGCACAAAATGCATGCATATGTGATTTTAAAAGATCGAGTGCTTTGTTACACGGCCCTGTCAGACAGCCTGAACGCAAAACATTAATTCTGCGGTAGCCTAACAAAACAGAAAATAACAACTACTCGCTGGCGCTAACCGCTTACAGTTTCAAAATTGACCGTAGCGATCCCACGATGCAACGCAGTTGTTGTAAAACCACTGTAAATATCCACTTGTACAGTGCGGAACAGTGTATTTACAATAATAATACAAGACTGTCCATACATTTCCCATAATTTCCTATTGGCAATCACAATAAAAACACTAATACAATACATTGCTGTAACAATTTACTGTAGAAATGACATCAATTGCTAACAGTGTAGTTCTGGTTAAGTTTGGGAAAAAAGGCTTTGGTTCGGCTGAACCAAAGGAATGAATGTCAATGCAGTGTTGTTTGAGTGTGTGTGTGTTCATCTGAATACTCAACTCCCTCTTAGGTCATAGGTCATGCTTCCCACGGTCCATGTCCACAGAGAGCTGCTACACATTTCCTTATACTGTAGCTTTTAGTCCATTCATACTAATATGAGGGTCTGGGTCAGTCTAGCATTCCCCACATATGTACTTGATCTCACATTCCATTCCAGTATAGATGCAGTCTCCTTCCAGGAGTTTAGCCCCCATTTGTATGTCATTCGGCATACTTTCGGCATTGAGTTGACTACTGTGTGAATACTGAATAAGCAAGTAGTAACAAGCAAATGTCCAGGATTAGTGTCTCTTCTCCTTGGTCTCAGGGGAAGTTTATAGGCATCCCCTGTAACCAGGCGTCCCAGCTTGATAGACAGCCGGGACGATACCAGCTGTCTATCAAGCTGGCGTCCAACCATTATGTGTCGCGCTTACCGTCTATTACCCTTTAAAATGGGGCATCCATCCGTCTTCCACCGCTTTATCCTCCACATGAGGATAAAGTGTCCAATTTAGTGCTCTTATTTCAGGTTTTTGGACTGTGGGAGGAAACTGGAGAACCCAGAGAAAACCCCCGCACACACACACAGGGAGAACAGGCAAGCTCCATGCAGAAAAGCCCTCGTTCTGACTGGGTCACAAACCCAGGTCTTCTTGCTGCAAAGGCGAGAGCGCAAACCACTACACTCCTTTTCATTTGACATCATGTGAAAATGTGTACAGAAATCATAAATCCAGCGAAAAGTAGAAGCAAATTCGTATTGACTTCCATTCAAATGGAGTTCTTTTTGCGACTAACAGTTGCCCCCTGGTGACTGATAGATACTTTCTTTCTTTCTTTCTTTCTCATTAGCGTCACTTGAAAACTAAATAATACATCCATTTTATATATATATACACAGTCTATGGTCTGTCCTCACAGGGTCCATGTACACGTGGACATTTAGGTCACAAAGGACCATAGTGGATCACTCCTGTTTGTGAACATTAATAATGGACTGTCTTATGTATATACATTACGACAAACACTAGTGTTCCCTCTGAGGCTTTTCAATGTTTTATTCATGAATCGCTAACAAGAAACAAAAGCACAATGAGAAAGTGCAGCTTTTAGTCATCGGTGGTTTCATCGTAACGATCCCACAGTGGATTATTTATAGTGGTGTGTTGTTGTTAGCGTGCGCTGTAAATATGAATACAATGGTGGGCGTGCAGCTGCACATACGTAAGGAAATTAATTTGCAGTCGTGCATGTTTATGTTCTGCACGCTCTGAACATAAAGTGAACACATTTTCCTTTCTCAAACATCAGCTCATAATCATACTGAGCATCACCTCCCCCACAGGATACATAATCCAGCACCATCCGATAAGGTTAACCATCCCAACATACTCACACACACAATGTAGTGTGGCCTAACTTAACACTAGAACTACCATGGGCAGACATTTTGAATGCTTTTGATTTTTCTAGGGTGATAACTTTGTGGAAATTAAACAGATCCCTGGAACCTGGTCCCTGACTTCCCTTAAATATGGGTTTTTATTGTTTTAACAATATTAGATTGTTAAAGCAACAAAACACAAACAAGTTCTGGTCATCTCTACCTTTAACCACCATCTATCTATCTATCTATCTATAGTCAATTTAGAGTGTCCAATTAACTTCTAAATGTTTTTGGAAACCAGAGAACTTGGAGAAAACACAAAAAAGTCCTTGTTCTAGGTCGCAAACCTGGGTGTTTTTGCTGCAAGGCAACATTTCGAAACACAACTCTGTCCTGCCATCCCTTAACTTTATGATATTCATTCTTTTGAGCATATAGTCAGTCTCTTCCTCAGCTTATAAAATCACAAGTCTGGATTGTTTCTCGCTGTTGTTGTTGTTGTTGTTGTTTTCTTCTGCCGTGAACAAGCTTCCTCTATTATTTCTTGGTCAAAGGCTGGAGGTGAGAACTTTCTAGAACACTTTAGGTCTAGTTAAATGTATTATGTGCAATAGTAATTCCATTCCTAACCACGTTATCTGACAACCAACAAAAAGTTTGGTTTTAGATGAACAATAACACATCACTTTATTTCTGTTCTGACATGATGTAAACAATACTTGTGTGTGTGTGGGGGGAGTTTGTTCAATGTATTGTTCCCTCTCTGAATAGCTCTCCTAAAATCTCAAATGCTGTGTTGACAACATAATAATGATAAAATCACAGCGGTGAGAAACTCACTGTCGCTGTCACTCAAAACGCAAACACTGGCACAAAACAGTCTTGTACTTCTTTTCACTCCGCCATTGTTCAGCAGGGCACACGGGCTCCCTCGCTCTCCTCCCTCCTGTCACAACGCAACGCCAATCTCTTTCTCCGGCACAGTGAGGACTGTGTGCGACATTGCGGCGATTGTGTTTTGAGCAAATGGAGGCATTGGAGGCAAGAGCCACCAGTTTATGTCCCACAGTTGACTGGACAAGTAGTGCTCTGTGGTCACTTGTCAGGGACTTGAGATTGTAATTGTGGTCTGCACATAATCCTGTCAGCCATATTTCACAGCCGAGTGAGATGACTGTGCATCACGACTGCAGTTGCAAAGCTCTGACTGAACACTGAAGTTCTATTGTTGACATTTCAGGTAGAGACAGATGTACTGCTTCATACGGAAGCGTATTGCATTCACTTGAAAAAAAATAATAATAATAACCCTAACCCTGTTTTTCTTAATTAATTAATTTTCGGTTTGATTTTTTGAATATTTTTTTTTTCTGTTTTTCTGACTAATATTTTTTTTCCCCTGTTTTTCTGTCTAATTTGTTTCTGTTTTTCTGAGTCATTTTTTTTTCTGTTTTTCTGAGTCATTTTTTTTCTGTTTTTCTGAGTAATTTTTTTTTCTGTTTTTCGTGCTAATCTATTTTCCCTGTTTTTCAGAGTAATTTTTTTTCTGAATTATCGAGAACTCTCGAGAGAACCTCCAACCTGCAAGTGACTCCCATACACCCATGGATATACATCCATGCATACACATATGGTGACTCCTTCCCACACATACATGCCTCATAAATGATCTACCGTAGCGGGTCAATTAAGGTAAGGCGTGTAATTAGTTACACACAGGCTATGATACTCTAGTTAGTTATGTTTTGGACTGTATCCTTCTATCGTTTATGACGAACGTGTTTATGGGCATGATTTCAGTTGTCAGGTAAGCTAGAAAAAATTTTGCACGAAAAACAGAAAAAAAAATTACTCCGAAAAACAGAAAAAAAATTACTCCGAAAAACAGAAAAAAAATGACTCCCTCGAAAAACAGGAAAATAATTAGACAGAAAAACAGGGGAAAAAAATATTACTCAGAAAAACAGAAAAAAGATTTTTCAAAAAATCAAACCGAAAATAAATTAGTGAGAAAACAGGATTTTTTTTTTTTTCAAGTGAATGCAATACGCTTCCGTAGCTTCATAATGAAGAGTCCAGGCATTTTGAGACTGTGATTGGCGAAAACCAATGTGTGCTGCACTTACGTGTTCCCGTAAGATATGCGAATAACAGACAGACACACAGATCCATCCATTATCTACCGCTTTATCCTCCACCAGAGGGTCGCGGGGGGTGCTGTGCCTATCTCAGCTGACATTGGGCGATAGGCGGGGTACACCCTGGACAGTTTGCCAGTCCATCGCAGGGCCACATATAGAGACAAACAACCATTCACTCACACTCTCACACCTACGGTCAATTTAGAGTGACCAATTCACCTAATCCCCATATTGCATGTTTTTGGACTGTGGGAGAAAGCCGGAGAACCCGGAGAAAACCCACGCACACACGGGGAGAACATGCAAACTCCTTGCAGAAAGGCCCTTGTTCCGAAGTTGTTCCAAACGGGGTTCGAACCCAGGAACCAGGGTCTTCTTGCAAAGGCAGCTACTCCACGCTAGAGCCTTCCGTACTTCTATGTCCTTTTCTGAACTTTCCATGTTTGAGCCAAGGTATTTGAAGCGCTTTAATTTAGCAACGTGTGTTTATTTATCTGAAAAGTAGGTTTCTGTAGCTGACTATTGGTTAATTGTGGGTTCTTGATGTCAACTGAATAGAATTTTACAGAGACCATTGTGTATATTGTGGTGCAATCTTGGCAACAACACGCTGACAAAATAATGAGATGGAGAGAAAATCGTATCTGTGTGAAGGCAGCCTGTTCCAAACGTGGCCCATGGGTCACATGTGGCTCAAAAGCCAATCTTGGACTGGTGCAGCCTGTGGTCCCACACCAGAAACACTATGAAAATACATCATTCAAAGAATCCTGCATTCATTTCTACAGCCTTACTGACTATAAAAGCAGCACTCTTTGTATCCTAGTAACATTTTTTAACCCACAATGCTCCACATGTGGTTGTAGTAGCTTGTGATATGATCGAAGAATTGTTATAACTCAGAAAAAAATTACTTCTTTGTCAATAATGACTGCTGAAATTGTGTGGCCCAGCTACATTTCTTTAAAGACACTTTCTTTTAAAAAAGTGAACAGCCATGGTATCGGCTTTGTTGATTTTTAGTGTGTGTTTGATTCAGGCCTCCATGTCTGCACAACCTGGCTGAGGAAGTGTTTGGGTAGGATTTAGATTCAGAGTGCTGGGTCTCTCTTCAAGGTCCACTTACATGTGTAAAGGAACATACCACACAAGCTACAGCTGCAAACACAACATGCCATGAGTAGCAACACAGATCTCTCTCCTCCCTTTTTATCAGTGACGGCGTGGAAAATGGAAGGTGAAAGCCCTGAATGTGCACAAATATTAGAGCTGAAGTTTGTTTTCATTAGCCATGAATGTATTGTCCATGATGAATAAAGCAGAGATCCTGTGAGGCTGCAAGATAAACGAGTCTTGAAGATATTGATTATTGATTATTTCACATGATTGAGTCAAACAACTTGAGCTATGAGATGCAAGGTGTATTATTTTATAATGTAAAATTTAAGTGACACACAACATTTTCCCATGGGTGTTGTCCTGACGTAAACACTAACACTTTTCCTGCTTAAACATGTCAAAATGGTGGTTGTGTAAAGCCCAATTTATACTCCTGCGTAAAGTGCTCTGCGTAGGTTCCGAAGAGCCTCTGCGTCGTCTCCCACTGCGCGAAATATTTTTTAAGTGTCCGTCACTCCGTCAAGGGACATCGGAGACGACAAGAGCTGCGATTGGTCCTCAGGACAGGCCGAGCTAAGCTGCTATGTGCCGGCTCACAGTGCGCACCGAGCGTCCACAGAGGCGGAGCTGATCACCGCCGACAACGTCGCTACCAAACTATAAATACGTCATATCTTTATACACAAACCACATGTTTCGACTCTAAATGGCCAATTTCTCGCCTCAAATTATCTTAAAACTGCGTTCCGTGACACAGAAAAGTGAGAAACAGCCACTGTTTCAACAACAACAGTCTTTCTCTCTCGGACACCATTGCTCACTGTAGCCAAAAGCACAACAACCTTGCGCAACGACCCCTACTGATCGGGCGGGAAATTGCAGCGCGTATCCTTCCACGATGCAGAAGTATGAAGGCTCGAGGTGTCTCCGTGGTTACGCAGTTGGATAACGCATTACGCAGTCGGAGAAGTATAATGTGGCCTTAAAGGTTGTCCATTCCTTATCAACGCTGAAACAGGAGCACCATAAAACGTCTTTTTATGGGTTGGGCAGAACTTCACGTCCTGGCTTATAAAACAACAACATATTCTGCAATAGAGATGCAGATTTCTTCAATTTCCTCTGCAGTCCGCCCTCTCATACTTGATGGAATGCAGATTGGTTTCTCCCTCTCTGTTTCTTTTTCAAAATTTGGCAACCGTTTTCCCTCGTGCTAGTTAACAGCTCTCATTATAATCAAAAAGTCACACAGCGAGGAACGAAAAAACTGTGAGCTGCAGTTCAGATAATCTATGGCGTGTGAAAAGCCTTCAGTTAAGTGCTGTCTGTCTTCCTGTAAACACATGTAGGTCCACACGCAGAGACACTGTGCGGCACACAGAGAGTCTCGTGCCATGTGTAAGTGAAAAATATTATTCGGCCTTCTCTAAGGTTATCAGCTCCCATTCCTAAGCACAAGCCTAAACAATACAGGACAGCGCCTGCTGAAACTGTTGTTGTCACATTGACCTCGGTACAGCACTGTTGTCTACAGAATTCGTCTCTTCATGTTTTCGCTGAGCCTGACCAGAATGGGGCAGAGGACTGACGCTACTGCGCAGTCCTCCCCAAGGTCAGCTCCATGTATCAGCAGAAGAAGCACCTTTAAGTATCCTAACTCTGGGACTCACAGGCAGACTGACAGAGGACGCCCAACTGTTAACATACTTGTTTTATGTTCGGCGTTGTCTCAGTTCTCCTCAGATCTGAGCTGCTTCCAATAAAGCTTTTCAACTTAACTCATCTCTGACTCCAGGAAACTCCATCTTTGGTCGACTCACTTAATAATCAAATCTCCGCAACACCATGATGCACACATGCATTCGCATTATTTAGACTACATATCCGTGTGCATTGATTCTAGATCAGCCGTTGGGTGTGTGCATCGTCTGCCTCATTGCAAATCCAAATAGGCCTGTTATTCTTTGACTTGACCCAGATGGTGGTGGCTTTAGTGGGAGATGTAGCCCATACTGCCGACTGAGATGAGCCCCGCAGGACCACCTGTCAGGAGCTGCTAAAGGAAAACAGACAGGCTGTGTGTGTGTGTGTGCGCGTGCATGTGCACGTGTGTGTGTGTGCGCGCGCATGCGTGTGTGACAGACAGTGAGCGATCAAAACAAAAGTGCATACGTGAGTGAGTGTGTGAGCTCAGTGGAGGGTGATGTTTGTAGTGCAGTGGGAGTGTGTACAAAGAGGAATCTGTAAGAAACAGTATTGCAATACTTCAAACATAAGGATCTCAAAAATAGAGTTGGGGCTTTATGATTTTATTGTTAGGTTTTATTTCTCCACTTTTAAGTGGAAACTGGCAGGAGGAGGAGAAGCTCCTCGAATTAGAATTGAACTCACTCACTCACTCACTCACTCACTCACTCACTCACACATTGCTTTATCCTCCACATGAAGGTGACGGGGCTGCTGGACAGGTCACCAGTCCAACACATAGACACAACAATCATTCACTTTCACATTCACACCTATATCTAAAGCATTGGTTCTCAAAGTGCGGCCCGGGGGCCAATGGTGGCCCGCAGAAACATTTCTGGCGGCCCAAAATGAATTAAAGTTGATAGTTTTAATCCAGGAGGTACTAAGCTTGTTAAATGTTTATTGGACATTACTGGATACAGACCAATAAGTGTAAACAAAAATACTGGGTATTTACCTGATTTCTATATGGTGAATTTTAGTGTATTATTGGGTTATAAGCTGGTAATAAGCAGGTAGCTACAGCCCCCAATTACTAGCTATTTACCCAGTAAATATATGGTAACAGAAATGTGTTACTTGGTATTTACCTGTAATTAGAAGGTAAGAACAATGGCCAAAATACTGGGGAATTACCCAGTAAATTATAAAGCGTTATTATATTAATGCTTAAATTACATTATATTAACGCTTATATTACTTAACGCTAAACTGTAGAACTGCAATCTGGTCATTAAAATGATTACAAATGGGATTTCTTTCTGTTTTTTTTTTTTCCTTTTTTTTCCTTTGGCGGCCCTCAGTCCAATGTTGGGTTCCTAAATTGGCCCTCAGGTATCAAAACTTTGAGAACCCCTGATCTAAAGTATACTATATGTTTCACCTGTAGTAAAACCCATGCAGACACAGGGAGAACATGCAAATTCCATGCAGAAAAAAAGATCACTTAAAATATTGAGAATTGCGATTCTTATGTGAATCGCTTTTTTTGGCACAACCCAATTAATTAGGGAATTAAATAATTGAATCACAATACAGAAAATGAAAGTTAGCACGTGTCAGTGAATTAACCTCCATCACTAATAATAATAGATATTCTAATAACTTTATTTATATCGCACCTTGATAGTGTTTACAGTGATGTCGTAGAAATAATGTCTTCCTAATCTTTAAGGAAAAAGTTTCCACTTTAAACTCAGTATAAAGCTTCGCTGCTGCATTCTGGACGGACTGGAGACGGGGGAGTGATTTTTATTTAAGACTTCACACTCCTCTCTTCCCACATAAATATCTTATTTCACTGAAGTTTCTGCAGAAATCCCACCTAGAGCTGTGGGACTGCTGTTTCAAACACATCCACATATATATAGATCCTTCCTCACATCACTTTTTTTTTTCTTTTTTTTTTTTAATGGTGTTGGGGAAAAAAATAAACAGTAACATTAGAGGAGAAGATTTATACTCAGAGATAGTCGCCCTGCTGGGATGTGATTGCAGGCGCAAGGACAAAGGCAGAGATAGAGGCTTTAGATTTGTTTTGATACATTTCCTTTGGTTCTCAGCCAAGAAAAATAAAAAATCTCCCGTCGCTAGGCAACATGCTTAAGCATCCTTCAAGCATCCTTTATTAAATCTTAAAGTTTGTTCCAGCTCAGTGTGGATGTTTATATAATGCCAACGCTTTGTTTCTTATTTCAAATAAAAGCAGTTTTATTCAGCACTGCTCCTTTTGAATTTATTTCGTTAAGTGTAACAAAAGCAATTCCACTGAGGCCCCAAAGTCAGGTACAAGTACCATTATGTGATTGCTGACGCCCATCCAATCATGATGCTGAATCAGCAGCGAGCAGTCGTCTGTTTTAACGTGAGCTCTGTTGACCTGCTGCGTTGAGCTCAAGTGTCTTGCCCTGGGACACATAAGCAGCAGTGGATGTTTGCCAACAGGGAGGATCTGCCTTGGCTGCTCCTGTGGAAAAAGTGGCCTCTCTGAAGCCACTTTGCTGCCAGACTGAAAACAATGGTTTTTGACTTAAAACTCCCATAGAGTGGTCCTGTTGCACATATATGTTAGTTATGGAGGTCTACTTACATACATTAACTTGTTTTTATGGTCAAAAACCTATAGTTGCTGTAAACGAGCTGATTGGAATCCTCTTTTCTGACGCTGTCCCTGAGTCGCGATATTTCAGAGTGAACTCTCACCCCCAGAAGACACAGTCTTGTGATTGGCCAGTATATTCAGCACATCCGTTCTCAGAAGCACAGCTCCCCCCTCTGGAACGGTGGATGCACTGCTCCTCATTATCAAAACATTGTTTTAACAGTGTTTAAAAATAGTTTCTTCATGACTCCCCGCCGCAGTCCCTTTTATGACTTTGACCCGGAGTCAGACCCAGAGTCAGAAGACACTGTCGCTCGTGAAACACCTCCACAACGGACGTTATTCTTCTTCTGCGGTTCAATGTACGCAACCAGATGTGCCCGGACTAGTGCCCGGAGCAGGAGGATCTGCTGTTCAGGAGAACCGGTGTTTACGTAACCGGACCGGGTTTTTTCAGAGATCTTACTGAGCCCGAGATTACAATAAAACACAGCGTTCTCAGCAGTGGCTGAAATGTTTGTTTAGAACCTTCAGGGCTTCATAAACAAGGTAATGACGTAGATACACACTAAAAAAACATTGTTAATTGGAACTTCCGGTGTAGGTCCACTTTAATGAAGCGACGTATAAAGCTGTGAGACAAACAACTGTGAGAAATAATGAAGTATTCATTTTCAACATGGTTCCTACCACATTCTTGGTTTGGTGCAGTCTTAGCAACAAGAAGATTCTATTCCTCCAATAGACAATTGTTTGAAAACACTGTGTCTGTCTCTAAGTCTGTATGCTAATGATGACATTCACTTCCTAATTGTTCTTTGTTAACTCGACTGTCAGCTGTGAACAAGAAGCAGTGTTATAACACATTTCACTTTCATTTTCACCCCATCAATGGTCGTATGAAATAAGTACTTTTTTTCTAACTCAGGTTTTTCCACAGGCCTTTGAAATCAGTGAAAATGTGTGAATGTGAAGGGGGAAAAAATAGACATGGCTCAAAAAGTGCTTGAATTTTATGCAAGATTGAAATGAAGTTGATATTTAGGTAAAAGTCCCGTGCTGATCATCTGCCCTTGTTTGTAATGATGCCACCTACTGTTTCCTGAGCCCTGCATTGTGCTAGGGCATCGTAGACCAGTCCTAAGCAGAATAAACGTTGAGTCGTTGATGGACTCTGAGAGACAAATGATGTGATGCCTGGGAAATGCAAATTCCAAGATCTCTGGCTCACCAAGGAAATTTACAAAGACAGGATTTGAACCAAGATCCAAAGGACAATCACTTGTCCAGATGCAGAGCGTGCAGCAAATCAATAAAATTGGATGCTCTTACAAGTTGCCCTCCGATCTTAAGCTGTGTCAGGACATTCATTCCTGACTGAATGTGAGGGAACCGATTCTGGAAAGTCATTGAAAAGTCCTTGAATTTGACGTGAATTTTACCATTGTTGTTTCTCATTGGTTGATACTGTCTCATTGGTGACACTCCTCTAAAAGAAGATCATTAATACATAGTGTAATATAATATGGACAGACAAAACATTTTCATTGTATTCCCGGGTAAATATAGAGACATAAAAAGTATAATTTATTTTTCTATAACCACTGTAACAAATGTACAGATCCAGATTTATTAAATTTTTTATTCTGTTTTTGTTTAAAAACTTCCTAATTTCTGCTCTGTATAAACCTGTTTTAGAGTCCGACAAATGGAGCAATGAAGAAACGCTGCTTGAAACCTCTGAGTCTTAGTCTCAATGGACAAAAACAGAGCTCTTTGGAAACAATTACCTTTTTCTGCATTCACATCCTTATTGGTTCTTATCCCTAAACCAATGACCCCATGACCCTATGACCCCATGACCCCATGAACCTATGACCCTATGACCTCCATTTCTGGAAGAAAACATAAGGCCCCCGACCTCCAGAGTGGAACGCAACATGAAATATTCATGGATGTAAGAGTTTACTTGGACTGTTTTGTGTGTGTGCGCGTGCGCGTGCATGCGTGTGTGTGTTTTTGAGGAATAGCTCATCTTCATTATCATGATTATAATTTCAACAAGATTTTTCATTTGTTTTTTCAGTTGCTTCCCATTCTTGCCCAAGCAAGAATTTACAAATTCAAATTGTAATTGGGTGTTACAGAGACAAATTTGCTCTTGTCACGATTTGATGAATGGTTCAGAAAATGTCAGAAAATGTTAAAAATAACATTGATCAGTGTTTGTCAAACCTGGAAATGACGATGTTCTCCAATGTCTTGTTTTGTCCACAAGCCAAAATGATTCAGTTTGAATGATTTCAAAAACGAAGAAACGTAGAAAATATTCACATTTAAGAAGCTAAAACAATCAGAAATCTTGTTTTAATCATGAAATAAGCTTCAAACCGATTAATCGATTATCAAAATAGTTGAAGATTAATTTAGTAATCGATTAAGGATCGATTCATCGTTGGAGATGGCATACACCGTCTCCCTTCAGGCACTCTGGGAAGCTCCGACTTTAATCTCTCAATCCCTCTCCCTGGTTTACCCACACACACTTACTTACTTACTTACACAGAGTAAATGCCTTCTTTGTGGTCTCGTGTAAAATGACATATGTGTAATGCGACAAGTAAGAAATCGGCCATCGGGCATAAAAGGCAGACGGAGCAGAGAGAAAAATGAGAGTGGAAGCCGTGGCCGAGTGTTATAGAGGGCACACAGTGAGCGGAATGAACAGGAACATTTTCAGCTGCAGATAAAGCCTCGTGAATGAAGTTCTCCCCTAAGGACCCGAGAAACAGGAAGTGTGGCTCCAGATTAATTAGAATATGAATTGGATCCTCTTATCTGATGACTCGTAGGAGTGAGAGCAGCATGATCCAGGCAGAGAAGAGGTATTTTAAGGTGGTTCAGTGGTTCAGGTCATTGCTCTGCTTCAGTCAACAAGGAAAATGTAGTGTATCTGGATCGTAATTTAGTTTTGAAATAGAACGTTGTTATATTAATGGGAAAATGGTCGACAACTATGCAGCAACACTGAAAGTTTATTTTTCATGTTTAATTAAAACTTTTAATTAAAAGTGCTGTTTTGATGCTTTGTTCACAGACATTAAAGGTTTTGCCAAATTGTTTAATAGTGACGTGGTTCTCAAGGATTATCTTGGCATTAATACCAAGACATCCACACAGCGGCAGAATCCGCCGCTATGACACAATGTTTTAAACTTGTTGTAAGGACATCATAAAGAGGATGTTGATGTAAGGGAAATCTAGATCTTTTTCTAGCCCTTACTTGGTCACATTCATGACTAAAAAATTATTCAAAAAATGATCCTCACCCTAATTTCTGACAGCAGTTAAAATACTAGTACATGTGTGCTCCAATCCACTAACCACTGTGGCAGGTGGATTTTGTGGCTTTTTAACCGTTTCTGTGCCTTAAAGCTCACATAGAGTGGTCCTGTTGCACATAATAAATGTTAGTTATGGAGGTCTACTTACATACATTAACTTGTTTTTATGGTCAAAAACCTCCTAGTTGCTGTAAACGAGCCGATATACATCCTCTTTTCTGACGCTGTTTCCCAGCCGCGAGACTTGAGACTCAAATCTCATAACCGTGGAAGTGACATATCAGTACACCCGCTCTCAGAAGAAATACACTCTATACATTGTTAATGTGATAAACGACTATTCTAGCTGCAAACGTCTGGTTTTTAATGGAATATGTACATAGGTGTATAGAGGCACATTAGGGCTAAACATTCCAAACTGCATCATGGTGAGCTGAACTGCCCTGTACTGCTTAGTGGAAATGAGGCTTTCAACAAACTCCCTGCTGTGTGTGTGTGTGTGTGTGTGTGTGTGTGTGTGTGTGTGTGTGTGTGTGTGTGTGTGTGTGTGTGTGTGTGTGTGTGTGTGTGTGTGTGTGTTCTAGTACATGTCGCATACTGAGGACCAGTGAGGATTTTTAACAAACAAAGCGAGGTCGTTTTTACGAAGTGAGGACATTTTGGCCGGTCCTCACTTTGTTTTCATTGAAATCACTTCCTGATGTTGTAAACATGCTATACTATATGTTTTTAACACAGGTCCTCGATTTGGTACAAAAACACGTTTTCCAGCCCTGGTGTTTCACACACTTTTTGCTCTGGGGCTCCACCTGCAGACATTTTATGGTACTGCACCCAGTAGTTCTTTATAGATGTCATTAATGAAGTAGATATTTGTAATTGTGAAGGTTTATAAAGTGGAAATGCTGGTCCTCACCTTACCAGCATTTTTTTACCCGGTCCTCAGTATGCAGCAAGTACAATAATGTGTGTGTGTGTGTGTGTGTGTGTGTGTGTGTGTGTGTGTCAGTGTCTTCTTGGACCACGATGATTATAGGCCTGTCTCATTACAGCAGCCCCCCCACAGAGAGAGCCCGGGGGAAACAGAGGAGGCAGAGCCTCCTTGTTTTAGCTCATTAGAGGTCAGTGGTTGATTAAAATGTTGAAAAGTGGAGGTTAATCAGCGGCTGACCCTCAGGGTAATACTGTCTTTCATGGTCTCTTTTAATCAATAAGTGTGAGCACTGGCACTGAGATGAACTCCGATGCCTCCTCTCTCAAGGAGCACTCTTGTACTTCCCCTGCATGTCCAAGTACTGTCTGTCTGTCTGTCTGTCTGTCTATTATCGCTCCTAGCCTCATGGGGATATCTGGGCCTTGATGTGTGAATGCACCTGATAAAAAAGTCAAAAGGTTCAGTTAAAAAAAATGAAGTACTGCAACATTAAGTTGTAGCTCGGCACGTTTTCACGTCCAGGCTCCGAGTCTCATCTGCCCACAGAAAAAGGTGTTGACTCCCATCTTCACACAGGAACTAATCCATCACATCCTGCAGAGATGTGGTCTGACATGCTGTCAACATGATTGCACATCAAAGTTTAGAAAGTCAAGAGGTGAAGCGTGCTGGTTTTTACAGCACTCCTCTCCGACTCTCTCCAGGTCTGCCGATGGAAAACGTTAGCCTCAGCTATTTGTAGTCGGCACCACAAAAACCTTGACGACTTGATCTGTGCTTCCAAAAGACAGGGATTCTATATTTATGTATGTACACATACATATAAAGAGAGAAAGAGAGAGGGATGAAGCTAACTGTGTTCACTTCCTGCTTGTTTTTTATCAGACCTTGTCTTAATTATCAGATGTGAACAAAAAACCTCCGTTAACCTAACTTTTACTTCGTCTTTGGTGTTATAACAAAAGTCCATGGTCTTGTTTTTCATTACAGTTTTTTCTCAGTAGTAGGACTTTATTAAATAAAGCTAACAAACTACTGCAGTTTGAGCAGTTTGTGTGAATGGTGGTCACATGACATGTTTTTAGGTGTATATTATTATGGCTGCAGATTACTTCTCATGTGGAGTTGAAAGGTGACCGTTTTAATCTCTATGATAAGATCTATAGCTGCAACTAACTTTTATTTTCATAATAGATTCATCTGTTGATTATTTTCTCCATTAATGAAACAAACATTTGGTACATAAAGTGTCAGAAAACGTTAAAATGTCTTGTTTTGTCCACACACCAAACTTAAGAAAATAATCACATTTAAGAAGCTAAAACAAACAGAAATTTTGTTTTAACCATGAAAAAAGTTTCAAACTGATGAATCAATTATCAGAATAGTTGACGATTAGTTTAATAATCGATTAATAATCAATTGAGGAATTCCTTCAGCTCTGATAACATTATGTATCCACTTAACATCCTGTTATAACAGCTGTTATTGAAACTTCTTTATGGTAATGTCCAGTATCTTACTTTTACGACCTTACTGTGAAAACAAATAATGTTAAAAATATGGTATGTTACAAAAGCAAGACGTCAATTTATGAATTTAATATTCACACAATATTTCACATCATATACAAGTACATCACCTCTCCTTGTTTTCTTTTATAGTTTCTCTGAGTGTGCGTTCGTGTGTGAGGGAGAATCTGTTAACACACTTTAAAGGAGAGTTGAATGTGTGTGTGTGTGTGTGTGTGTGATGATCAGTTTCCCAGCAGTATTAAGCGTCTGTTGAAGTCGTTACATCTGCTTCAGTGTGAATTCCCCCTGGGTTCTGCTGCTGCTCAGAGTTTGTATCAACACTTCCACTGTTTATTTTGACCAGCACTGAACTCAGGGTCACTGAGCCCTGATCACGACAAATCCTTAGTGATGAGGTCCAAACACACACACACACACACAGAATCACACACACACACACACACATACACATGCATACATAAATATACCAGAGCGTTTGGTTGGGGGAACAGAAAGGTAGAAATCGTTTTCGGTGAACAGCAGGAACCAACGAGAACCAGCTGCTGCAGCTCTTGTGTGGTTATAGAGTCGTTCAGTCATAATGAGCTGCCAGAACAAACACTCAAGTGGATGTGGATTAACCCACATTACTCTATAAAAGTACAGTCACAACTAAAATTACACTTTGATGGTGTGAACCTAATACGTGTTCATTTTTCAGGTGAGTAAAAAATGAACTCACATTTCACAAAGGAGGTTTGCCTCGCGGCAATTTATAGCAGAAGACACACGAGTGTCTGCTTTGACAGTGAGCACATGGCTGTCTTTTATTAAAACTAAGTACAAATTTAAAGCTCACCTAGAGTGGTCCTGTTGCACATATATGTTAGTTATGGAGGTCTACTTACATACATTAACTTGTTTTTATGGTCAAAAACCTCCTAGTTGCTGAAAACGAGCCGATAGAAATCCTCTTTTCTGACGCTGTTTCCCAGCCGCGAGATTTGAGACTCAACTCTCACACCCTGAAGACAGAGTCTTGTGATTGGCCAGTATATTCAGCACACCCGCTCTCCGAAGTGCAGCTCCCCCCTCTGGAACGGTGGATGCACTGCTCCTCATTATCAAAACATTGTTTTAACAATGTTTAAAAATAGCTTCTTCACGACTCCCCACCGCAGCCCCTTTTATGACTTTGACCCGGAGTCAGACTCAGAGTCAGAAGACACTGTCGCTCGTGAAACACCTCCACAACGGACGTTATTCTTCTTCTGCGGTTCAATGTACGCAACCGGATGTGCCCGGACTAGTGCCCGGAGCAGGACGATCTGCATGAAAATTTACGGAGGTGTCCAAACTTTTGCATACCACTGTATACTGGTATCAGAGGGAAGTGACACAGAGGGCCTGTAATCTGCTGAGCAGCAGCAAAAACAAAACATCACTTCTATCTCTGGAGGCTTGTGGATAATTGAAAATAAATAGTCTTGTGTCGCAGCACTGCTGCAGACAAAATCCTAATTTGTGCTGCAGCCGCAGGAATCCCAATAACAATGCTTCCGATGCTGCTTTATACACTTTATACTTCCACCTGATTAAAACGTCTTTGATCTCTTTGTCTCTTAAAGGATTTAAACCCCTGTCAAATGTCAATATTTGTTTTTTTCATGAAGTGATTCATCATAATAAATAATTAGAATTAGCAACGATAACGCTTTATTTTGATAGTCTATTGTTGACTCCCTATGAATAATCTACAGGTATGCAGTATCACTGATAACTGTTTTTCACTTTAATTTGAAGGTCCTGACAGACATTCACAGACACAAGTACAGTATCCCTACACGATATTCAGCCAAACGATATGATTCGATATAATTCGATACTCTTTCATCATTTTCTGAAAGATTTAAAGGGGACAAAGTGATTTTGGTGACATCTTGCGAGTTTTCCATTTACTTGGATTGAATTAATTGAACTGAAAACTAAAAACATCAATCGCACAATATAAGTCTCTGATTGGACAGAGTCTACAGCTTGCAAATGCTGGACAAAATGAATTAAAGATGTGTTTAATGTGATGAAAAAATGAGTTCCCTTTATTGAAACAGTGCAAACTGTAGCTTACAAGCCTGAAAAGTAAACAAAGTATTGTACAGTATTGCAATCAACAATGGAGAGTTAAAAAGTGGCCTGTTCTGAACAGTTGCTTTTTTAGCTTGACACTGAACACAGTCTAGTCACCAGGTAAGTAAACATAGTACCATGGCTTTCCCCAAACAGTCAATAAGAACAACTTTTAAACATTTCACTTAAAATTAGTGCTGGGCCATGAACGGCGTTAACGCATGACTCGTTTCCATGACGACTGACCAAAAAAATACACACATTACGTCATGTTTACGTTAAAATGAGTCTCTAAAGTAACGCTAAACTTTAAAAACAGAGGCACACATACGCAGTACACAGGTACGCCGGTTATTTGTAGCACTGCTCTTTTCGTTTGATAAACAGACCGCTCTAGGTCGACTGTAGGCTAACGGCTAACGGAGCTAACGGTGGCTGGACTCCGGAGACGCGGCACGAAAAACTGTGTTACTTTCTTCTTTTTAAACCCGAAGTGCTTCCACACATCTGCTTTTAAGCACGAAAGTGTTGGACTTGTTGTTTGCCGCTACTTTCTTGAATCTCCTCGCTCTCACTGAGTAAACAGGAAGAGGGAGACGTTATTTCTGCAAAAGGAGGATGCACAAAATTGTTCTTTTGTGGTGCGTGAACTTATGCACATGCATAATTCTGTTTAAATAATTCTTGCACACTTTCTGTAAATCATATAAACTTTATTTCACTTCTCAAATATCACTGTGTTTGTCTCCTATATGATATATTTAACTGACATTTCTTATCCAAACAACCAGTGATTTATAAAGGAAAATCATGAAGATTTACAGGGGTGTCCAAACTTTTGCATATCACTGTATATATGATTCTCATCAGCTGACAGCTTAGGCAAGAATCACCCTCAATTTCCATTTATCCATCTGTCTAATACTGTTTTATCCTCCACATGAGGGTCGTAGGGGGAGCTGGAGCTAATCCCAGTTGACAGTGGTGGGATTACACCCTGGACAGGTTGCCAGTCCATCACCCAGAGACTGCTCTTATTTATTATCTTTGCCTTTCTTATTATTTTACCCTCCACCAGGTACAGCCGATGACATTTGCTGTATCAGGCCAGTTCCCTGCTCATTTGTATGGCTGAATTGTGCTCCTCTCTCAAATTAGCCGCTGTGATGAATGGACTTGTTTTCCTCTCGTTGTCAGCGGTGGCGACGGCACAGATGGATGAGGAGCGATGCAGAATAGGAGGATGAAATTTACTTGAATGACAGCATCTATTTTGTTTTGGGGTTTTTTTTGGCATGCATGAGACTTGTGAGGTGTTTGTGTTGACAGTTTTATTCAAGGTCGTCTGTGAATGTTTGAGTCTGAGTTGAGTTGTTTCAGACTTTAAACTCAGCAGACTTTAAAGCGGACATAGAGTGGTCCTGTTGCACATATATGTGAGTTATGGAGGTCTACTTACATACATTAACTTGTTTTTATGGTCAAAAACCTCCTAGTTGCTGTAAACGAGCCGATAGAAATCCTCTTTTCTGACGCTCTCCTGAGCCACGATATTTCAGACATAAATCTCACCCCCAGAAGACAGAGTGTGCCTTCCCAACTGTCTTGTGATTGGCCAATAGTGACATATTCAGCACATCCGCTCTCAGAAGCACAGCTCCCCCCTCTGGAACGGTGGATGCACTGCTTCTCATTATCAAAACATTGTTTTAACAATGTTTAAAAATAGCTTCTTCACGACTCCCCGCCCCAGTCCCTTTTATGACTTTGACCCGGAGTCAGACCCAGAGTCAGAAGACACTGACGCTCGTGAAACACCTCCACAACGGACGTTATTCTTCTTCTGCGGTTCAATGTACGCAACCGGATGTGCCCGGACTAGTGCCCGGAGCAGGACGATCTGCTTTTTTAGGAGAACCAGTGTTTACGTAACCAGACCGGGTTTTTTCAGAGATCTCACTGAGCCTGAGATTACAATAAAATACCGCGTTCTCAGCAGTGGCTGAAATGTTTGTTTAGAACCTTCAGGGCTTCTTAAACAAGGTAATGACGCAGATACACACTAAAAAACAGCTAAAATGTGAACTTCCGGTCTAGGTCCGCTTTAAACTCTGACTTTATGACATCTTATAATTCTGAGTTTAAAGTCAGAGTCAGATATTTTTTTCCTGTGTGGCCCTGATCCTCTTCCGTAAATATGGCTCCACACCGCTGCAGTTGTTAAAAAATAAGTAAATATAAACCTCTACAGGGTTATATTATATGTAATATTAACCACACGCCTCCACTGCAACATAAACGATTGCGTGCACATCATCATCTCGTGTCGGTGCAGTTTGATGAAGTGCCGCCGCTGGATAAAGGATTAGGAGGAGGAGGAGGAGGCTGTGAAGTCAAATGATTTTCACCCTCGGTGACAGTTATGGAGAATAACCGTGATGCACCTGATCCCGCAGTCTTATATCGTGGTAATCTATGAGCGTGTGTGTCACCGAGATGAATAGAGATTGTGTTGTGGTGTATTGTCCTCAGTGGTGAGCGCTAAACGACGTGATGATGACATGCAGTGTAAATCTTCCTCGGCTGCTGGAGCGTGCATGCGCGGCGTGTGTGTGTGTGTGTGTCCTCTTTGGTATGCAGAGGGCAGTGCAGCCGTAATTAATGAATAGCAGCTAAATGGTGGTATAGTGATCCTACATGGTAATGGGAAAGCATTGGTGTGAGGCCAGGCGTGACAATCAGCTCAGCAGAGAGAAAGCACACGGCGACACACACACACACACACACACACACACACACACACACACACACACACACACACAGGTGACACTCGGGGCCTGGAGAGGACAAATCAACCCATTTATTGCGGGGACTTTTCACCCACTGTTGTATGAAATCACAATTTTGCTCTGTGGTGCCCGGGAGCCACAGGTTTTTTTATTTTTTTATTTCCACGGTTGTTGTTGTTGTTAGATTCTTATGCAGCAGGAGATTGCAATAACGACTCAGTGTCAGATCTGACACAGATAAACAACAACAACAACAATAATTGAATATCCTTTTATATACCTTTTAGAGCAGCGCTGTATTTCGGCAGCTCCCTCCAGCATGTGGAGCTCTCATAAAAAGAGAGAGAGATGGTTTTCTCCTCAGTTGAAGCTATAGTCATTGTCGGAGACACGGCGTTGTACCTGAGCTGGCAATCTGATGAACCCAGACTCGTTTCATTTAAGAAAAATTAATTGGCCATTTGTCAAAGACGGAGCTTTTAGTGCCTCTGGTTTCTGCGTTGCAATATAAGAAACATCCTCATTGTTATAGTTATCATTCTAGTTAAATTCAAGTGCTCTATAATAAAGCTTTCTGTTTGTTGATTTGCCAAGGGTCATTTTTTTAATTTTCTTGAATAATAGAAAGCTTAATGGCATATTGTTGAATTATAATTTAATTGCTGGAAATACATCCAATCTCTCCAGTTGTTATTGTCTTTTAAAACTTGTTTATATTTGAATTTTGTTGTTGTTGTTTTTTTGTTTTATTTTTAATGTGGCACCAAAGACAAATGTACGGAGCCCCCGAAGTAACATGAGAAAAAAATAAATACATTTGAAATCTCTAGTTTATACGGAACCCCTAAAGGGACATGGAGGAACAAAAAAAACGTTTGCGTTATCTCGCAAAGTTTGCGTTATCTCGCCTGTTTCTGCCGCCGTCTGCGCTCCGCTTCTCTCTCTCCACACATCCATACACACAATTTTATCAATTCTTTCAATACTATAGATTAATCGGTATCTATACAATATATAATATATGTATTATCTATATATATGTATACTTGTGGGACTGTTGCAGTGTTAGGAGATTTGACAGCCATAACTCTTGAGGGCTGCGGTGAGGAGGCATTTTGTGGACGGCAAAACTTTGCGAGATAACGCACACTTTTATTTTTTTTCCCTCTATGTCCCTTTAGGGTCTCCGGAAGTTTCAAAGTCGAGATCTCGAATTTCTTTTTTTTGGGGGGGGGAAATGAATTTTTTTTTCATCACTTTTTGGAAACTCGAGATCTTGAGTTTCTTATGACTGCCAGCCGCTCAAACATTTTCAATTGCACCATGTTCAGGGCGTCTTTGGTTCAGCACCATGGACAGTGGTGAGAGCGAGAGCTGCTCCTCATTAGCAAGAAGCAGTTTGCTTATGCAAAGAAATAAATCTGTTTATGTTTAAACACAATATAATTTTGTGAACTGAAAAGGAATGACAATGCTGCTTGCTTGCGTGTGTGTGGGGGTCCTCCGTTGTGATAGCGGAGCGGAGAGCCAGCTGCTAGCGTTTACAGCCAAGGTCAGTATTAGTGTGTGTGTAGGCAAACAAACAACAACCACCACGACCGTTACTCATCGCGTTATCACAAAATTACAGTATTGAAAGTTGAATGCGTGTTTCTTTTTGTAGTAGGCAGTGGCTATTACGTTTGTCGAAAAATGTTATTACGTTTGTGGGGATTATTGCAACACACGTATCTGCAAACACACAAACAGATAAACACACTAGTAAAGTTGTATCCTGTTAAACTGAAAACGTCACCACGACTACTGCTAGCTTGGTTGTAAACTAGCATAAATAATAAACTAATGATGAATTCAAGAAGAAAATGTCCAAGAGGCATTAGCTCTACTTCAGAGCATGAATGAGGCTGAGTCTGACGGAGATGCAGCTTCAGGGAGTGAGTGAATCCGTGGGACAGGTCTGACAGCGATTCATTTTCTCCCTGTTCGCAAAAGAAAATGCCGACTGGAGTCTCGTACTCCTGGCTTCTACAATCACTAATTCAGGTAATTATCCAAGTGAAACTCTAAGTAAAAAGCATTAGTAAACAATGGTATTATCACAATCAAAGTATTAAAAAAAAATATTTTCATATTTTTTGCAAACTCTAGATCTTTGAAATTCGAGATCTCAAGTTAAAAATTATGATTTTTTTTTTATTTTTTTTTCATAAGTTTTAGGAAACTCAAGATTTCAATTTTTATTTTTATTTTCTCATGTCACTTCGGGGGCTCTGTACAAATGTCCACATAGTGGACAGTAAAGATTAACCTCATCTAACAGATCTACTTTCTAATTCAAACACTGTTTACTGCATTGAAAACGGCTTCAGTGCTTGTTTTTCCACAGTAGTGTGGGTAAAAAGTGTCTCTGCTCTGCATTAAGCACGCTGTCAATATCTGTTACAGTGCCATCAAATCAGTTAAGTGCTGTGATGTTCCTGTTTTCATATGCAAATGTGATGTGTATATGAAGCTGAATCCTTGCTTGTTTGGTGTTCAATAACGAGAAAATCTTTGATTTACAAGCAAGGCTTTGTTGTTGTTTATAATATAAGTTAAAACAGTTGGACAGTATCATACAAAACATGCTATTTGCAATGTTAAATGTCTGATTTTTAGCGGTTTGTTTTATAATATTGAAGAATTCCTCAGCAACTCTTTCTTATTGTCTTTCTTTAGGCTCACAGTGCATCACGGTTTCTCTATAACAGTAGAAACTCAAATGATCTGGCAAGTTTTTAAAAATATATCCTGAATCCGGATCACTACCAAAATCTCATTATTTCTTCCTTGGGCAATAACCGTGAGTCATAATGATACTTTTGATGCCCATGACAAATAAACATGAAACTTGGAACCTGCAGCCGCAGAAAATCTCATCCCAAATCCTTTCTTAACTTTTTGAGTAATGTTGCTCACAAACATAAAAAAACAAACCTCCAGAGATAAACATACTGTTGTAATGACAACAACAAACTTCTTTTGTTTCTTCTTCTTTTTCCCACTCAGATTTATTTATAGGAGAGCAGGAACCGTGCAATATATGACATTTGATTAAAAACAATCAGAATAAGAGAATAATATCAAATGCATCCAGAACTGTTTATTTGTGTCCTGTAATTTGAACTAAACTAAACCAGGGTTTTTTTAAGCATGAGTAACTTCACAGCACCTGCAAAGGAAAAAAAAAGGGTTTTCTGATTCTAATCAACCAGAAAACCAGACACCACATTGAATAAATCAAATATAGACATCACCACCAGTGCATCATGGGAACGCAGATATTTTTTCTTCACTCGCATACTTTATTCTCTCCTCTTCTGACTTTTCCGTTGCTCCTCATTAAACTGTCAGTCATCACTCCATCTGTTTGTCATAAACCACCTGGTTCCTTCACGACTGCGGCCCTTTGTCCTTCTCTCCTCGTCTCCTCGCCATCTGCACTTTTCAACAAACCCGAAAAAATGCTGCTGCAATTGTGCGCTCTGTGTCCTCCACTGACTCCAACTGCTTGTTCTTGTCAGAAGTCTTCACGTCCAATCCTCAAAAACCACATTTGGAGGTGGTTTAAGGAAGCATCTGTCCACGTTACTGAGCTACATGAACACAACTCATCCACAGAGACTACATTGAAGCCTTACGTCCTCAGAATTTAAACAGTATTAGGGTGTTTTTTTTTTAAATAAACAGTGCTCTACTGTTAATATTACAGAACATCAGTGAAATTACAGCTCATTTACTGTTTTTTTTGTTTGTTTGTTTTTTTAACAGGACCCTAAAGTATTCCTATTTTACAGCACTTTACTGTTAAAGTGTATTAGATAACAGTATCATGCATTATTTTTGGCATTCTGGGAAGAGCATTGCCTGAGCTGCACATGTGAAGCTATTTACCTGCCATTCCTGATCCATCTCCATCTTACTAATTATTTGGTGAGGAGCAACTTTATTTAATTTATTCATATTACATATAATGTTATTGTTTGATTTGATTAGTTTTGGTTAGTTTTGTTTGCATTGATGATGATGATTTTGGTTGCTCTCCGGGTTCTCCAGCTTCCTCCCACAGTCCAAAAACATGCGATATGGGGATTAGGTGAATTGGTCACTCTAAATTGACCGTAGGTGTGAGAGTGTGAGTGAATGGTTGTCTGTCTCTACATGTGTGGCCCTGCGATGGACTGCCGAACTGTCCAGGGTGTACCCCGCATATTGCTCAATAATGTCAGCTTAGATAGGCACAGCACCCCCCGCGATCCTCTGGCGTAGGATAAAGCAGTAGATAATGGATGGAAGGATCTTAAACTGCTGCCAAGTGCGCTTCTCCCCCACGGGATTACACCTATATGAAATTAATTAATAGGCTACCACTCAAGCAGTTTCCCGCTGTAATATTATTGTGATTGTGCACACAATCTGCATTTAAACTTACGCATTGACCCGAGCAACAGTGTTCTCCCACGTTCTCCCTCTCTTTTGCTGCTGCAGCGGTGTTACACTTCCTTCTAAAAACATGCTCAAACTCACCGTATGAGCACATTAATATTTCCCACTACAGTGGGGTGAAGAACGTAGCCCTCCGCTTCCTCGTTGCCATGGTGACTCGTCGAAAACGGCGCCCCATTGATGCTGTCTATTTATACATGTGGTGCACGCGCTGAACTCGAGGTGAAACTACTCCGAGTTGAACAAACTAACTCAAATCAGCTGTTGTGGAACCGAAAACTCAGAGTTCAGGGTTAGTTTGTTGAACCTGCTTTGTGAAAACAGAACCCCAGTGCTTCATCCTTCTTTGGCGACGCGTTGAAATCACAGAGAGCAACAACTGATTGAAGAACACTGAGCCTCTGGAGTTTGAGCTTCTGTTCAAACACGCGGCATCACAAAGATGTTTGGAATCAGACGTTTGTGTGGGCAAACGGCAAAATTTTTATCTCAACTTTTCTGTTTCTTTGTCTCTTCTTCTCATGTGACAGATCACGTTCTTCATGCTCCTCTCTGCGGTGTGCGTGATGCTCAACCTGGCTGGATCCATCCTCTCCTGCCAGAACGCTCAGCTCGTCAACTCTCTGGAAGACTGTCAGCTGGTGAGACCAACTGGACCTTTGACTCATGTCACGTCATCACATTCTTCACTAATTATGCTATATATGATGATATTAAGCATTGTATAAATTATAGTAAAACAGCTAGAGAGATTATATTATGCACACAATTTGCTCTTGTCACTGATTACATGAGGGTCCTGATAGTTTTAAATAAATATGGGACCCCAGATCAAAATTCTGGGAAACACCTCAATGGATGGAAAGAAAGAAAGAAAGAAAGAAAGAAAGAAAGAAAGAAAGAAAGAAAGAAAGAAAGAAAGAAAGAAAGAAAGAAAGAAAGAAAGAAAGAAAGAAAGAAAGAAAGAAAGAAAATGGTTGACAAACTTAAAAAAAAATGCTTAAATTGGTAACACTCAAATAACTAAAGTAAGCATTTTGTTTTCTTACTTGCTTGAGTTTGATAAACCTCATTTATTTGGGTGTTACCAATTTAAATATATGCTTTATTAAGTTTGTCATTCATTTATTTGTTTCTTGTATCACTGTAGATGGAGGTTTATGGGAGCCCATTTCCACCAGAGGAAAAAAAACAAAAAAAAAACTTTGCCTCATACTCATGAGATAAAGAAAAAAAAAAAAACGTGTAAATTGTCAGATAAAAAGTTGAAAGTATGAGATAAAAAGTCATAATTATGATGTAAGAATGCTGCATGCGCCTCAGCAGCAATGTTTGTAATGGCTCCTTCATCCATCGCCTCGCTGGCCTAACATGCACACAATGAGCAATCTTAAATGAGCTAACTATAACATCTGATGTTAGACATAATCATTCTTTTAGTCTTTATCTCATATTTTTCACTTTTTAATCTCATAATTTCGACTTACTTTGAGGATATTTTATTATCAAGGCTTAATTTTACCTGTTTTCTGGCATAAATGGGCTTCCATAGATGTTGAAAGACCCAACAATAACCTAGAAACTATTCCTGAGAAGCACAAACAAACAAACTAACACTTGCACAGTGACACAAGCGCGTGGATGAAGGTGAAAGCAGCCGAGGATTCACATGGGTCTGTGGCTGTAATGAGCCGAGTCGCCTCAGAAGCTGACAGATTGTCACCGTCAAGTGCGCAGCTTGTTGTCGGAATCAACTGTCACGCCAGTTATCTACGAAGTCAGTGAGTAACGGGCATGTGTTTAGCTGTCGTGAGTGTATGCAAATCCACATAAACACGAACGTCGGCAGAAGCAGCACAAGTTCTGTTCCCAGCAGCCTGCAGAACAGCGTCCGCACCAAAAGTGAAGAAGAGTTGTTTGTCTGTTGGTGACTAATGGCTCGTGACTGTCACGTCCATCTCTGCCAGAATTCAAACTCTCTAAAATACAAATAACCAGCTTTGGAAGAGTCTTAGGGCCCCGTCCCAATACCTCCCCTAACCCTACATTTTTCCCCTAACTCTACATTTAGCGCGTTCACGTGTAGGGTGGAGCAAGGGGAAATGCGATTTCCTCCTTATAATCAACCCTCAAAATGTAGTGAGCTCTGGTGCAGGCTTAAAAAGAAGTGGAGGATGAAATTACCCATGATGCTTTGCGGATTCAGCGATCCGGCTGATATTTTTCAACAAAGATGGCGGCCACATCTACCGAGGAACATTTTCGTTGTAATATATTTTCGCTTATAGAGAGAGCACGCCCGCCACGCAGAGCTGCATGACGGGCAAACGCTCTCGAAGCAACCAGCAAACAGCCCCCAGCCAGCTCTGCTACATCTGGATAGTTTTGTCAGTGTTTTTGGATGTTTGTACCGGCGTTCACTTGAACAAGAATACCCTGGACTTGTCAGATTTCAATCACATTCGTGATATAGCGTTTACGAGGACGGAGAAAAACCGGCGTTGACGGAAAAAGACAAAAAGCTTGTTCCGCCGGCATTTTTTCTGAATGAAAATAGTAGCACGCTCCACCAGTAGAATTGTCAACACGTGACGTAGGTTAGCACGTTCGTTACGTTCACTACGCTAATTTGCATGTAGTGATGTCCCAATACCACTTCCCTCAACGATGGGAATTTATGGTTGAGGGGAAATATCAAGAGGGAGGTATTGGGACGGAGCCTTAATATCCCACGTATATGAAGCACTTTTATGACTCAAGCAATAGCATTAAAATAAAATGCTTGATGAAGTATAATCAGAGTAAAAGTACCTTCATCCCCTCTGGCTACGTTCACCAACGACGAGTGTGAAAAAGCAATGCTTATAGAGAATGTCAGTGAGAGGAGCATAAAAATATAATTCTTCACACAAAAGTGCTGTAACACTTTGCCTACTTAAAACTGCTGGCAGTTGTTACTTTAAATAACTTAATAACGGCATTTTCTCCTCTGCTTAAGAAAGTGTTAAGCCTCTTAAACGTCCCACTCCTTTTTTCTCCGAGGAGCTCCATTAAGATGCTTTGTGACTAGCTTCTACCTTTGACATTAGTCATCTTAACTGCAGGGACAGAAATCCTTGAAAATGTCATCGTTCGTGCATAATTCTAATAATTTTCTTAAAATTACCGTTTGGGGCAAGTCTTTGTGTTCGGGAACTTTGAATAGATCCTTAGCAGTAGTCACTGTGCACACACTCCTCAGTGTGATATCGCAGATTTTGACACGTTTTAGTGAGGCTGAATTTCACCTCTGTTCTGCGTCTTTTCTCGTGCAAAGAACAGAGAGAGTGATGACTGCTCCAGAACATCTGTCACACAGTCAGGTGTATTTCTGACAGTTCAAAAGATTTAGATGACTGACTTCGGCCCTCTCTCTCTCTCTTTAGAGTAAAAGTAGTTAGCTTAGTTCTTTAATCAAATTCACACTGTTTTTTCAGCCCAGATGTCCTGTGCCTCTTTTCTTTGTTGAGGTTTTAAAAACACTCACTGCAACCAGGATATCTAGCCGCGGTGTTCAACAGAGTCAATGGCCTGTTAGTGGGAAGTTTGAGGATAAGACTGACTGTGGGATTGCGGTAATGTGACGAAGACAGGAGCCAAGTGCAGGCGTCCGGACGCCCTATTTTTTCCTCCCACTTCCCCCGGTAACCACCGAAACGATGTTGTGATGACTCATGCAAAAACTGTGGCCAGTACACGCCTGTCTATACCCGCTTAGAGTCTGTCCATGATCAGTTTGGAACACCAATAAAACGAATCCCACAAGATGGTGGAACAGCACCTATTAAATGCTGGAAAGTCTCTTTGCGCGAAACTTGGCTGCAAACAGCGCAGATTATGAACTCCCCGCGACAGAACTCTCTTCTCTCTCTCTCTTTGATCAGTTAACTAAAGCAATTGGCTCATCTGATGCATCTGTTATTAAATACAGTGCTAAAGCGTCTTCTACACAAAGATTGAGACCACGGAGTGAAATGTGTGCTCTTGAGAGTCTGTCAACACATTTTACTAAGATCTACTCGGATCCCCTGTATTTAATCACGACTGTACTCGATCCTCATCATAAAGATCATTATGTATGTGTCATATGGAGGTGGGGATGAAACTGCGCGTAGAGAAATGATCCATGATTGAACTACTATGGTGCTTCATCCTTAAGGTATTTTGACCAAAGCATGTCACAGACATGTTCATTAGAACACCATGAACATGGTTCACTTGGAGAAAAATGCCACTCCCTTGCGACCGGTGCTTCGCAACAGCCACAAACTGAACAGTAAAACAGAGCTGCTGGATGTCCTCCTTTGTCTTTTGTGTCGCATTTGATGTCATCGTTTGGTGTCACGCTCCATATCTCGTTGACAGCACCATTGCCACAGCCCACACCTGGTTTACCGAGTAAAGGAACTGTTTTCAGTTGCCTGACCCAGGGCTTTACCATTCCAAACCATGCACTAAACCCTAGTGTACCAAACCAAACTGTACCATGATGGAAACACAGCATTAGATTTTCTCTCTTAAGGACCAGTTTTGGAAAAACTAAAAGTTTCCTAAAGTTCAGGATCTTTTTGGATAAAAAGAAATAAAAAAATACCATAAAAAGCTTCTTTGAGTTTTCCCGAACTCATTTTTGAAGTTTTTTGTTCATCATCCAACACCCGACTCTAACCCTCTAACCCAACAATTCAACATTCACAGCAGCTTTTCTCTTTACGCGAGCAGAGAAGACGAACTTCACTGGTTTGTGGTTCCTTAGCCACTGTAATATTAATGTTCCTCGTCTCTTCTCCCCGACGTAATTAACCCATGCTTGTTGGGTTCGTGTCCTGCTTTCTCTCAATCTGGGACACATAGCAGAGGTATACTTTTTTTTTTTTTTTTCTGCCTCCATGCTCCACTGGGTTAGCTCCTCACAGACGATCTCTTATGCACTTGTTCAGCTGCCTTTCTCTCAGTCTCAGTTTATTATCATGAGTCTTTCACACCACAGAGGTTTTTGACAGCTTTTTTTACAGTAGCAGGAAAATCACAGGTGTCATTGACGACATTAACACTCAGATCGAGGAGTCAGGGCAGTGTGAGTTAGCAAGCACCCTGAACCTGCAGCTAAATGGTACTGAGCCATCATTATTCTGATCCTCACTGATTATTTACACCTGTGCTTTTCTCTAAATCTACAACATACCCTACCGTTCAAAAGTTTGGGCTCACCTATACCACTTTTTTGTGTTTTCCATTAAAAGTCACACTTTTATTCATCAAAAGAGTTGCAAAATGAATAGAAAATAAAGTCAAGACATTGACAAGAATAGAAATAAGGATTTTT
Source organism: Microchirus variegatus (assembly GCF_963457635.1). Taxonomy (NCBI): domain Eukaryota; kingdom Metazoa; phylum Chordata; class Actinopteri; order Pleuronectiformes; family Soleidae; genus Microchirus; species Microchirus variegatus. Next base: position 27,236,518 of record NC_139807.1, on the reverse strand, counting down.
ATTCAAAATAAAGAACCAGAAAAACTGTTTTCAGCTGTGCTAACGTCATTGCACAAGGGTTTTCAAGGGTTTTTCAGATCATCCAATAGCCTTCTGACACCATTAGCAAACACAATGTACCATTAGAACACTGGAAATGGGCCTCTATACACCTATGTACATATTCCATTAAAAAACAGACGTTTTCAGCTAGAATAGTCGTTCACCACATTAACAATGTATAGAGTGTATATATGATTCATTTAATGTTATATTCGTTGAAAAAAAGTGCTTTTCCTTAAAAAATAAGGACATTTCTAAGTGACCCCAAACTGTTGAACGGTAGTGTAGTTCGTATCAGAAGTAAGATTATGTTCATGTTGCAGGATAAAAAAAAACGACTTCAGAACACAAAGCTCAGGTCTGATCTGTGTGTGCATGTGTGTGTGTGTGTTTCTGTACGCGTGTGTGTGTGTGTGTGTGTGTGTGTTCTGTGTAATGTGGCGTGCATGCATGAGTGCGGATGTGTGTTTCCTCCTCCTCCCCACCAGCTCAAGTTTGACAGCGACGGAGTGTGCGTTTGCTGCGAGCTGCAGCAGCAGAGCTCGAGCTGCAACAACCTCGGAGAGACGCTGAAGCTGAATCCGCTGAGGGACTGCAACACCATACGCCTCCGTCTCAAGGTCTGTATGTTCAGTGACTGATTGGAAAAAACACTTTCAGTACGAGTATTTGTTGATTTACTGTACATCGATACAGTTTGATGAGTGTATATCTGTTAATTTACTTGTGTTTTTTAGTTGCATAGTTTAAAATGTAGTTTTGGTTGAAATCCAAGACTGTGGTGGCCCATAATATACCACAGTTTCATAACAATACTGTTATATGGAACCGTACGTTCCCCTCATCTTCATTGATAACTCACTGCAGACATTCAACTTCAGACAAATTGCTCACTGTGGGCTTAAAATAAAAGATCAGTTTGTATTATATTAGCATAACTGAGGAACTAAATCCACATTTAAGCAGAAATTGTTTATTTCTTGATGACAATAGAAAACAAAATCCTTTTTCCCAAAAAAATCCACCTTTTTCCACTGAAAATGTAATTGTATTATGTAGTACTGGGATCTCAGGCTAAAAGAAACTACTTTATTTTCATCATGAGTCTTCATTACATCCCGTATCAGCTGTTAAAGTGCTGCAAAGCAGAGGTGGAAAAAGTACTAAAATATTGTACTCAAGTAAAAGTACAGATACTTTGATGAAATATTACTCAAGTAGAAGTAAAAGTAGTCATCTGAAAATGTACTCAAGTAGAAGTAAAAAGTAGTTCATTTGAAATGTACTTTAAGTAAAAGTTACTTAGTTACTTTGCGTGGGGTGTGAGGGTAGTAGAAATATGACAAGGAATCCAAAACTATTTTGGAGCTCACGCGCCCGGCGCAAAACAGGATATTACATATGTGCCTTTTCTCCAACCTTCATAGAACCTTTTTATTGGAGAACGTTCTCTAAAGGTTCCCAGAATGTTCCCCTAAAGTTCCTTTTTCACTGCTGGTGCTAATCACATCATCATTCGTCTGGTTCTGGTGTATATTTTCCCCCCTGTAGGTCTTCATTGTGCTGAATTTTTATTTTTACTCAGTAACGGATAGGATTTATAAAGTAACTAAGTACAATACTTGAGTCAATACGTACTCAAGTAAAATACAAAATCCTGATTTTAAATCTTACTTAAAAAATACAAAATACACAAAAAAAAGTATTCAATAGAGTAACTTGAGTAAATGTATTTCGTTACTTTGCACCTCTGCTGCTAAGTCAATTTAAACACCCATAACCTGAAGTATACATGAAAATGAATTGTTTATTTTCCCATATTTCACTAAATGATCAATTGCAATATCAGTGACTACTATAACTGGAACTGGCCAAACTTTGGCCCACAGCCCTTTAGATTTCGGTGGAGGAATTACTCCAGCTTTTTTTTTTCTTTTTTTTTTTTAAAGAATATGCAACGCCAAACTCAAGCCCACATCCTCACTCTCCTGCTGTGCACTCAGACCGTCCATAATTTAACTTTTATATATGAACACAGCATGAATTCACAGATTTTTTTGGGTCAAATATTTTCACAATAGCAGCAGGAAGAGTTAGGATACTTGCTGTGAATTACCTGCAGCTTTTTCCTGCTGTGTTTCCACTGTCACAGACATTATCCGGAGATTTGATGAGAAAGCAAAGTCATGGGCAATGTTCGGAGCACTACTTTTGCTTCTACTTTTATTACTGCAGTTTGAAAATGAGACAAAAACATAATAAAAAAATCAAATAAAGCACTCTTATTATTTTTATTTCAGGGATGGCCGAATGAAAAATCTATAAAACCAACTAAAAACAGAGAAGGGTCACAATGTGTTGTGTTCCAATTTGGTTTTGTTATTCATTCCTTTTATTCTGTCTTGTGGTTTTCTCCACAAATTCATTATGCAGTTTTTATTTAGTGTTTTTTTTTTCTTTTCTCTTTTTTTTCTCGGATCAGAAAAACACCATTAATTAAAGTTTCAAAAAAAAAAACAGTAGTCACAAAGACTTGATTTTATCAGCTAAATTATAAAGTTCAAACAAACATCTCTCACTGTGTAAAATGGTCATTTGCAGATGAACTGGGCAGGAAGTGGCAGAGGTGGAAAAAGTACTAAAATATTGTACTCAAGTAAAAGTACCAATACTTTGATAAAATATTACTCAAGTTGAAGTAAAAGTAGTCGTCTGAAAATGTACTCAAGTAGAAGAAAAAAGTAGGTCATTTGAAATGTACTTTAAAGGGATACTTCACCGATTTGAATGTGGCTTTGTATTGCTAGAATAGCAGTAGTATTTTTTAGAAAATGTGCTTCCCTCCCTCAGTTTTTCACTGAGTTGTAAAAAAATCTGTTTTCCATTTTCAAAATTTGCCCTACTGTGATGCAAAACGCATCATTTGACTCACAGTAGGGCACATTTGCATAATGGAAAACAGATTTTTTTACAAGTCAGGGAAAAACTGAGGGAGGGAAGCACATTTTCTAAAAAATTCTACTGCTATTCTAGCAATAGAAAGCCACATTCAAATCGGTGAAGTATCCCTTTAAGTAAAAGTTACTTAGTTACTGGTGTGAGGGTAGTCCAAAACTATTTTGGAGCTCACGCGCTCGACACAACACAGGATATTATGTCACTTTTGGCGCGCGCCCTCTATGTTCACGCGCCAGTGCTAATGCTAACACATCATCGTTCGTCTGGTTCTGGTGTATATTTTCCCCCTGTAGGTCTTCATTGTGCTGAATTTTTATTTTTACTCAGTAACGGATAGGATTTATAAAGTAACTAAGTACAATACTTGAGTCAATACGTACTCAAGTAAAATACAAAATCCTGATTTGAAATCTTACTTAAAAAATACAAAATACACAAAAAAAAGTATTCAATACAGTAATTTGAGTATTTAGTTACTTTCCACCTCTGAGAAGTGGAGAATGGCAACAGCATTTGTCTCAGGTTCTTTTAGCATGCACTCGCTGTGTACGCTCAGAGTACGCGATCGCGGTGGATTATCTTGACTCGGAGTGTCTGTGTGAATGATGTACAGTATGCGCCGCCGGGCTTTCATTATATAACGACACTCGTATCCATTCATTTTATGTCCCTGATTGATTATGGAACATTGATAACCAAATAAAAGGCGTCTTAAGATGAGGGATGTGTGTGTGAGGAGAGGAAAGATCAAGCACATTTATCACTGTGACCGTAGCTCATTAAAGGTCGGGAACTGGAATTGGTGCGATAAACCTTTATTAAGTGTCGAGGTAGTCAGATGTGTTGAGATATGCCTGCAGAGGAAGCTGTCATGCACGCGTCCCTGGAGTCTCTGGTCATCAGGTGGCTCTTAGACTTCCACTGATGACCTTAATAAGTTCATGATGCAGCTGCTGAAAAGCTCCTTTGCCATGAAATTGCACACCTTATGTGGAGAGCAGAGCGCTTTCAGCAGCCAGACTAGACTCTATTTAACAGCAGATTCCCCTCATATTTATTTATTTCCCTCAATAGATCATCAGTGTATTGCTGCTTATATGTGTCATTCACACTTTACCAGCATTATTTAATTCCCCTGTTTTTCTTTTCATTGCCCGAGGCTGTAAAATAATCAGTAGGAGGGAATATTGAGATCATTTGTGTTTTCCTGTAAAAGGGCGGATGTGTGGAACCTTCCTGTGTAAGCGATTGGCTCGGAGGGGGGGGGGGGGGGGGGGGGGGGGTGCATGGCGTCATCTAGAGGTTAAATATCTGTTGAGCAGGCATGTTAACCGGTTTCTGTTAGATTTCTATTACCTCTATTTCCCTGCCAGGATTTATTATGTCATTATATACGTTGCGGTCACAAGGGAAATCACGGAAAGGCACCGTCTCATATCTGCCAAGCACATGTATTACCATTCACATGAAGACATTATAAATATTTGTTGTTTTGCACAAAGATTTTTTTCTGAATTGGTGATTTTCACAAAAATGCTTAGGAAAAATGCATGTGCCCCTAATAAACCATTCGATTTTATTTATAATTTAAGTTGGGGCAATGCTGATTAATGGACATCGACATGTTATATGCCATATTAAAGCAATTGGCAAATTTACATTACCGTTCAAAAGTTTGGGGTGTCCTTATTTTTTCAGTTACAAGGTGATGACAGAAACCAAACTGTAAAGTGACTGGTGCTTCAGTGCTTATTGTATTCCACATAGAACAAGCACCAACACCCAGAATGTCTGTTGACCTCGAGCCGTATTTAACATGAAGAGAAGCAGAAGTGATTTGCAGCAGTGATCCGTGAACATATTTCCCTCAGCCGAGACTAAGCTGGGAGCTATAGAGAAACACCATCCCTGACACTGCCGTGGGGGTTTCTGCAGAGGGAATAGTCCTGCCTGGATTTGGGAATGGAGAGGAAAAAGCACTGACCATCATCACCAACTGTTGCTCCATATTTACTGGAAAACACCAAGTGTTAGGCTTTGGTTTGAGGGAGCTATTCCAGGAGGCATGTGGGTCATGTGTTTCTGAGCATGAACGTCATGGTTGGAGAGACGACAGTTGAGTGGCAGTGATGTGAAAAGCCGCTTAATCTCGGTGTATGACCCAGGTGCTGTACAGTCTGTCACAGGAGCCAGCAGGTGCTTCTCCATGTCTTGGATACAGATGTTGCAGTGGAGGTGGATTCAAATCATTTGAATGATTTAGCTCCTGCATGGAAGTCAGCAGCTTTAATGTTTAATGATGTAAATATTACAGCCCAAAATTCCACCTAAGTTTATTAAATGTATTCATGTCAGGGACCGTCTACACCAGGGGTCTCAAACTCAATTTGCCTGGGGGCTGCATGAGTAAGAGTCTGGGTGAGGCTGAGACGCACCACCCCAAAAAAAATATTATACAAAATGCCTGCATGTCACACTTTTGAAAATTTGAGGTTAAAATGGGCCATTCTGGGGCTTTTTGAAAGACCATTATGGTGGCTCGTGAAGTAAGTGGGGAAAAAAACAGAAAAAAACACATTAATTATTATGCCAATTCTGTAACATAGTATTTTAATCTAATGTTGTTGTTATGACTGGGACTGTGTGTACTTGCATCACTAAAGTCAAGGCATTGCAATTCTAGAGGGTGCCCCTCATTTGGTGCAGGCCTTTTTTTTCTCCACACCGCCCCTGATGACTCTGCTCCTGAGCTGCGCACAATGCAGAATGGATCATTTCTCTATGCGCAGTTTTATCCACACATCCATATATGACACATTCATAATGATGTTTATGACGAGGATCGAGTACAGTTGCGATGAAATACAGGGGATCCGAGTAGATCTTAGTAAAACGTGTTAACAGATTCTCAAAAGCGCACTTTTCATTGTTTTCACACCGGTCTCTATGTAGAAGACGCTTTTGCGATGTAATTAAGGGAATAACAGATGCATCAGATGAGCTGATCTCTCTAGGTAACTGTTCAAAGAGAGAGAGAAGAGAGTTCTGTCGCGGGGAGTTCATAATCCGCGGTGCGCTGCAGCCAAGTTTCGCTTTTGCGCAAAGAGACTTTCCAGCATTTAGTAGGTACTGTTCCACCATGTATTCACATCTTGTTGGAATGGTTTTATTGATGTTCCAAACCGATCTTGGATCTTGGAAGTGGGCATAGATAGGCGCGTGCTAGCCACAGTTTTTGTGTGCGTCATCACAACATCGCTTCGGTGGTTACAGGGGGAAACGGGAGGAAAAAAAGGGCGTCCTGCGCTTGGCTCCTGTCTTTGTCACATTACCACAATCCCACAGTCACAGTCTTATCCTCGAACTTCCCACTAACGGTCCATTGACTCTGTTGAACACCGCGGTTTTATCCTGGTTGCAGCGAGTGTTGACTGATATCTTCTCCCTGGCACCTGCGGGTGGAGAGACTGCATCTCTACGGGTGTGGCGGGCCAGCGCAGCTGCTGAGGATGCGCGGACGCACGTTTGAGTGAAAACAGAATAATATATAGGCTGCTATAGTAACATGACAGCAGCTGAGACGTTTTGATGTAGTGTGTGTGTGTGGGTGTAACTGCTGTTTTGAATCAGCAGCTGCTACAGTCTGCAGCTTTTTTTCTCTCCCTCTTGCGCCGCTCTTCCTTATCATCACTGCGGGCCGCACTTACATTCAGACAGAGGAAATATGCTTTGTATCAGATTTATTTATTAGAATTTTATTAGCAGTTAGTGGCATTAGCAGCATTTTTCATCCCTTGGTAGTTCTTTCTGAACATCATGACACTTATTGTAAATGATTAAAAAGTCAAATCAGAGGTCAAGCCAATCAAGTCCATGCAGCCCTCCACTTAAAATCAATTTATAGCGTGTTATTTTATATACATTTTGTCATGATGTTGATGGATTATTTCTTAACCAGGTTTAGTTTATATTTCTTAACCAAGTGTAGTAAAATACAATATTGAAAAAACATGAAATTAATTACTGACAGTTAGGGTTAGGGTTAGTAGTTCACATGCAGAACACAGACTCAATGTAAAGACGACTGACTGATACTGAGATTAATTAAGGTTTTTTTGTTGAATTGCTTTTGAGTGGCAATGAGATGTTTCCAGCAGGTGAGGATGAGGTCAAAGGCAAACGGCAGGTGCAGGGTGAAGTAGACACATGAAGAAGGGGATTTAGGAGAAGTGATTGTGAGGTGAGGTTCGTAAAAGCGGAGATGAAGGCGATGCCGGTGGATTGAAGCCGCGCAGGGCACACTGTTGAGCTGAGTAGACAAAGAAGAGGCAGAGGATGATCCAGACACTCTGAAGCAATGATGATGGTGGTGAAGAGCTGACGTGCAGACACACTGCTGGGATGATGAGTTGATGGACGACAGGTGTGTGGAGACAAGATTGGCAATCAGGCATCATCTGAGGGGAGTGAAGAGCGTCGCAGCCACAGACACAAAGAGACACCAGGGGGAAAAACACCAGAGAGACAAAACAATAACTGAAGTCTTTGTAGAATACAGTGTATGTTGTATGTCATGATTATCCTGACCAAAATAATTCTGATTTAATATCTATTTATATTTATATATTGTATTTAATAGATTTTGTGATAACTGTAAAACAATAAAATATGATTTTTAGCTTCTTCTTTTTTATTATACATTCTTAAATTCTTCATTTGGCTAATAATCATTATAATAAATATGAATACATGTTCATATGTGTTCTTATTATCTGCACAAATACCCCATACAGAGGAAGAGGAAGAACCAGTATTTATTGTCTAACTTCGCAAGGTAATTTGCTAATTTTACATTACTGGCATTATACCAAAAAGTGTTGTAATTTTTCCAGAAAAGTGTTCAAATAATTACAAATCATGAGGTCGTGTAATGACTAAAGCGATGTTTGGCTTCCCCTTGTGGCACTATAAATAAAACCATATGGACTTTATGTTAGGCTGCATTTTTAAGTCACTGGTGAAGCACATTCAGCACATTCATCCATATTCTAAGGAAAATTATATACAGAAAAAAAATATGGACCTTATATACAGTGATATATGTATAGAGATTTACATAGACTTATACCTAGAAGTATAAGAAATATAATATCATTTAACCCTAGAGTATAAATTAGCCAAGGCCAGACAAGACCCCTCTTGTGTAAAGAGATTTTGGTTGTATTTACATAAGAATGACCTAATTGTTCAATATTTAATTGGGATTTCAGCTGACTTTAATCTTGAAATGAGACCACAACTCTGTCCGCCAAAGACGTCAACAAGTCAGAAAAGAAGAAACTTTATTTCAAAATACAAGGTGACTATCCTCCAAGGAGACTGTTGTTGTTGAAACAGTGGCCGTTTCTCACTTTTCTGTGTCACGGAACGCAGTTTTAAGATAATTTGAGGCGAGAAATTGGCCATTTAGAGTCTAAACGTGCTGTGTGTGTTAAGATATGACGTATTTATAGTTTGGCAGTGACGTTGTCTGCGGTGATCAGCTCCGCCTCTGTGGACGCTCGGTGCTCACTGTGAGCCGGCACAGAGCAGCTTAGCTCGGCCTGTCCTGAGGACCAATCGCAGCTCTTGCCGTCTCTGTTGTCCCTTGACGGAGTGACGGACACTTAAAAAATATTTCGTGCAGCCGGAGACGACGCAGAGACTCTCTGAGAGGCTCTCCGTCGACGCAGAGCGCTCTGCGTAACCTACGTAGAGCACTTTACGCAGGAGTATAAATTGGGCTTAAGAAAATGTGAAATGTCAAGAGCATGTAAGTAATTAGAGACTTGTTTTAGATAAATGTATGAATGTTCTGGCTAAAATATCAATTATTCCAGGGTAAATACATGTTCCTGTTCCTGTTTATAAATATTAATGAATGAATATACTGTATAAATACAATCAACATCTCTATACTCTGGCCTGGGCCAAACTATACCTGGGCAGGGGTTCATTTGGTCTGTTACAAACCCAGGTGTTCTTGTGTGGCCTCACTGGTGAAGTAAACATGCAGAAATGAACTCCATTCAAAAATCATGAACCACAATCAACTTATTCTGAGTGCTTTGTATTATGACGTGCCATAATATTGTATATTCTCCCATCTCCTGTGTTGGAGCTCTATGAATGGGTGAATGAGAGTTACCGTGTGAAGTGCTTAGAGTGGCTGTTAAGCCTAGAAAAAAAACAATCTATAATTGTAATCCATCAAATGAACGACTGCTTGTGTGAATTTCCATCACAAATCCTCTGAAACTTCATCCAACACGGAAGCATTGTTCCAAAAATGTGAGCTTCCAAGACAAACACAGATTAGTTGTGTTTTCGTCGCACACACGACAAGCTCAAGCTTCTAGCGCTCCGGCTCCAACTGGCCTCATCTGTGCTTTAACGTCCACCTCACACAGACCAGATCTGCAAAATCAAAAGTGTTTGGGAAAACAGTTGCATGGCTGCGCTCCAAGCCAATACACAGAGGTTTAAAGGAAAATTGAAGTGATAATGGGATTGTTTGGAGGCCTGATTTGGAAAAGTCAAGGTACCTGCACGCTGAAAACAAACCACTGAGGGTGGTGGTGATGGAGGGGCGGAATCTGGCTAACACTTCATAATCAAGTACACACTATTAGCATTAGTTAAGCATTAATAAATATTGAATTCATCATTTATAACACATGAATACTCATTAGTATGTAGTTTAAATATAAACACAGTTATAAATGTTTGACTCATGTGCTGAAGTGTTGGCATGTACTGAATGAAGACAGAGGTGGATGCTGATCGGCTGCAGTATATTCATGCGTTATAAATGATGAATTCAATATTTATTAATGCTTAAGTAATGCTAATAGTGTGTACTTATTATAAAGTGTTACTGTATATATCTGTATTCTTTGCAGTTTATTATAAACTGAAAACAAGTGAGGCTTTTAATGTATAATTGGTAATTATGTGCGTCTTGTGAATACTGTACGACAGGCTGGAAATCCAGTAGAGTATTAACATAACTTTTTTTTTTAAAGTGGACATATTATAGCCTATTTCTCCAAGCTAACCTAGTTCCCTGGTGTCCTAATAAACATGTCTGTGACATGCTTTGGTCAAAATACCTTAAGGATGAAGCACCACAGCAGTTCAATCACTCTGCCAAAACAGCCCTGTTCAGAACGCTCGCTTTTGAGTGCCTGTCTCTTTAAATATGCAAATGAGACACAGGAAACTACGTCAGCATCACTGAGGCTCCGGCAGCTAACAGCAGTTAGCATTTGGAAAAGCCATCATTTGCAGACTCCAGCCGGCACATTGCCGTCATATATGAACTGTAAATCCTCTGAGGCTGGAAGTTTGTGTAGAACTCTGTGCTGCAACTGTGAAGCCAAGAATAGAACACTTTGCAGACTTCCGCTCTTCCGCATACTTTTGCCCTCGTCAATGCAGCATTTATGCCCTGCAATGCAGATTGGTTTCACAAGTATGACTTTCTGTTGTCACATGGTATTTCTGTGCACATGAGGTCACGTAGCCGTCTCAGAGTCTATAGTCCAGTTCTTATAGGTTCCTTTGTTAGTGCATTAAAAGTTTGCTGTGTTTTTACAAATTGAGCCGCTTAAAGGCACCGTTTTATTCCTACAGCACAACATCCCAAGACTGCAGCCATAAGTCTTCCCTCTGATACTCGGCGCTCAGCTTGTGTTTCACCAGCGTGCACATTTATTTTTGCTGACAGATTCAATACTGACTTTGTCCCCTTGCTGTTCTCTGCACACAGAGTGTGAATGCGTATGTTCTGGTGCTTAACCTTGGATGTTTATGAGGTTTTATGAGGGGTTTTCTTCCCCCCCATAATTTCATTTAATTAATTTGCTACTCTATAATTCTTTTCCTTTTTAATCATTTTCTGAAGTGTATTTCAAATAAGTTAACAATGAGGATCTTTCAAGTGTGCAGTGTAAGTACATTCGCTTTAGTGTCCTCTCACTGCAGTGCTGCACTGTTTTGGTCACTTGGTGTTACCCTACCGTTCAAAAGTTTGGGGTCACCTAGACAATTTTTTTGTGTTTTCCATTAAAAGTCACACAAAGTTGTCTCACAGAGCCCTAAAACCGCGAGAGAGCAGGCGAGGGCATAAGTATCCGGAGGAGCGGAAGTCCACGAAGTGTTCTATTCTTGGCTGCACAGTGCAGCACAGAGTTCTACACAAACTTCCAGCCTCAGAGGATTTACATTTCATATATGACGGCAATGTGCCGGGTAGAGTCGGCAAATGATCCAAATGCTAACTGCTGTTAGCTGTTCGCTGCCGGAGCGTCAGTGACACTGACGTAGTTTCCTGTGTCTCATTTGCATATTTAAAGAGACAGGCACTCAAAAGTGAGCGTTCTGAACAGGGCTGTTTTGGCAGAGTGATTGAACTGCTGTGGTGCTACATCCTTAAGGTATTTTGACCAAAGCATGTCACAGACATGTTTATTAGGACGCCAGGGAACTAGGTTCACAAAGGTTATAATATGTCTCCTTTAATTCATGTTTCAGTAGTGTGAGTAGAGATGAGGAAGTCTGAGTATGTATCATCATGCATACTGTTTTGGTTTTTTTTAATGTCTTTTTCTTCATTAACACTACAAAGTTGTGCAGAATTCAGAGCCTTTATTCTGAAAAATGAGTCAGAGTAGTTTTAAAACACAAATTGAACAATATACAATATTGAGTCGTAAAAAAAAAATGTGTTGTCTTATTGCCCTGAGCCAAATTTACTTGCTGACTTGATTGTTTTCACTAATGTCCATCCTCTGTGCATCAATCACTGAGGATGGACATTAATACCAGGTGGCCTAAGGCTACACAAACCAAAACTAAAGCAATTATACAGCAATACAAACATTGTAATGAGTAGTATACTCAATAAAACTTCTTAAATGTTGAACGTAACACTCTGAACCTTTAATAGATTGATTATTTCTTCCGCTCTCATCATTTGTTCCTTCTTGTCTTTTGTTAACGCCTCCTCTCTTATCCACTCTTATCCTCAGGAGCTGCTGTTCAGCGTCTGCGCCCTCAACGTCATCTCCACCATTGTGTGTGCTCTGGCCACCGCCATGTGCTGTATGCAGATGGTCTCCACTGATGTGCTGCAGATGGTGAGTGGGACGGAGGAGACAACGTGCCAACAATGGCGGCCATTGTTTTCTTTTCATTGTCTTCCACCTTGAAGACAGAAGATCGGGTTGTTATCAGGTTAGGTAAACACATCCAGCCTCGGCTCGGTGACAAGTTTTAAGAATGAGGAAGAAGAAGTCGTTCCTCGGATATATTTTATATACTTATATATTTTCCTCGGTCATACTGAGGACCAGTGAGGGTTTTTAACCAACAAAGTGAGGTCATTTTTACAAAGTGAGGTCATTTTTACAAAGTGAGGACATTTTGGCCGGTCCTCACTTTGTTTTTATTGAAATCACTTCCTTAGGTTGTAAACATGCTATAGTCTGTTTTTTAACAGAGGTCCTCAATTTGGTACAAAAACCCGGTTCCACCTGCAGACATGTTATGGTACTGCACTCAGAAGTTCTTTATAGATGTCATTTATGAAGTAGATATTTTTTAATTGTGTTGATTTATAAAGTGGAAATGCTGGTCCTCAGTATGCGGCAAGTACAAGTACACACACACACACACAAACTAATTCTCGTTGCATATTTTGCCGACACTAACTACGCAAAATTGGAAAATTATAGTTTTTGTCTGTCAGTTTGTCAACTCCAAAAAAGAAGAAGAAGAACACGTTTACGTCCCGATTATTTATTACGATCCGTTTGTCAGTCAAGTTATTAGGTTGTCAGTTAGTTATAAGATGATACTCATACAAATACCACAACCATGGACATATTCAGCTGACAGTTACCACACACCACGGCTTATTGAAAAGTAAACCATAGCAAACGATCGCTTGTCCGCACCGGCCGGCTATTGACAAAAGATCGTAAAATAAAAATAAATGTTACGCAACAATGACGTCAGTAATCCATAATATGGGCCTAAACTAAGATGATACAATGGTTTTCATCATTTTTATATCTCTATTAACAAAGAAAATACTTCATTTGTATCGCACTCGCTTCGCTGCTTTCGACGCCATCTTTCTAATGTGAAAACACGCAATGCATTCTGGGTAGCCCTTGCTCCCAAGGGTGGTCTCGGAAAATCTCAATATTGAGGGCGATACAGCCCTTAAACTTGACCCTCAACTTAATAAAAAGAGAATCGGGACAGCACTTGCACTAGAGGATGCGCATTTTTGAGATTGAGGGTTAAGCAAGGAATTAGAATTCACCCTTTGACTTGTATCTCCAAGCCTCTGCTGGAGCGGGCCTTGTTTCCCATTTACCACATGAGGTTTTCACCTTTAATTTCGCTCACTAAATTTAGCCTAGTCAATAGCAGTGGTGGCAGGTGGGAGATTAGAGCGGCGAGGCTGACTCTGACTGGAAAGCTGTCCCACTTAGAAAAAGTGCAAGTGAGGAGAATGAAAGTGCTGCTGCTGAGTTACCCTGGAGCAAAACACCACAGTGTGACTGGCGTTTGCTGCAGTGGGACCTTTTTTTTTTAAAGTGACCAATGGCACAGGTGCAGTGAGACAGTGAGGTCTTTGTCAACACATGATGTGAAGGTTCTGGGACGAGAATCGCGTACGTTGATGACTTGAAATAATGAATAAGCAATAATGAGCTCTTTTTACTCTGTCTTTCAGTTCATGCCACACCGAGTGCGAGCCCTAAATGCCGACTGCATGACTCCGCATGGAACCATCCTGCACCAAACACTGGACTTTGATGAGTTTATCCCTCCCATACCTCCTCCGCCGTACTACCCTCCAGAGTACACCTGCACCCCCTCCATGGACGGGCAGAGGTGAGACGGAAACCATTACTCATCACCGTCATGTTTTTTCTCTCTCAGTGCACCCCCGAACACGGTCACGTGGGCCACTCCTGCGAATAAACACAACCAAAGAACGATAAATACACAATTAGAATTTAACAAACAGACTCACTGACAGCGTAATTGTTCATGGGAGACTACTAGAGCTGCAACTAACGATTAATGTTGTGATCAATTGATCTGTCGATTATTTTCTCAATTAATCGCTTGGACTATAAAATGTCAGAAAATGTTAAAAAAACGTTGATCAGTGTTTGTCAAAACTGGAAATGACGATGTTCTCGAATGTCTTGTTTTGTCCACAAACCAAAATGATTCAGTTTTAATGATTTCTTTGTTACGTGGAGCGAAGAAACACAGAAAATATTCACATTTAAGAAGCTAAAACAATCAGAAATCTTGTTTTAATCATGAAAAAAAACAATTATCAAAATAGTTGATGATTAATTTAGTAATCCATTAATAATCGATTAATTGTTTCAGCGATAGAGACCACTTATAAATCAGAAAACCCTTTTAAACGGCACTGTGCCGAACTCTTAAATCTTCATCCATCATCCATCACAAGGACAATAGAGACAAATAACCATTCACTCACACCTATGGTCAATTTAGAGTGACCAATTCACCTAATCCCCATATCGCATGTTTTTGGACTGTGGGAGGAAGCCGGAGAACCTGAAGAAAACCCACGCACACACGGGGAGAACATGCAAACTCCTTGCAGAAAGGCCCTTGTTCCGAAGTTGTTCCAAACAGGGTTTGAACCCAGGAACCCAGGTCTTCTTGCTGCAAAGGCAAGAGCGCTAACCCTACACCAACCGTGGGCCCGAACTCTATCATTATATATAATACAATAAAAACAGCTTTACTGTCCAAGATTCAAAGCTTTAGTTGAAAGAGGAATGGAAAAGCTGCTGTTTCACATCTTGAATTTGTTGTGTTTTCTATTGTTTTTGCTTCTTTTGTATGTGTATATGCATTCTCATATATATCCCATATTCTCTGTATAGTCACAAAGTCATATTTTTAGACTATTGTTATGGGCTGAAATATGTGCCACCAGAAACTGAATTTGAATCGTTTATATTTGAATTTGAATTGCTTAACTTGAATAGTTGCATTAAAAAACTGAATTTGAATCACATAATTTGAATTTGTATTGTTTAATTTGAATTTTTGCATTGAAAAACTGAATCTGAATGGTGTCATTTGAAATTGAATTTTTCAATTTCAAAACTCCATATCTTTCACATTCAGTTCTCACAATTAAATTCTTCCATCATCCTTGAATTACGCGGATATATGTCACAGTAATTTGAATTTGAATTTTGAGAACTGAATGTGAAAGATATGGAGTGTTGAATTTGAAAAATTCAATTTCAAATTATACTATTCAGATTCAGTTTTTCAATGCAATAATTCAAATTAAACAATACAAATTCAAATTATGTGATTCAAATTCAGTTTTGTAATGCAATTATTCAAGTTTAGCAATTCAAATCCAAGTATAAACGATTCAAATTCCGTTTCTGGTGGCACATATTTCAACCCGTATATTGTATCCAATCTAACTTTATTTGTAAAGCACTTTAAAACAACCACAGTGAACCACAGTGCTGCACAGAAGAATACATAAAACACAGAATAAATAAAAGGCACAATTCAATTCAGTTAAATGTTATGTTAATAGACAACGTCACGCAGAGCAGAGAAACCCAACAATTCACACAATGAGCAAGCACTAGGCGTCAGTGGAGAGAAAAAACTCCCTTTTACAGAAACAGGAAGAAATATCTGACATAATAGCTCACGAGCAGTGATAACGTGCATCTTAAAACAACTAAAATCAATTCAAATGCATAAAAACGTGGATTGTAAACCACCGTAGAATTTAATAATATGATGCCAAAAAAACAAAACAGCATTTGCTTCCAGACACCGATCCAAATCCATCACATTAAGCAGCGGCGGCTGCATGTGTCTGTTTACTATGTGAGGTGACAGTCACATGAAGTGTTGTCATTTTGTTGCCAGCTCACAACATTTCCCTCTGTGAAGCAGCTGCAGCATCGGGGGATTCTCAGCAGTTGTGAAAAACTGGTCAAGCCCCCACCCACCCCATCTTCTCCCCCCTCCCCTCATCATTTCCTCCGTCTTGCCAGAGAGAGAGTGGCTGCTGCTGCTGCTGCTGCAGCCATTTGGCAAGAAGCCACATCTGTTTGTCAATTATGCCATAAATGTAAAAAAGTTATGGGGGGGAGGCATTGACAGTGTCCCTGCCCAGGGCCAGCGATGTGTCATGACATCATCACGCTGCAGATGATTGGTGGAAACTCTCAGGTTGTATTTCACGTGCTGCTACTTTAGTGGAGAATGGGCTTGTAATTAAAAGATATGACTGTGAGTGAATTGAGCCGAGCGCGGCTGCGGACGCTTTAAACTGGCATCGTATGAAACAGTGGACATGGAATCATGAAACACCAGTTTCATTTGGACGAGAGGATATTTTATATCCTTTATTTCTTAAAAGGGGAGTTTTTTTAACGAGGGTGTATTGACACATTATCAGATTTCGGATTTCCAAGAACTAGCCCGCGGGGCCTGGAGCAGTGGACACTCACTCTCGCTGCTAACACGTCTGCCAGCGAGAACAGAAGGGAAAACAGATTTCAGCCAATAAAACCTATGCATGCCTACATCTGTGATATCTTAAATATGCATTTACTGCACCATTTTATCACCATTAGACAGCCTGGCAACTAAAGTTTGTAAAACTGCTTTGTCCCAGACACCGAAGTGTCCATTTGAAAAAAAAATAAAAATAAATTACATCATCAACACAGAGGAGCAGTACATCTGCTGTAAATCCATCTTTTGAACAGATTCACTGAAGTAACACATGCTTGCTACAGTAGCTCAGTATAGGCCGTGTTCCCCAGGAGCTAAAAAAAATGCGATTTTTTTCCCTTAGACTTTGGTGTGGGAGCGTGTGGTTTACAAGAACAGACTGTTTAAACTATTTAAAAATCTGTTTTCATTCTGTGCCAGCTTGGTTTACAAAACGGTGACCTGGTTGGCTGCATGCTTGGTGAAAGAAGTGTTGAGAGCAGATATGATTTATACTCAGATGTACCATGCAGATAGGGATAGTATTTATTTTAATTACATTTTTTTTAACTTGTACATCTCTCTCTCTGGCAGAGGCCTACACCTGGATTTCCCCCATTCTCCCTTCAGTGCTATCTATGGTGTACCCATCAACAGCCCAGGGACCCTGTACCCAACTGACCTGCCCCCGCCGTACGAGTCTGTGGTGGGACAGACTCCTGCCAGTCAGGTGAGGATAAACAAATGGCACTGTGTGTATAGGCAACTGAGTCCTTTTATGAATCAGTTTAATGGTTATCTCACCAGCAAGAAGGCGCTGGGTTTGATTCCTGGTCTGGGACCTTTATGTGTGCAGGTTTGCATTTTCTCCCCTTCTGTCTGCTCGGGTTTCCTCCCACCATCAAAACATGTGAGATAATTAGAATGTTAGACATTCGGTCAGGTTGGTCCCCTTGTGGCGACGCCTGCAGCTCTGACAATAAAGATCCATCCCTTTCCTTCTTAAATCTGAGTGAATTCCAATTCCTTGCTTAACCCTCAATCTCAAAAATGTGCGCTCCCTCTAGTGCAAGTTCTGTCCCGATTCTCAGAAAAATTAAGTTGAGGGGCAAGTTTAAGGGCTGTATCGCCCTCAATATTGAGATTTTTCCGAGACCACCCTTGGGAGCAAGGGCTACCCAGAATGCAGTGCATGTTTTCTCATAACAAAGATGGCGCCGAAAGCAGCGAAACGAGTGCGATACAAATTAAGTATTTTCTTTGTTAATAGAGATATAAAAATTATGAAAAAACCATTGTATTATTTTAGTTTAGGCCCATATTATGGATTACTGACGTCATTGTTGCGTAACATTTATTTTTATTTTACGATCTTTTGTCAATAGCCGGCCGGTGCGGACAAGCGATCGTTTGCTATGGTTTACTTTTCAATAAGCCGTGGGGTTACATATAACTAACTGACAACCTAATAACTTGACTGAAAAACGGATCATAATAAATAATCCTGACGTAAATGTGTTCTTCTTCTTCTTCTTTTTTGGAGTTGACAGACTGGACGCAGCTTTCGCGTTATTCTGCCCCCTACAGTCTGAAGACGTATCTGCATTTAAGGGGTGTCCCATTTCTAAGTGACAAAATAACCCTCAACACTTGGTTTTGAGGGCTTGAGGGTTAAGATTGAGGTTTAAGATAGGAATTGGAATTGGCCCCATTTCTCCATTCACTTTAATGGAAACGTGTGGAGTCATTTTTCTGGATTGTGTTTTTGCTGCATCTCACTCTCTACAATTGTTAATAATTGTTTAATATAAATGAATGTCCTTGTATTTGATCTTGTATTGAAGTAATAATCTTCAACACCTTTGCACTTATAATCCCTTGTTTCAGTCAAAATGACTAAATCCATAGGTTTAGATGACGTCCATTTTGAACACTGTCCTTCCAAAATAAAAAAGAAATCAGCAGAGGATGCTTTAAAGAACTAACAGAAAGAGTCAGTGATCGATTCTGGGATCGCACATGATCTGCCAAACTAAGAGATATCCTGTAAATCCATGCAATGTTCAGTGCGCAGTGAAATGCACCATAATGAAGCTAATTAAACCTCCATACTCCTGCATAACCCTGCAGACAGAGTAGTTTTCTGCCTCCGTACACTTTGTCTTTAGACATTCTGTTTGTGTAATGCGGTGCTAAAGCGCCCTCCACAGATTGAAAAGTGGTAGTGAAGGTTCAGATAATACAAAGTCAAACTCAATCTACCTTCATTGTCTTAAAAATTCACCCTAAACACACCTTTTAAAATGTGCTTTTAATCTATGATTCTGCTGTGTTTATGTCATTATCAGTGATTTTCACTTCTCTATTTTATACTGAACTCTGTGTGTGATTTTTTATTTTTTTTTTAGTACATTTTATAAAGAGCTTTATACCACTTTATTAGGTAAACAGGACAGCTTTAAAGGTTATTATGTTAGTTCCTTCAAACCAGTTCTCCTCTGATTTCCGACACTCGCTGGTTATTGTCTGCCACGTGATTAGCTGATTAGATGCACTACCGTTCAAAAGTTTGGGCTCACCTATACAAATTGTTTGTGTTTTCCATTAAAAGTCACACTTTTATTCATCAAAAGAGTTGCAAAGGGAATAGAAAATATAGTCAAGACATTGACAAGATTAGAAATAATGATTTTTATTCTAAATAATAATTTTGCCCTTTGGTCAAAGAACCAGCAAAACTGTTTTCAGCTGTGTTAACATCATTGCACAAGGGTTTTCAAGGGTTTTCTTATCATCCAATAGCCTTCTAACGCCATTAACAAACACAATGTACCATTAGAACACTGGAAATGGACCTCTATACACCTATGTACATATTCCATTAAAAAGCAGACATTTGCAGCTAGAATAGTCGTTTACCACATTAACAATGTATAGAGTGTATTTATGATTCATTTAATGTTACATTCATATTCAAAAATAGCGTTTCCTTTCAAAAATAAGGACATTTTAAGTGACCCCAAACTTTTGAATGGTAGTGTATGTGCATAGAGAAGCAGTTGAAAAGTTGTACCTCACAAAGGGGCTGATTAGTGTAATAAATGATATTATTGGTGATTTAATTTTTTTTTTTTTTTTATATAATTGATATCCATTGTGGGTTGAATTTCTTTTAGTCCTCTTTACCTATATATATTTCCATTATATTTTTCTTCACAGGCACTAATATCTATTTACTACAGATATAAATAATTAATACACATTTCTTATTGACGGCAACTGGGGACAACATTTTAGCCATTATATAATTCTGTTTTTGATTGTATCCTCTTTTGGAGAATTGGCTAAATCACCTGTATTTATCCAACCAAAATCTAACAGAGATAATAATAACAACAACAACAATAAGAGGAACTGACACTGTGCCCAAGTCATCTTCATCAGATGTTTTACATATATCTTCGTCTGCACAGGTGACGACCAGCATTGAGCAACAAGCAACTGGGTCGAGTTTGTGCGACAGGAACACGACTGCAGGCCTCAGCACTCAGGGTAAAAACAGAGGGAACATTGCAGGGGGGGGGTTTGTCCAGTGTTCTGCCAGTATAGTCATGCTGATGAGGCTTTATTCCCTTTTGGGTTTTTTTCAGCCTCAGTGGACAGCGCATCACTGATGGTGTCAGAGGTAGCCGATCAGGACCAGACTTGCTCCTCCGAGGACTTGTGCTCTCTGGAGGTGCAGGGCTCAGACTCCTCTCCGTACGGCACGCCCCACACCGGCCCCGCCGACGGAAGCTGCACCAGCCTGGAGCTCTGTACTCGCGGATCGTCGCGTTGCCACCGCGGCCTGACCAACATAGACGCTCGCCCCAGTGACACCGGATACAGTGAGTCGTCGCAGACTCAGGATTCTCTGGAGCGCTCGCCCGACTGGTCCTCAGAAAACTACAGTAATCTGGACCAGGAGGATTCCACCGACAACACTCATCCATGCAACGAACTCAGCGCTGCGATGCACATCTGTGACGAGCTCGCATCAGCCAAACAGTTACCAGAGGAGCCACCCAAACCTCAGACACACTCCCTCATTAAAGCACGAATGATGAGCCGGAAGCTCATGCTCCCGGTCACCCTCCCCCCACCGCCTCAGCCTTGCTCCCCCACCTCTGTGGCCTCCTCTGGTGGAACCTCCAACATCAGCCCCCTGGCTCCTTCTCCGTCTCCTTCCCCTCCGAGCAGACCGCGTGGCCCCAGGCTGTGTTTCAGTGTTTGGTCGCCGTCTTCGACGTCACAGCCGGCCTCTACCTCAGCCCAGAGTGGCCAACCCTCACCCACCCGACCTCGGGTGTTCCGAGCAGCCCGGAGGTACCGCAAGCTGGCCCGGATTGTCCGCTCCACCAGTGACCCCATCTCCTGCTCCTCTACGAGAGGAGGTGAGTGTGACAGGAAATGTCAGAAAAAATTCATACTGCAGCTGTCGATTATTTTTGCCGATTAATCGATGAATCGTTTGGTCCATAAAATGTCAGAAAAAAAGTTAATCAGTGTTCGTCAAACCTGGAAATGACTATGTTCTCGAATGTCTTGAATCTTTTGTCCACAAACCAAAATGATTCAGTTTAAATGATTTCTTTGAGTGTGCATAAGTTAGCAGGTTTGATGTTCGCTGGATATTCATTTTCGAAAGACATTTTCCTCAATCAACAAATAGACATTTTCCCATTCTGATTGCTGTAGTAGTTGCCAATGGTAGGCAGCTATTTACTACAGGTAATGTTTTGTTGATATTTGCCATTATAGTGAAACAGTATGAAATTAAATATTTAAAGAATTCACCAAAAATCAACAAAAATATATTTTCTCATTCTGATTGCTGTAGTAGTTGCCAATGGTAGGCGGCTACTTACTACAGGTGAAGTTTTG
Source organism: Microchirus variegatus (assembly GCF_963457635.1). Classification (NCBI taxonomy): domain Eukaryota; kingdom Metazoa; phylum Chordata; class Actinopteri; order Pleuronectiformes; family Soleidae; genus Microchirus; species Microchirus variegatus. The sequence goes on along the minus strand of NC_139807.1, from coordinate 27,215,005 downwards.
TTGATATTTGCCATTATTGTGAAACAGTATGAAATAAATTTTTATAAATATTATTCTAAAATACTCTGTAATAAAAATATGACGATGCCTTTGGTGTGTTTTTCAGAATTATTCCCATCCTGTTTCACCGAAGCCGGCTACGTCAAACAGACGATGGAAATTTAATTTTGTTGAATAGCTGCCAACCATTGGCAACTACTACAGCAATCAGAATGAGAAAATGTCTTTTTGTTGGTTTTTGGTGAATATTTTAAATATTTAATTTCATACTGTTTCACAATAATGGCAAATATCAACAAAACGTCACCTGTAGTAAGTAGCCACAGAAATCTTGTTTTAATCATGAAAAAGGCTTCACGCCGATTATCGCTTATCAAAAAGTTGCCGATTAATTTAGTAATCGATTAATAAGGGCAGCTGCTGTAGAAACATGGTACCGCGACCCTGAATCAAGACACCTAACCTAAAGTACTTTTTACGTTTTATATGGCTATGAAAGTGATTGCACACTTATACAAACATTCTAATGGGTAGTATATTCATTACCTGTCAATAAACCCTTCTAAATAATTGTAATAATAATAATAATAATAATAATTATTGTATTAATTTGCTTATGAAGCAACTGTTGGATCTGTAGATAGTGGTAATGATTTATCATCAGTGGTAGCAGTGGTTTCTATCGGCTGCTTTGTTGGTCCTCACTCACAGGTTTTTGTCTCCCTCTACAGGAGAAAATAGTGGCTGCGCCTCAACCATTAACCCTGCTGCTGGAGCTTCAGCTCATAGCTCATCACCAGAGCAAGGTATGTAGACACAAGTTCATGTTATGTGCTTTTGTGAAATTGGGCCAGAGACAGCTTTACATTTGTTTTATCACTGCCCCTTTTCTTTTGTATTTTGGAGAGACATTGAGAAGTTTATTCAGAACAGGACGATTCATATTAATTGAACCCAAAGGGATATTGTCACTGAATTTAATTGTAGCAGCAAATCTTTAAATCACATGACAAATCTTATTCTTGCATTTGGTCAATTTAACATTCATAAAGCACACTTCTCTAAATCCTTCCCTAACATGAACAGTATCATAGATACTTTAACTCACGCTGCTATATTTTGATCAATTATTCTCCATAGCCCCTATTATGACTATATTTTTGTTTGTTTATTGATTTTACATTACATGATGTAGTTATTTTTATATCTTTTATTTAGTATGTGATTTGTATTATTTGTATCATGTATATTCAAGATTCAAGATGAGTTTATTTTTTAATATGCACTTTCAACACAGGGTCAACAATGCAATGAAATGCTTGGGATGTAGAGAACCGTTGACTCGCTGAGATAAACCTTAGTACTAGTAACATGCAATACTACTACATTAAAAAAGTGCAAAACAAAGGAGTGCACAATACAAGAAGAAACATAAGTGGCAATAAAGTGAAGTGAATTAAAAAAAAAAGTCTAATGAGATGTGAACAGCAGTATAATAATAAAGTGAGCAGCAGTATGATAAATGTATTTTCTTATTGCACAGTAAATATTGCACAGGTAAATGAGGTAGGATACAATGATACATTTGTGTTAATGCAGCAGCAGTAAACATATCATGTATTACCGAAAGTGATTTAGTGCAGAGTTCGGTATTGTACGGGGCCCTGAGGTGCAAAACACAAACGCAAATCACAAAACAACACAAATCAAAAAACACAAACGCAAATCAAAAACACAAAAACATTAACCCAAAACGGAAACACAAATCACACAACGCAAACACAAAAGCAGAAAACACGAAACATTAACTCACAACGCAAACACAAAAGCAGAAAACACGAAAACATTAACTCACAACGCAAAACACAAAAGCAGAAAACACAAAAACATTAACTCACAACGCAAAACACAAAAGCAGAAAACACGAAAACATTAACTCACAACGCAAACACAAATCCCACAACGCAAACACAAAAGCAGAAAACACGAAAACATTAAATCACAACGCAAATACAAAAGCCACAACACAAATACAAAAGCCATAACACAAACACAAAAGCCACAACACAAATGCAAAAGCCACAACACAAATACAAAAGCCACAACACAAATACAAAAGCCACAACTCAAAAACCACAACACAAATACAAAAGCCATAACACAAAAGGCACAACACAAATGCAAAAGCCACAACACAAATACAAAAGCCACAACACAAATACAAAAGCCACAACACAAATACAAAAGCCACAACACAAACACAAAAGCCACAACACAAATGCAAAAGCCACAACACAAATACAAAAGCCACAACGGAAGTAACCCACAACGGAAGTGACCTACACTATTAATTAATTTCGTTTTATTTTAAGGTTTAATCATGAAACTGAATAAGAAGACATGTAAAACCCAAATTTGTTGAATTAGGGTTGAGGGTTGAATTATCTTAAAATATGTTGGATACATCGTTATATTTACTGTAAGTTGTCTTATATACATAAATTCAAGGGAAAGAATTCCAGCCCATTTTAACCGAGCTACGATACACAAAGCAAGAGTAACTCCACTGAAATGATCATTGCAATTGTTTGCGATTGAACTGATTTAATGGTTTCACAATTCTTCTTCGCTTTATCCTCAGACTCGAGAGACATCTCGGCAGCAGAGGTTGTCGGAGGTAAGCCCACGAGTGTCAGGAGGCAGCAGAAAGAGGACAGGAAAATCGACATTCTCCTGAAGCCTCGGTCCCTGCACACAAACTCATCTAACGAGCGCCCGCACTCCCTGGCTGACCTCAAGATGTACAAAGACACCAAGATACTGGTGGCCAAGTTCCTGGAACACTCCAACTGCAGTCTACCTCCAGAAGTGCAGCAGGTGGTCAACAACATCAAGTGTGTCATCAAGTCGGACGAGAAACACATGGAGGAGGCCATCTTCAGTGCCAATGTTATCGATCAGGTAATTTAGAAAATAACGTTTGTCTCTGTCTTTGCCCTGTGACGGACTGGTGACCTGTGCAGGGTGTGACAACTTTTCGCCCCAAAATTAGTGTTCATCCATCCATCCAACATTAGACAGTATATATCATTTATAGAGGCAGTGTATCATACACTACTGTTCAAGAGTTTGGGGGCACCGATACAATTGTTTTGTGTTTTCCATTAAACGTTACACTTTTATTCATCAAAAAAGTTGCTAGACAACATTAGAAATAATCATTTTTATTCAAAATAATCATTTTTGAATGCTAGTGTATTGTGTTTATAAGAGTTATACAGCTCTCTAAACGTAAATATTTCATCATTTTTGTAACAATATCGAAATCTCACAATACAACAAACTCATTCATAAGTGACTTTTCATATTACTTGTATTCCCTTTGCAGTTCGCCAGTGTCGGCTATTTATTTTTTTCTTGACTTGGGAAAGTTCTAAATTCCTTTAAAAGTCAGATTTAAACAGTGCTTCTTCTGCTTTTCTCCACATCGGCTGAAACAGAACTACTGTTTTTGGCCAGAAGACTCACAGTAGTTTGACACCGTCACAGGTCCATGATTTTGGGGAACAATACCGTTACATTAGCGCATTGGTTCTCAAAGTGCGGCCCGGGGGCCAATGGCGGCCCGCAGAAACATTTCTGGCGGCCCGCAGTGAATTACAGTTGATAGTTTTAATCCAGGAGGTACTAAGCTTGTTAAATGTTTATTGGACATTACTGGGGCCCACGGTTGGTGTAGTGGTTAGCACTCTTGCCTTTGCAGCAAGAAGACCCGGGTTCCTGGGTTCGAGCCCCGTTTGGAACAACTTCGGAACAAGGGCCTTCCTGCAAGGAGTTTGCATGTTCTCCCCGTGTGTGCGTGGGTTTCCTCCGGGTTCTCCGGCTTCCTCCCACAGTCCAAAAACATGCGATATGGGGATTAGGTGAATTGGTCACTCTAAATTGACCGTAGGTGTGAGTGTGTGAGTGATTGGTTTGTTTGTCTCTATGTGGCCCTGTGATGGACTGGCGAACTGTCCAGGGTGTACCCCGCCTATCGCCCAATGTCTGCTGAGATCGGCACAGCACCCCCCGTGACCCTCTGGTGGAGGATAAAGCGGTAGATAATGGATGGATGGATGGACATTACTGGATACAGACCAATAAGTGTAAACAAAAATACTGGGTATTTAACTGGTTTCTATATGGTGAATTTTAGTGTATTATTGGGTTATAAGCTGGTAATAAGCAGGTAGCTACAGCCCCCAATTACTAGCTATTTACCCAATAAATATATGGTAACATAAATGTGTTACTTGGTATTAACCTGTAATTAGAAGGTAAGAACAATGGTAATTACCCAGTAAATTATAAACCGTTATTATATTAATGCTTAAATTACATTATATTAACGCTTATATTACTTAACGCTAAACTGTAGAACTGCAATCTGGTCATTAAAATTATTACAATTTGGATTTCTTTCTGTTTTTTTCCCTTTTTTTTTCCTTTGGTGGCCCTCAGTCCAATGTTGGGTTCCTAAATTGGCCCTTACAACAATGTACATAATACAATACAACATCACATTGCACAATAATAAACTGACTAATGAAAATAAAAAATAATAATAATCAATATATATTCATCTATCACGTAAATCCCTTTGACGTCCAATGACTTTGACTCTTTAGCTTATACAACATTAAAAAAAACTTAACACGTGTCTCTCTTTGCCTGTTGATTGGTGCGGTCCAGGTGATGACCCAGCGCACCATCGGCAGTCCCAGAAAGCGAGACTGCGACGACCTTCATCTCCAGAGCTGCGGCGCGCTGAGCTCCTCGTCGTCTCCCTCCATGAGCCGCCCCAAACACATCCCACAGACAACCAGCGCCTCCACCAAACCAGTGGACGCCCCTCCCTCCGAACAAGGCCTTGAGTACAGAGAAACCGTTCTCTGACCGTTTCTCCCAGCGAGGACTCGAGTTAAACCTCTGAGGGCATTTTAAGGTGGTGCTGGAGCGGAGCATTTCATACCTCCTGAGACGTCGTGAGATCGTGTATTTGTACAGTGTGACTGCCATATAGACAAACGCTCTCATGCCCTGTGAGACTGTGCCAAGTCATCAGCAGAAATGGTAGCAAACACACCTGACTGACTGAGTCTGTGAAGGTTTCTTTTTCATCAGAAAATTGAAAAGAATGTTTTTTTTCTACTGAGTTTCATCTCCTTAACAAAGAAAAAAGATTCACAGCTGGTTAAAGTTCAAATCCGTGGCTGACCGACAGTGGCAATAATGTCATCAGGACTGCTCGAGAGATGTTTGTATTCATCTGTAAACCGAACTGACCGGGCATTACTGGCCATTGTTTGCAGACTTTGTGCAAGTGTTGCTGATAGGGTGGTGAATATTTTGTGGCGTTGCTGGTTCAAAAAAAACATCACAGATGTGGATTATTTAACTGACCTCATTGTGTATTGCGATTCTTATCAGTGTTACATTAAAGTATGAGTTTGTATCTGGTGGTTTTTTGTTCTCATTGCAGCTCCCTGTTTCTGGATTGTGTGTCATTTTGACCATTTTGTTTATGTCGTTTTCAATCACAGACTGTGAAGTTTAAAGCGGACCTAGAGTGGTCCTGTTGCACATATATGTTAGTTATGGAGGTCTACTTACATACATTAACTTGTTTTTATGGTCAAAAACCTCCTAGTTGCTGTAAACGAGCCGATAGAAATCCTCTTTTCTGACGCTGTTTCCCAGCCGCAATATTTCAGACTCAACTTTCTCACCCAGAAGACATCTCCAATCACACGTCTTGTGATTGGCCAGTACCCGGAAGTACACCCGCTCAGAAGCGCAGCTTCCCCCTCTGGAACGTAATTGCACTGCTACTCATTATCAAAACGTTGTTTTAATGGTCAAAAACCTCCTAGTTGCTGGAAACAAGCCGATAGAAATCTGTCCTTTTTGAAGCACTTGTCAGCCGCGCTATTTCAGACATAAATCTCGTCTGAGAAGACAGACTGTGTTGTGATTGGCCAGTACCCCGGAAGTGACATTCGGCACACCCGCTCTCAGAAGCACAGCTCCCCCCTCTGGAACGTTGGATGCACTGCTACTCATTATCAAAACATTGTTTTAACAATATTTAAAAATAGCTTCTTCACGACTCCCCGCCGCAGTCCCTTTTATGACTTTGACCCGGAGTCAGACCCAGAGTCAGAAGACACCTCCACAATGGACGTTATTCTTCTTCTGCGGTTCAATGTATGCAACCGGATGTGCCCAGACTAGTGCCCGGAGCAGGAGGATCTGCTGTTCCGGTGTTTAAGTAACCGGACCGGGTTTTTTCAGAGATCTCGCTGAGCCCGAGATTACAATAAAACACAGCGTTCTCATCAGTGGCTGAACTGTTTGTTTAGAACCTTCAGGGCTTCATAAACAAGGTAATTACACAGATACACACTAAAAAACAGCGTTCATTGGAACTTCCGGTCTAGGTCCGCTTTAAGTGACATAAATTGTTGAAAAATAATCAACATAGACCTTACTCGGTCTAATAAATGCTTTCATCACTTTTCAGCACTTGTTTAGTCAAATTACAGAATACCTCTGAAACCAGCCTGTTTGTGATTCTAGAACTGCAAATCTGCCTTTTTTAATCCAACATTGTTTCATTGTTTCTCATCACACGTGATTAATGACAAGTGAATAAGAACTGCATATCAGATTTAATGACATTGTTGTACAACTAGTTTGATGGCTCTGAGAAACCTCTGCCAAGGCCACTCAGATTCCCCAGATAAGCAACATTCCCGGCATCAACAGGAGATAAGTATGTCAGTTTCCCTGTCAACGTTTTTGAAGCAAAAGATTTTAAGTCAAATTTAATAAAAAATAAGTAGTAACTTTGGGAATTTCAAAGGTGACTAGGCCTAATCAGTTTTTGTGTTTTTATTGTTAAACTTGAATCATTAAGTGGATTTCGATCAAAACACTGTCACATAGACCTATATTAGATACTGTAACATGTCATTTTTCTTTGCAGAATTATTACAGAAAATTATGTCTTACAAGTTTAACAATTGTTTATGAAGTCACAGGCAGGGAAATTGAAAAATGCAGCAAAATCCATAGCCTAAATCTCCTTGGCAGCGGTAAATATATTTAAAGACTGTATTCTTGCCCATTTGGCACTGAAATATCTCCATGTTGTTTTCTTTATTTACAACACAAGAGAGGACGTTATAGGTCCAGTGTGTAAGAATTATTGGCATCTAATTATTATTATTATTATCTAAAATTCTAACATGTCCTGGAACTACAGTGGCCTTCACATGCCACAAAGAATGTGTTTTTTCTTGGTGTATGTCATGAATTTTTGTGTGAATACACAACATGCTGGTTTATTTGTCTGTAAACATGGTGGTGTGCAAGATGGAAGCCTTGAGAAGCAAGGCCTCAGTGCCTGATCTGTACCCGGAAACACGACCACGCAATGCGTTATGGCAAAATAAAAAAAATAGTTTATTGACAAAATTCCAACTATACAATTTTGTTTTTTTGATAAAAATCAATTGACTACAAATCAAATAACAATATATATATATATGAACAAATAGAATTGACTACATTAATCCAATGTTTTAATCGTTTTTCTATTTTTTTGAATGTTCATTGGACGAAATGTGGATAAGTGATTTTTCCAGTAATAAAATAAAGTGAATTATTTGGGCAGTGACAAATCGGCATTTTGTGTAAAAGTACAAATGTACTTGTACTTTATTTATACAGCCCTTTACGACAATCCTTTTGGTGATCCAAAGTGCTTTACAACAAGTAAATTAATAAAGAGGAAACAAATAAAAGTAATTAACAACAGTAAAAACAATAAAATAGTGCAAAAATAAAATAAGATAGAATCAAATAAAAGATAAAAAAGTGTGACACCATACTACTCGGTATTAAAAGCCATCCTAAACAAATAGGTTTTTAGCCTTGATTTGAGGCCTACAAATGAAAGGCCCATGGAAATATAAGGATTTTAATTATACACTTAATAATATAAACATACTTCGGGGAATTATTGCTTTTTTTTGCATGTTGCATACTGTTGCATACACCGGAAGTAAGCAAATCACACATTTATTTTGAAATGGTGTTGGCCTTCGGTACCGGAAATGGTGTACCGTGATTTCAATTCGCTTAACAGCGCAGAAACCATGTTTGGTGTGCGTCGGTTTGCATAGATTATTAAAAAAAAAATCCGTAGTTTGGTGATCCCCAGATTGTGCATGTATTTCAGTGTTTACATCCGTCCTGCGCAGGAGGAGACCGCGGTCGTTTGTGTGACAGTAGCTCGCTCGTGTTCGTTGCTTGCTAATGAGAAGTGTTTAGCCGGACATTGTCAGGTCAGTGGGAGCTAGCATTAACGTCTGAAATGATCATTGGTCTCGTTTTTTTACTTGTATTTTGTGGTTAAAATAACTCGAGGCGTTCGAGTTAAGGGGTCGACGTCCCGCAGCGAAGAACTATAAGGAGATACTTAGCTCAAGGCTAGCGCCGTATAGCTAGCTGTGTGTAGTTTGTATTTGTACACTCGTCGGTGCCACGGAGCCGCGCTGCTGTCCACGTCTCATCTCTAGTCGACTGTGTTTAACGTTGCCAGCTGAGCTAGGCCACGTCCCCGCGGGCGGTTTTCATCCACGGGCATAGGACGAACTGTCGGGAAGATGCCTCATGTGCGGAAGGAGGAAGGAGAGTAAACGCTCAGAAGAAATGTGAATCCTTGAACATTCATGACTCTGTCCGGGTAGTGTGTTTGCATTTCGGAGCGGTTGCCGCATATAAACGGCATGTCACGTAGACGGATGTGCTGTATATGTCACTGAGCTGTGCACTCGGGTCGCGGTGTAACGACACGGAGTAACGTTCTAGTTTTTTTTTTTTTTTTAATTACATTTTTTTTTTGGGAAATGATCGGGTTTGGTGCAAACCGACGGGGAGGCCGCCTCCCGTCCTTCGTCCTCATCTTCTTGATGGTGATCGTCGCCATTCTGTCTTTTAACTACTGGACAATGTCCAACAAGCACGGGCGTCTGCTGGACGAGCTGGTGGAGGTGCAGTCGCAGGTGCAGCGCACGGACGCGGCGCGGAGCCGCCTGGAGAAGCGCAACACGGAGCTGATGGTGCAGGTGGACACGCACAGGAAGCAGATCGACCAGAGGGAAGGGGACTACAGCGTCCTGGAGGGCAAGCTGCAGGCCCGAGAAGCGCTCATCAAAAAGTGCACTGACGAGAAGGTAACAGCCGCGATGTCGTGATTGAGCCCAGCCTTATGAGGCGCCGATTGTAAAGTTGCGCATGCTAAAAATAAGCAACTTTTTGCCACATTTCGCAAAAAAAAACATGTGAATTTTTTTTTAATGTTAGTTTTGACCAGATTTACAGCAATATTTGTGAATTTTGTGGTATTTACTTCTCTTGTGAAAATATAATTCAGTGTTTAATCTGAAAAAAAATCTAAATGTTAAATATTAAATCTTAATGTTAAATTTAAATGCTAAATATAAATATACATCTTAAATATAAATATAAATGTTAAATATAAATGTTAAATGTAAATGCTAAATATAAATATGAATGTTAAATATAAATATAAATGTTAAATATAAATGTTAAATCTAAAGGTTTCGTTTGAAACTAAATGTTTAGCTAATTCACACTGCCGGTAACCGGATGCACCAAAATAAAAGCTCGAGGAGGTCAGGCTGTGTTTATACAATCAAGTAAGCCGGGGGAATAAACTTGAACATACTATCTATCGTGATAATAACTACCTAAAATAACAAAAAAAAACATGTTCAGAAGTGTTTTCGCTCTGCCTTTTTTTACCAAGTATGCATCGGGTGGTGAAGACATCGATGTATTATATGAACTGGATAGAGCACCGCCCCCTTTTCTTCCGCGCATATGCCAAAAAAGTTTTTGACTTCCGCGTTTATTTCCGGGTGACGGGGCCCGTAGAGCATGCGCAGTAGCGTCACTACCATATAAAGATCTATAAAAGCCTGTGTCCATGTCTCGAGGTGTCCTGTGGACACTTTTACAGGCGTCTCTTTTACTATTGCAGTCAATGGGAAAATTGCTTTTGGGCTCCATGGGGTTTTCTGTTGCAGTACCCACAGTGGCCACCATGTGAAAATTGTATCCCAGAATGGATTTTTAGTCGGAACATCGCAGCAGAGAACACAAATAAATAAGACGTACGATAAGACATATTTATAGTTTGGCAGCGACGTTGTCGGAGGTGATTAGCTTTAATGTATTATTTTATTTTATTATTATTTTATTATTTGTTTTTCACCTGACAGTTTGAAAAACGTTTACATAGTTTAGGTAGTTATTATCACGATAGTGTATGTTCAAGTTTATTTCCCCGGCTTGTTTGGTTTTAATTCGTCATTTGATTGTATAAACACAGCCTGACCTCCTCAAGCTTTTATTTTGGTACATCCGGTTACCGGCAGTGTGAATTTGCATATTAGCTAAATATTTAGTTTCAAACGCAATATTTAGATTTAACCTTTAGATTTAGATTTAAAAATATATTTAGCATTTAGATTTATTTAGATTAGTTATTCAGATTAAACATTGAAATTATATTTTCTCAAGAGAAGTAAATATCACAAAATTCCCATATATTGCTGTAAATCTGGTCAAGACTAACATAAAAAAAATTCACATGTTTTTTTGCTAAATGTGGCAAAAAGTTGCTGTTAATTTTAGCATGCACAACTTTACATTCGGCGCCTAATACAGCACTGGGTGTGGTGGAGTAAAAGTTCACTGCCACAGAGTTTTTAACCATCTGTACTGGAGCTCTGAGGGTTAGAAAGTAGAAACTAGAGATGGGTCACAGTAACACATCTCAGTCAAAGAACCCCCCAAAAACTCACCATTTATGATTCTGAATTTTCATTATTATTATGTTGATTAAAATTAAGGAGAATCAATCGTTCATTAGGGCGATCATCGATTTGCTGAGTGGCTTGAAGAGTGCCACAAGTGAGAGCCTGTATCTTGTCAGTCATCGTTGATTACAGTTTTTATCATTCTTGCGTTTCACTTTAACATTTTCACAAATAACTCATGAAACTGCTCGTAACATTGTTTCTTCTGGTTCCTCCCGTATCCATGAACATCTTCTAAAAGCTGATTTCAATATTGCATATTATCATATTATCATCCCGTGACAAATTACAACCTTACACAACATGAAGAAATGTGAAAGGAAACTAATCACAGAAAGAAATGAATGAATTATATTATAACTATATGGCATTATATATTAATAAGTGGCAGAGAAGATTTTTAAATAAATATCACTGACACTGTGACGAACCTAAAGACGATTATGACATTCATACTTTTGACTGGTGTGACA